>NW_012267273.1:4990322-5055977 GCF_000151885.1 Dipodomys ordii | reverse complement strand
TATATATATGAAAGTGAAATCCATGTAGAATGATAGACCTTTTAGAAGCCAGTGGATATGAACTAGGATTTTAGCAACTGAAATAGTCCTCAAAAATAAATGTCAAATTGAGGGAAGGGGTAACAAGGTTGACAAGAAATGTACTCATTACCTTACTAACTGAAACCCCTCTGTACATCACCTTTCCAATAACAAAATAATAATATAAAAATAAATAAATGTTATATATTCTTTGCATTTTTCTGAGATCAGGTACTGTAATTAAACTGTAAGTGCATGCTTTTCAGAGGTGTACTGAAGTAACATCAGCACATTCTGGTGATGACTGTGCAGTCCTATGAATAGAAGTCAATATTTAATGCTGAGAGCTCCTTAGCGATTTGCTTTGCTTACCTGCTATAAAATGAAAACTTAAACAAAGCAATAGTATGACAGCATTATTTCACTTTGATTTGAATTTCAGGAAGTGTATAGACTTACAAAGATTCTGGGAATAAGCACATTTATTCAAGTCATTAGTTAAATAATTATCAAACGCTACCTCATTTAATAAATAAGCTCTTTAAATTTAGAGAAGAAATTGCATAAGAAGTTATAGTCTAATGAAATAATCCAATGTTAAATGTACCCAAATGTGGTTCTTAAGCCAGTTATCCTACCAATTTAGGAGGAAGAGACTGAGGGCCAGCCATGTCACTAAAATCCATGAAACTTCATCTCAACTAATGCAGAACTACACTGCCATATGGCTGTTTTCTAAGCTATGTGTTAGAAGCACCCATAGAAACACCTCTCTCCAGGCAGGCCTGGGCATAAAATAAGAATTTATCTAAAAAATAACCACTGCAGCAGGGAGCCGGTGGCTCACACTGTAAACCTAGCTACTCAGTTGGCTGAGATCTGAGGAGCCAGTTCAAAACCAGCCAGGGCAGGAAAGTCGTGAGACTCTTATCTCCAATAAACCACTAGAAAACCGGAAGTGGCACTGTGGCTCAAGCGGTAGAGCGCTCACCTTGAACTGAAGAAAGCAGGGACAGCCCAGAGTTCAAGCTCCACTACCGACCAAAATAATAATAATAGTAACAATAATAATAATAATAAATAACCACTTCAGTAAAAACTGTTCGAATGCCTTGGATGCTGGGGATGAAAAAAAAAAAAACCTTGTAAAATTATTGTAGATACATCAGCATACAGAAATAAACAGCATAATATTCATAATTAATTAAATATGTGTGTTTTGTTTGTGTGTGTGTGTGTGTGTGTGTGTGTGTGTTGTAACATTTGAGTTTGAACTCTGAGCCTCACACATGCTAGGCAAGAGAGCTATGTCTCAAAACTTTTTTTTTTTTTGGCAGCAGTGGGGCTTGAACTCTGTGCTTGGGCACTGTCCCTGTGCTCTTCAGCTCAAGGTGAGCACTCTACCACATGAGCCACAGCACCACTTTCTCAACACTTCTTGCTTGCGTTATTTTCAAGATCCTGTTTTTGAACTGACTTGTCAAGAAGTTGTTCCTTCTATGTCTGATGCTACTCTGGCTAAGATGACAGGAACATGAGATCATGACTATCTGTTGTTTGAGATAGGAGAATATGTTTTGGTCAGGCTAGTCTTGAATCAGTATTATCCCAGTTCCTATCTTCTAATTAGCTGTGATTTCAGGCATGGACTACCAGCACTCAAAAAAAAAAATAGTGTTTTAAATTTAGACCTAATATACCAGGCACTGGTAGCTGTACTCCAAATATCTGAGGATAGCAGTTTGAAGCCAGCCCTGGAAAGAACCTGAGAAATGTCTACAAGCATTCTCCATGAAAAACGGACAATAACTAGAATTATCCTCATTGGTCCCTGAACTGTACAAACCGAAGAGATTCTTAAGACAATTATTTTTTTTCTTTCTTTTTTTTTTTTCTTTCGTCGGTTATGGGGCTTGAACTTCTGGCCTTGGTGCTGTCCCTGAGCTCTTCTGCTCAAGGTGAGCTCTCTACCGTTTGAGCCACAGCACCTCTTCCGGTTTTCTGGGTAGTTTATTGGGGATAAGAGTCTTATGGCTTTTACTGCCCGGTCTGGCTTTGAACCATAATCCTCAGATCTCAGCATCCAGAGTAGCTACGATTACAGGCGTGAACCCCCAACCCCGGCATATTTTTGATTTTCTTGTTTTATTTGTCTCTCTAAATATTTCTTCTTCCAATAAGTTTCCACATGTTGCACTAGAGTTTTTTGTACTCCTACTCACCTTATGGGTAATGGCTTCTTTCTTCCTACTGCTTGGGCCCATTTGCTCTGTACACTCAAGGAGGCTAAAGGTACGGTTGTGGGACCACTTCGGAGATCCCTTAGCGATAAGGCCTAGAAGGAACGAGGAGAGTAGGAGGGAAGTCGTCAAAAGGGGGAGAACACAGTCAGGAATCCAATGAAGATTATGCAAACTAGAAAGAGTAAGGAAGGGGGTAGGTAGGGAAGGGGAAGGATGAGAAAGGTGAAAGGTGACATGGATCAAGACCTACAGTACTCATAAACTGCTTTGTTAAATGTCAGCTCCTTTGAACAACTACTTAAAATAATTAAAATAGATTTTGAAAGACATACAAAAGTAATTTGCATATGTGACTTTGGGAAATAAAAATAAATATCTTAAAACCAAAAAAAGGGGAGAGAGAGAGAGAGAGAGAGAGTTTCTATAGAAAGGGAAGTGCTTTAAAGCTGTATTTGATCCAAAGGGTGTTTCCTTTTCCTTTATGAGGGCTTGATTGATTAGGATAGCTTGACAAATTATGAGCATCTCTGTACCTCCAAAACAATAGCCTGCTATAAATATGATGAATTAGTCATAAATCTAAGCCCACTAGTCATTACAATTTAAAAATTGACACAGTTCATTATAATTTGATATAAAAGTCTATTACAAAGCATTATTATTAAAAGTACTCTTGCTTATCATCCGTGAGCAGTATTTTTTACAGTTGGTTTCCAAACAGCTTTAACAAGATGAATGGACTTGCAGCAATGTCAGATATTGCTAAGAGAAACTTCAAAATAACTGACAAAATATAAAGGCCCAGGAGACTTTTATCCATTCATCCTCACCATCAGAAACACTGTCTGACAGAATAGCTAGTTTCTCTGATATTCCATACAAGAGATTACACACCTGACACTGGATTTTTTAAGGTAAATACAAAAGTTGCTTATTATAAAAGAGTCTCTTGAGAAGTTTCCAACACATTGGTATCATGTTCAAGAAGAAACAAAACTTCAAAATAAAAGCAATTATAACTCTACATTCTTTGTTGCTCTTGCTTCTGAGTATTCTGCTGTTCTTCCTATGAAATTTGTAAAAACAATAATATAGGATATAATTTCTTCTCTTGTAGTTGTATATAATGTTATATATTTTTTGAGACCGGGTCAATGTTAAAACTTTTCAAGATCACATAAAATACACTTTCTGTCTTTGTGTTCTTTTCCTTTTTTTGTTTGTTTGTATTTGAGAGGGTAAGGGAGAGAACATACAAGTTGGAACAAAGATGAACAATACAAGAAGTGATACTCACTAGACACTAAGTGGAAACTGAACTCAATATCTTATGGGTGGGGATGGAGGGAGAGAGTGACAGAGTAAGGGAGGGGAAACTTGGTTCAAATTGAATTGTACTGATTATACCTGATTCATGTAACTTTAATCTCTGTATATCAACTATAAAATAGCAATTAAAATTATCAATTTAAAAATAACAATTAAAAATTGATTTTCTCAAAAAGGACAGCCTTGTCAGCACTTATATTTTAGCAGAGAAATTTATTTCAGATTTCTTAAAATAACAAACTTGCCACTTCAAGACACTGAGTTCCAAGTAACTTGTTACATGATTATAGCAACAAGACTTTATATGGAAAATCAAAATCATTTTGACAGAGTAAGAAAGTTTAAATGGTTAAGATAAATTTTCATATTGGAGGAATATAAAGAAGAATAAAATTTTAAAACAGTAAGCTTGTGTACTTTTGTTTTTGTTTTCTTGCATTTATGAGAGGTTTTATATATCAAATTTCATTTTATTTGTTTAATTTTTCATGTGATATGGTCATTGGTATTTTTTTTCCCGAGGGATCTTTATCATAGGAAATACTTAAGAATTTTTTGGGATGTGAAATACAAGTATCGTATTTACAATTTCCCCATTTTGAAAGACTACTTATTCAAAAGTGATCTTTGAGACATTGAGACATTGATTCTCTGACTAATAGCCTTTCACAAAACAAAGGAATCAGAAAGTCTCCTACAGGAATATTACACCACATTATCTACGGCTGTATAGTTTTCTCTGGTTACATTTAGGTTAGGAAACAATTGTACTAAGCTCATTGATTAAAAAAAAAGCTTTTGTTTAAAGAAGTTAAAAATAACAAAGCAGATGAAGATTTTAGTCTAGTCTTTCACAATAAAACCACTCTGATTAATCTCTCAGTCAAACATGTATCTAGGAACTTTGGATATTTAAGTCAAATACAATAATAGCATTCTATCTCTGATAAAACAAAATGTTTTCAGGCGAAATCAATTGTATGTTGAAAAATAATTTAAGATACCAATATATGGAATTTAAGTTTACTAGGACCCAACTCTGTAGTTGAAAGGATCAATGAAAGGATCTGTTACATCCATCCCGGGGGGACCACTTGTAGGCAGGCAGGCACAGAAGAAAGATTATTACAAGGTTTATTAGAGGAGCCATAGTTCTTCTGGAGAGGGAGCAAATGGTGACCTCCACTATCTAGGTAGCAGCAGGGTCTGGGGGATAGGAAGTGAGGTAGATGGGAGCTCAGGTGGGTCTGGGTGGAGAGAGGGAGGGGCCAGATGTGTGGCAGGAACTCCAGGGCTGAGAGGAGCTTAGGTCTGGGTGGAGCTGAGGACCAAAAGTGGGCATTCCCTGCTCTGTTGTTTAATAAAAAATAGGAGGGTACCAGTCTGGGAGGTATGCGTGGAGGTCGTTTCTTCTCGAGCTAGTTCCTGCTGTAAAGGGGCAAAGTAGTCAGGGGTCCCTGTTTCATTGCTTGGCCAGACACCAAGAAGCATTGGCTTAATTAAGGGTTCTCCTTTTTCTGTGATAATAGTTATCTAATAAAAGGCAAAATTGTTGTGAAGATAACAATTGCTGTTAGCAGCCCAAGAGAGGAAATGTCATGGGAGGATTGATTCCCATAAGGGGCTTTCAAAAACTGAAATCCCCTTTTTTGTCTTGGATTGGAGATATACCATGATACCTGACTCCTGGCATCCTGGGGGAGGGGGAGTAAGACTTTTCCTGCTTTAGGTTCACAGTAACTTGAGAAGGAGGTAGCAGAGATATTTAAAGGTACCAGAGCCAACTGGTGTCATGGGCTCTTTTGGGTACTTCCTGCTGGCTTGGAGCATCAAGGATTCCCTAGAACTGGGGTCTTTAGGGTTCAGGTCTGTGCTAGGCAAGGCTGGGCAGTGTAAGTGATGTCTCTGGTTGCCTGAAGGAACAGGATGGCCTTGACTTGTTTCCATGTGGTATCCTGGGCAGGAGATGTTATCCTGTTGAAAGAGACTTTTGGAAAGATCAGGAAAAAGCTAACCAGGTGACAATGTCAGTTAACATGAATGACATAAAAGAATACACATTGGCCATGGGACAGAAAATTTCCATTTAGAGTATGAGCCCAACTGCAGCCCATTACAGGGAAGGAGGAATAACTGGACTTGGGGCAAGGAAGGCAGGAAGAGTGGGTAGGGGAGAGAATAATGGACTGGTTGGGAGTACCAGTCAGAAGCTACTAAGATACAAATAGCAGATGACAAAGGCAAGACTGTTAACTTTCTGTCCAGTTAAAAGGTAGACAGGTATGGACATTAGGTGGGCAAGCAACTATTTCTCTTGATCTCCTGGCTCTGATTAATTTTGAAAGGGTGACTTTATTTAGGATGTCATCTCCTCTTACTCTTCTCCATGGTTTTTCATTGTCAGGACTGACTTTGTCCTGGTGGGTGTTCTCAGCGTCCATTTCTGGGATAGCTTGTCCCAGTTGGCATTTACCAGGTTTGGACTCAAGGCCTGGACACTGTCCCTGAGCACTTCTACTCAAGGCTAGTGCTCTACCACTTAAGATTCACAATGCCACTTTCAGCCTTTGGCTGGATACTTAGAGGTGAGTCTGGAGCCATGCCTCCAGCCTGGCTCTGTGCTGATTAGCTGGGAGATGGAGTTTTAGAGGGATTCTTTATGCCCAGGATGGCTTTGAACTGTGGCAAAAGGAGTCTTTGTTACAAAAGCCCTTTTTATTTCCAATTAAAGCAACAAGGAGCTCAATGAGATAGATGTTACCTATAACTTGTTAACACTTGACTAATAATTACTTGTCAGAGTTTTTTAATAAAACCCAGTAGATGTTTTTAAACTGGGTCTGATTGGCACTCTAAGCACCAACCATAGCCTCTGGGCAGCCTGTTTAAAGTGGTTTGTATCTTGGGCTTCAGCAGGGTAGTCTGTTTAGCACTCTGGTTTATAAAAGCATTTTTCTGGCTGGCTGAGGAACCTGATTTAGGCATATCTCAAAAGGGACATAATCTCAGGTCTTTGGTAATCCCAATTTATCTTTTTGGTGTTTAAAGAAATCTTTAAGACAATTTTAAACTTCATCTTGGAAGCCAGCCACTCCCCACAACTTCCCAAATTTTCACAAAGTGGACACCATTTTTAATCCCTTTTTCTAAAGTTACTTTAATCTGTTTTTAAAATGCTTCATTGAAACACTGGGCCTTTACCTCTAGGCCAGAGATTCATCATTTGGTCATAAACCCGTTATGGTCTAACTTGTGGGGACTAACAGTAGAAAAAGAAATATCTAAGATGGTTTGTGTTTTACCCCAAATTAGCAGGCTTTTGGTCATGTGTGATGGAGCAAGGCCGGAGTCTGGGTGAGTCTGTAGCATCTGTTTGTGGCATTGTGAAGCCTGAACAAAAATAGCAATTTTAGGTTTGGATTCCATTTTGTCTGGGAAATTTGTCAGCAATTCCCTTTGATCCCTTTGAGCCCAAATTCTAGGAGCAACCCTCTTTATGGTAAATTCCACTAATACAGCTAATCAGCAGATAACAGGAAATCCCAAATTCCAGATGTTCCTGCAAGTTAAAAACCACTTGGCGGTGGTTCAGACCATCTGCTTTAGCCAATCATTTTGAAGAGCATCAACCCCATGAACCAGCCAATCCCTAGTACCTGGTCAGTTCTTGGCACTGGTTAAGCTAATCATCTTTTAGAATTAGTTTATGATTTTTCCATGGTGTGATATGATTTCTTATTTTTTATTGTGAGAATACCATACAGAGGAGTTACAATTACATGGGCAAGATAACGAGTACCTTTCTTATCAAGCATTGTTGCCTCCTCATTGTTTCCCCTTCCCATCCCTTCCCATACTCCTCCCTTCCCCCCTGCCCCATCCTCCTCCCAACCTTCACCAAAGTTGTTAAGTACATCTTTTGAAATAACAACTTGTATACCCCAGTTAGAATGGCTATAATCAAGAACTCTAATAACAACAGATGCTGGAGGGGATGTGGACAGAAGAGAACCTTACTGCATTGTTGGTGGGAGTGTAAACTTGTTCAATCACTTTGGAAAGCAGTATGGAGGTTCCTCAAAAGACTTCACATAGAGCTCCCCTATGACCCAGCAATCCCACTTTTGGACATTTACCCAAATGATCACAAACAAGACCACACTAAAGCTACCAGCACAACTATGTTTATTGCAGCATTATTTACCATAGCTAAGATATAGAACCAACCCAAATGCCCCTCTGTAGATGAATGGATCAAGAAAATGTGGTATATATACACAATGGAATTCTATGCCTCCATCAGAAAGAATGACATTGCCCCATTAGTTAGGAAATTATTTCTTAAGTGTTGCAATAACACATAGAAGTCCCTAAAAACGCTATAAAAACACTGCTAGAGGAAGGGTTGGGGCTCTCAACTCTGACTCACTGTGTTGGTAATGGTTGTGAGTCCAGGCTTGAGCTTGTAATAAATGACTCTCATGTGCTTACATCCGAATCGGCTCCTTGGTGGTCTTTGGGGATCCTTATCTGGGCACAAGAGCAGCTGTCGCTGGTTACCTGCAAAATTTCTACATATATTGGATAAAACCTGGTTCACACTGACTTTTGCACACTGGTGCCACTGGTTTAGCCAGCTGTGCCTGGGCATATTCACTCTGGTCTCTTGATCTTAAAGGGAGTTAATCAGCACACAAGGGAGAAAATGAAGAATTAGAACCTTGGCCTTCGTTTCTTTGGCTTATACTCAGGTCACAAATTTTTTAAGCAATTTAGATTAAATCGCCACTTCCATTGACAAAGATTTTTAGTAAGCAGAGTATGTGGTAACCTTGAAACCATAGCCATTTACATATAGACAAGTAGACAGACAGACATGTTTGTGCACAGATTATAGAGCACACTTAGATTTTAAAATCGGCGGTTTAAAGTTTTTTTGAATTTTACATTGCCTAATTATGATGGACCATGTGGTCAGTTTAAAACACAAAACTTTGCCAACAACAAACTTTAATAAACAGGCGACAAGAACAGACACGTGACATGATATAATGGCGCCCCTCATCAGGTCGGTGGGGGGAGGGTAACATCAGAGTCTGGGGGCTAGGAAGTGAGGTAGATGTGAGTTGAGGTGGGTCTGGGGGAAGAGAGGAAGTGGCCAGCAGGTCTGGGTGGAGTTGAGAACTATTGGTGGGCATAATGCTTACAGTATTTATATTTTAATTATATCTAAATAATTATACAAAGGGATTACCATTCAGTAAATAAGTTTATAACAAGATTGCATTTTGATTGATATCATCATCTTCCTCATCTTCCCAGCTTATGCCCTCCATGTTTTTTTTAAAAAGCTAAAAAGAGATGGTTGATAATAGCTTTAATAATATTTTATTTATCTGTGCATATCTAAAACATACACCTTTGCAATTTATATATAGGCATTATTGAGATTTTTTAGTTTTTTCATGCAAATCTATTAATATAGAATGGCACATTTTATAAGACATTTCTTTTAAAATGGTTACATTCAAAACTTTTAGTAGTCAATAAGTACATATGAATACAACACTAGTACTGTAGAAAAATATTGAATTAAAATGAAATCCATGTATAAAACTAAAAGCTTATGATAATTAATAATATTCAACACCTTATGAATTCTTCTGAATGTGTTCTTTATGGAAATAAATTAGAAAGGCCTATTTCATAAATGGGCTTATTATAATAAAACCATCCTACATAGCACACAAGGAACTTAACACAGATGTAGTATAATGAAGACAAGGAAAAAAAATCAGGTCATTAGAAACACTAGCACATTCACAGAGATAAGTAGTGGATATAATTTGCACAGCTTAATATAATCATATATTTTATTCAACTGCCTTTTAAAATGTGTTGCATTTATAAACATTGTTTATTTTTACAAACAACAACAAAGGATTTCCTTGAATTTTCACAAGCATGAGAGAGTATAAAAATAATTTTACACATTTTAATGTTTTTTAATTGTGAAAATACTGTACAGAGGGGTTACAGTTACATGAGCAAGGTAATGAGTACATTTCTTATCAATCATTGTTGCCTCTTCATTTGTTTTTCCCTTACCATCCCTTCCCTCCCACCTCTACAACTACAATCCCCCTCACCACCTAAATTGTAAAGTTTGTTGGTACATCTCATTGTTACAGTGGGTCAACCTGTATCCCTATTTAAACATTTTGTTTTTTTCCTTTCCTCTCCCTAAATTATACTGACATCAAATATAGCGAAAACAGAGGTTAAAGAAAAGTTCATTTCCCACACCAGGGCCTGAGAAGAGGAAGGGCAGATGCCAAAAGCCCATCTGGCCATTGTGTTTACATTTTCTGGTTGTAGTAATATGCATAATAATATACTGCCATAAAGTGAACCATTCAGAGGAGTTAGGAAAAAAAGGAAAGAAATATGTGCACATTTTTTGAACTTTAAGAAAAGTGAGGGAAGGGGTGAATGGTGAATTGGGAGGAGTGGGTAAGAATGTTGAATGGATCAGGAAAATATAGTGTATATATGCAATGGAATCCTATGCTTCCATCAGAAAGAATGCTATTGCCCTATTCATAAGGAAATGGAAAGACTTGGAAAAGAAAAACAAAACTGTATTAAGTGAAGTAAGTCAGCCATATATTCATGGTGTCCCTCATTTGTAATAATTAGAATGTTCCTATAAATCTACATGTAAACACATTTATAGTAAAATACAAACAATAGAATTACACTGGGACATGATAAATTAAACCTGACTCTAAAGATTCACACAGTGAGACCAAAGAAGGATATTCTTAGGAGAGGATCACAAGGGCTCAATAGCTATGTGATCATATAAAATGATGCTTATCAAAATTGTAAGGTTTTAGGTGAGGGGAGAACACACAGGAAGAGGTAAAGGTGAAGAAAGAAAAGTTTATTGGCAAACTCCCTGATCAGGATCAGAGAGTTCACCCTGAGTGTAGTTGTAGCAGAGATTTTATAGACTAGGTAAAAACAGCAGGTGTGGTTAGCAGGGGACTTGTGACATGTAGCTTGTTTTGCCAGTTTGAGTAGTCTTAGGCCAGTGCATTCCAAAAATGGTTCACTCAGATGGTGTTTTGATGGGACATGGTCTTTCTCCGCAGCAGCTTGTTTTCCCCTCACAGTCTGACATTTTCCCGGCTGCCTACTTCTTCCAGCGATCTGACAGAAATGAACTCCAAGAAATGGATACAAGAGGTTTTTAATTTTTTTTGCATTCTTTTTTTCTCTATTTTCCCCTTTTGTAGCTATTTTTAATTTCTGTACCTTTTGTTTCATGTGTAAGTTTATCTAATTTGGGAGGGTAAGGGAAAACACAAAAGTGGTGGGACAAAGGGTGAACCAATTCAGCAGTGATACTCATTAGACACTATGTTGAAAATGAATTATATTACTTCTGGGGGTGAGGAGGTCAGGAGGAGTGGGGAAATTGATAGAAAGCAAGAGAAGGGGTAACACCGTTCAAAAAGAAATATACTCATTACCTGAACTATGTAATTGTAACCTCTTTGTACATCATTTTTACAATAAGAATTTAGAAACAAAATAAAGCACATTTCTTCATTTTTAAGAAAATTATTGCTATTTTTCAAATGAAATCTAATTTTTTCCAAATCCTTCCATTTGTTTACAAATGGGGCAGTGCCATTTTTTCTCATAAACATAAACATAGGTTGGATGGTTTCCCTGATTTGTAATAACTAGTACCCTTATGTTTAGGACAATCTTAGCAGATGAGCAGAATAGCTCAATAGTATGTACATATGACCATCTAGGCTGATGCTAAGTGAAATGAACTCCAAGACAAGGACACTAGAGGTTTTTCTTTGTTGCTGTTTTTAATGTACTACATGATTTCTTTTTTCCTTTTATGTTTTATTTCCTCAATGGTTTATCTCCCATTGTCACTGAATAAAATACACTAGGTATTTTATATATGCTTAGCTGAAGTAGGGAAAGAAGGGGAACAAAAACATGATCAGAGAAAGGACAAAAGGTAAACCAATGCAACAGTAATATTCACAAGATATTATGTTGGAAATGATTGGGGATGGGGAGGGAGGGAAAGAGGAAGAAAGAGGGGGTAACCAGATCAACAAGAAATGTACTCATTACCCTCTTATGTAACTATAACCCCTCTGTTCATCACTTGGACAATAAAATTAAAATTAACAAAATGAAATGTGATTTGAATTCACTGCCTGGCAAAGCAGAAGATAATTTTTTTTCACAGAAGAGAAAATTCACCTTACAGTTTGGTAAATTTAATTTAAATTTTTAATTACCATACATTAGTAATGTGAGAAGGTTCGGCAAACCTGCATACAGTGAAGGGAAACAGAAGCACTGTTTTGCGTTGTCTGCCTTGATTTTCAGGAAAGGCCAAGCAGGCTCACTTACTGTGTCCATCTGATAGGGTAAGCTGCTTTCCCACAAGTGAGAATTAATCATCACAGAGCACAGCCAGAACTGATTCATGATAAGTATTTTAGGGTTAACTCATCAAAGGCAGCCTTGTGCATGCCAGTTAGTTTTTTTTTAATTTCCTGAGAAAATATGTGAGGACCACTACTAAAAAAATATCTATTTTTGGTGTCTTCAAAGGGCAAAAGTATTGGGATAGAATATTGGAATATATAAGTAATTTGAGTTTTTAATTGCATTTCTAAAACTTAACTATGAGAGGATAATATAGGGACTGATAAACTTACGTAGTATAAATCCTGTCACTCTCTATTAATCTCTCAGCATTATCAAGAATAGTTATTGAAAATCAGTGGACTTGTAATATGAATGAGTTATGTAGTTATATTCGAGGTTACGAATGATTACATAGTTATGACCCTGACAATACCTTCTTCGTCAGAAAAGGATATATAAATGTAAACAGGAGGGTTTTCATCAAACACTCATATCTTTACAATGTCAAATATAGTTAATTTAAATAATAAATGTGCTTATAGATATTTGAATAAAATAAAATGAACATGAGGAAATAAAACTCAAGCTTAAGTATTATCCAGAATGATATAAAATAGTTTTTTTTGTTTAACATGGAGACTTATAACTCCATTATTAATAATGGCTGGACACAGCCTGTGGGAATAGAATGAACAAAAACACAAAACTCATGAGATTTAATCATACTGCTATTTCAGGAAAAACTAATGTAACTGTAATATTCAAGAAAATGTTAAATTTTACTATTATAACAGCCGCTCAATTACAAATTCCCACAGCAAAAGTGAATACATGGAATTTTAATTAACATTTCTGTTTCTGGAAGAAAATAGTTTATAAATTTATAGGAGTAATAACATAAAATTAAATAAATGTACACATTTCCTTTATTTTTATGTATTTACTTTATTAATAATTTATTGTTATCGAGGTGATGTACAGAGGGCTTGCAGTTACTTGAGCCACATTTTCTTTCATATAGTATCTCTATTTCTTCACTCTCGCCCAGTCTCTCCCTCCCATCTCTATCTACAAGTTGTATTGTTCACTTTCATCAGGGTCCAGTAAGCTCTACTGCTCCACTTTTTTACTCTTTTTCCCTTGAGTTCTGTACCCTCCCTCTAACACATGGGAATATATACATATGCATAATGCATAATACACAATACAGAATATACTATACATAAGAAAAAGAAGACAGAATCATCAAAAAATAAACAGAAGAAAGAAAGAAAAATTAAAAAGGAATCCTGCTTCATCTCTAGTAGTTTGTTTCTGCATGTATATTATTTTATATAAATTTATATTATTTTATATAAATTTTTATATAAATATTTTTGTGTTTCTGACCTAAATGTATCAACTTTTGGACTCACTGTGTATATCTAGAATCCTGTATACTTTATTATATCCCTCTGTATTTTATATCTATTTTCCCAATATCAGAAAGAACATTTTTCCTTCAGTTTAAAAGTTTCAGGCTCACTTCTTTAGACATTTCATTTGAGTGGAGAGGAGAGGAGAGGAACTGGGTACTGCAATCAATGTAGAGATTTTGGTAATAGAATCTATCAATAACTTTGCTAGATAAAGTGTAAAAAAATGAATCATCATTTTGAAATGATGCATATTTTATTTATTTTATTAATCTTTAAATAGATACAGAAGTGTTGCCATTATGAATACAATATATCTTAGTTATTGTCACTCCATTCAATTTATCACCTATCCCTCCCCCACCCACCCATTCCTTCAGTCTTCTTAATGTTGTGAGATATACACTAGCATCTTGACTGCATTCTCCTCCCTCTTCTTCTCTTCATTTGTCTCCCCTTGTGCCCACTTTCTGGTGTTGCAGAACTTTAGCTTTGTCTTTCTAAGAAATTATATTACTTATGGATTAAAAGGAAGGGTGGAGTGATCATGGTTGAAGTACTTCATATACATGTATGAAAATAGAATAGAAAAATCTGTTTAAAAGTGTGTTAAAATGGGGGGATATCAGAAAAATTGATACGTGAATTTGATCAGGGTGGTATATTGTGGGAACATAAGGAAATATCACAACAACATTACTTTGTATAATTAACATATGCTGATTAAAAAATAAAACAGATCCTTTTTAAAAACTAAAAAAAAAGTGGCGCTGTAGCTCAAGTGGTAGAGTGTTCGCCTTGAGCTGAAGAGCTGAGGGACAGTGCTCGGGCCCAGAGTTCAAGCCCCACGACGGACCAAAAAAAAAACACTAAAAAATATGTTATATTATATGAGCTATCCCTTGAATCTACTGAAATTAATTCCATACATTTGTATATACTTGAATACCATCCAAAATATTTACTTATGAGTTCATAAGCTAAATCTAGCTTCTACGTAAAGGAAAACATGGATCCTTTGACTTAAAATATTTTTCAGGTCTTCCATTTCTTTGCAAATGATACAATATCATTTTTCTTATGGATGAGTAAAATATTGTATACACACCACATTTTTTGATCCTTTTGTTCCTTGAGGAACATCTGGGTTGATTCCATATCTTAGCTATGGTGAATATTTCTTCAATTAACATGAATTTGCTGGTGGCTATCCATATCCTGGCTTGAAAAGAATATATTCAACAAGCTAAAAAGACAGCCTACAGAATGGACACAAGTTTTTGTTGTTGTTGTTGTTTGCTTTGTTTTGTTTTTTGCTTTTGTTTTTGTTTTTTCAAATCTCATATCATACAATAGTCTAATATCCAGGATATAAGAAAACTTACAATATTAAATCCTCAAAATCCAATGACACTATTAATAAATGGCCCAATGAGGTTAAGAGAAAGCCTTCTCAGAAGAAGTAAATATGCCAATATACACATGAACAAAAAGTTCAATATTTCTGGTCATAAAGGAATGCAAACTAAAAGTATGTTGAGATTCCACTTCACCCTAGATACAATGAACTTTAACAAGTAAACAAACTATAACCCATGCTCTACAATCAAAAGGAAACCCCAGAACAACATGCTGAAATAAGGATACAGGATGACCGATTTAAACAATGAGATGTACAAGACACTACCTTGAAAACTAACTTTACAACATTGCGGAAAGGGAGGAGAAAGGAGGGAGGGAAGAGCTGGGGAGGAAAGGGATTGTAGGGGAAAAACAAAGGAGGGGGTAGTAATGCTCAATACGAAATGGACTCATTACTTTGCTAGTGTAACTGTAACCCCTCTGTAGAGTATTTTTACAATTATATATATATATATAAATAAAAAATAATGTGAATATGAATTTGTTACACTATTCTGGAAGCAGTGTGGAATTTCCCCAAAAAAATTAAACATAGAACTAATATATGATCCTGCAATCCTACTTCTGGGCATTTACACAAATGATTCACATTTCAGATAATACATGTACATCACACACATACACACACATACACACACACACACACACACACACACACACACACACACCACAAACTTCTTGAAGAAAAGAGAGAAACTAAGTAGAGATAAGCAAGCAACTTAAAAAGTAGCAGTTTTTTTTTAATGGAGTCAATGGAAAATATAAATATAAATGAAATATATTCGTAGCATTCAGTACATTGTCTATTGTTTAAATATTCATTTACATACATCTACTGAGGATATTGCATGAAATATGACCCTATTCTAATAGTTAATTTCCAAATAATGGTCAAATATTTACTCTGTCTCTAAAAATGTGGTTTTTATAAGGGATGTGTGGCTTTGATACGTGTATTTGGTGTTGCTTAAACACTAAACAAAGAGGAAGAAAATATGGAAGATGAGAGACTCGGAGAGCAATAATGTCCTATTGATTTTATTCAAAATAAATATTGGAAACAATTACACTATAGAAAGTAACTTCAAATAGTTAATCTTAGTACATTTAGAAAGATTTGCTTCATCTGTTTAAAACTATATTCAACTATATGGCAGAGAAATATCTTTCAGATATGTTAAATAAATAAACAATAATGTGACTAACTTATCCTAACATTTTTTTTTTACTTCATTTTATGTTATGTGCACACACGCACAATTTTGGTGGGATGGGATATCTTATTTGCCATCATTTCTTTTTCTCTTTTTAAAACTTCACTTTTACTACAGATATTTAGTTAACAACTTGCTACATTTTATTCCTGTCTGGTGGTAGTAGAACTAATTTAATTTGTATAAATGATGTAATGTGTTAAGGTTTTCTTATCCCTTATTTCCTTGGTTAAAAAAAAACATTACAAAGTACCCATATTTTGTGCATCCTGCCAAGCTGCTTAAGAAATTGTTCTCCAAATTATCAATAACTGAAGTCAGTGCAACTTTTATAATTTTATTATACATGGATACATGAACATTTAAATGTGGCGTACAAGTAATTTTAAGAAAAAAGCTTCAGAAAGCCAAAAAAAAACATTTTATTCAGTAGTGTGTCTATGATAAAGATTTTGTACTGTATCTCTAACCTATAAAAATACAATAACCTTTCAACAATTAAAAATGAGCTTTCTGGAAAGGGATGTGAAGGGCAAACAAAGGAGGAGGCTGCAATGCTTGATAAGAAATGTACTCATTATCTTGCCCATGTAATTGTAACCCCTCTGTACAATATGTTCACAAAAAAATAAAAATTAAAAAAAATAAAAATAAAAATGAGCCTATACATGAATTAAGCAAATACTTGTATTTGTATTATTTGTATTGATTTTTATATTTTAATATTATTTTAAATTAGAAAATATTCAGCTTTATTATATAGTTCACTTGAAACAAATGTACAGAATGAGTAAAACTCCTTAGAATATTGCTTTCTATGGTACTTGAGATTCAATTCAGTCTTACATGTTCTAGGCAAGTAGTATACCCATGAGATACCACCACCACCAAAAAGATAAACTTTGTATGTTAAACATATTTTAGGATAGCACATTTATTACTATAACAATTTAGGAATTAATTAGCACTGTTTTAACAAGTGCCTTATGATTATATTTTAAAATATAAAAGATGAGTTTTAAAATGATGATTTTTTAAAGTGATTTGAGATAAAATAGTGATTAAAATATACTGCATTAGCTAGAAATTGAGCCATTATTATTAATATGTGTGCAGTCCACAAATATTGAATTATTTGTTTATATACCCTTGGTACTGCTTGAAGTTTGATCTCTGGGTCTCAAAATTGGTAGGTGCTAAACTGTTACTCCACACTTCTGTCATAGACATGAAATTAGTATGATACCATAAGCCCTGATCTCTGGAATTATTAACATTAGACTAAATGTTACATTACATGTAAAATGATTAGTACCTTTATATAAGTTATAAACCAGTAAATCAAAAATTTTAATCTAAGAAATATAAAATGTTGTAATTATATAGGCATACTTAGAATTAACCTAAATCAACATTCCACACTCATTACTGAGAATATTTTAGGGAGGGTTTTCAGAGTCCAAGATAGGTGAATATTAAGAATTTTTATTGTCAAGTAAAATACAATAAACATGAAATTTCAAATTTGAAGATAATTTCTTTATATAATGTTTTCTGGTTATAAGTCATTATATAATCTGGCAAGGCTTACTATTCCAAAATATTTTAAATACATTGAGATAAAGCCACCTGTTCAAATTTTTGCACATACAATTAAAACTTTCAATGTTGGATTTTATTTACACTGAAAAGACATTAAACCACACCAATCATTTTACATGTCATTTTGTCAGAATTATTTGCTCTTATACCTAAACATCATTATTGTGACCTTTGTAATTGAATATTTTCACTTATTTTTATCTCTGGCTTTTGTATCTAGTCCCTATTTGAAATATTATTTCACTTTGCAAGTTGATTTGCAAGTAATTTGATTTTAAAACTGGTTTGTTTTCTTCCTGTTCAGTATTCTTTTGTTTCAACCTAACACATACCTATCATTCCATCTAAATGCATTATATGATTTTTCTTTGTGAATTACCAAAAATGACTGGCTCATGTGTTTCGTTTGCTGTGAACTAATGCATTACCATGAACCCCTTG
The DNA here is from genome assembly GCF_000151885.1 of Dipodomys ordii. Lineage (NCBI taxonomy): Eukaryota > Metazoa > Chordata > Mammalia > Rodentia > Heteromyidae > Dipodomys > Dipodomys ordii. Next base: position 5,037,815 of record NW_012267273.1, on the reverse strand, counting down.
GCAAGAAGAAAAGCAGAGGCCTTGTGGCTGGCTGGCTAGCTGAAGATTCTGAAATCAGTAATCATCCAGTATGAAAAAAAAATTCGTTAGACCTTTTCTAAGTGTCCTGTCTTTAAATGTCCTGTCTTTAATTAGTAAATTATTGATAAAGATCAAAGTCTAATGCATATTCATTATTTAATTTAACATACTTTAAAAAACTCAAATACTGTGCTACCATTTATACAAATGCTCATAAAGGTAAGTCAACATGTTTGATGATTCCTTAGAAGAACCCACTGTAGAAGGGAATTATGGAAATTTGATATTTTTATCATTTCAAGATGAAGAGAAGAACTTAAAAGAAAAATGCTAAAACAGCCTTCTTCATTGTGCTTTTACACACTTTGAAAATGTTTTTTATTAATAAGTTTTTTTTATTGTGAAAATACAGAGGGTTTATAATTACATGAGCAAGGTAATGAGTACATTTCTTATCAATTATTGTTTCCTCCTCCTTTGTTTCCCCTTCCCATCCCTTCCCAGCTCTCCTGCCCCGCACTCTGCCCTCCCAGTCCCCCCACCTCTCCCGCCCCCGCGTCCTCCACACCAAAGTTGTAAAGTTTGTTTTTCGACATAAAGACTTGTACATCTCATTGTTGCAATGGGTCTCCCAGTATCCTATTTAAACAATTTGTTTTGTCACTTCCCCTCCACAAAGTATACCAACATCAAATACAGTGAAAACAGGGGTTATACCTTGGGGGAGGGAGATACAAACCAACAAAGAAATCATCTTATAAATATGTTAGAAACAATAGCAAGCAAGAAAAACCCATGGGTTCCTTATCTTGGGGTTCATTTTGCCTAACATCAACTTATCTGACCGTTTCTGCTTATCTCAGACATATACGAGTTATTGCAAATAAGGGAAACCATGGGACCTATGTTTCTTTGGGCCTGGCTTAAATCACTTAATATAATTTTTTCCAAGTCTTTCCATTTCCTAATAAATGGACAATGTCATTCTTTCTGATGGAGGCATAGAATTCCACATTTTCTTGATCCATTCATCTACCGAGGGGCATCTGGGTTGGTTCCATATCTTAGCTATGGTAAATAATGCTGCAATAAACATAGTTGTGCTGGTAGCTTTAGTGTGGTCTTGTTTGTGATCATTTGGGTGAATGCCCAAAAGTGAGAGGTCATAGGGGAGCTCTATGTGGAGTCTTTTGAAGAACCTCCATACTACTTTCCAAAGTAATTGAACAAGTTTACACTCCCACCCAACAATGCTGTAGGATTCCCTTTTGTCCACATCCCCTCCAGCATCTGTTGTTATTAGAGTTCTTGGTTATAGCCATTCTAACGGGGGTGAAGTGGTATCTCAATGTTGTTTAGATTTGCATTTCTTTTATGCCTAGAAAGGTTGAGCATTTCTTCATGTGTCTATTGGCCATCCTTCTTTCTTGTTCTGAGAATTTTCTCTTTAAGTCTAGCAAACTCATTATTGGGCATTTGTTTCTTTGAGGATTTGTTTTTGGGGGATTTAATTTTTTGAGTTCCAGGTATATTTTAGTTATGAGACTCTTGTCCATTGTATGACTAGTGATCTTCTCCTAATCCGTGGGCATTCTTTGATCTTGCTACCTGTATTCTTTGCCATGCAGAAGCTCTGCAATTTCATGCAATCCCATTTGTCCAACCTTTCTTTGATTTGTTTTGTTTCTGGGTCTCTAGTAAGAAAATTTTGGGCTGTGCCAAGGAGACATAGGTTTCTCCTATTCTGTCCTATAATGTTTTCATAGTGTCTGCTTTGACTCTGAGGACTTCGATCCGTTTGGAGTTGATTCTGGTTCAGAGTGATATATAAGAATCTGGCTTTAGTTTTCTACATGTGATTAACCAATTTTGCCAGCACTATTCACGGAAGAGGCTGTCTTTCTTCCATTTTATTTTTTTAGCTCCCTTATTGAAGATTAGATGGTTATAAGTCTGTGGGTTCATTTTTGTGTTTTTAATTCTATTCCATTGGTTCTGAAGTCTGTTCTTGTGCCAGTACCATGCTGGTTTGATTACTATGGCTTTGTAGTAGAGTTTGAAATTTGGTGTTGATATTCCTCCAGCACTGTTCTTTCTGTTAAGGATCGTTTTTGCTATTCGGGGTCTTTTATTGTTCCATATGAATTTTTGGATTGCCTCTTCTATTTCCTTGAAGAATGAGGTTAGATTATTGATAGGTACCACATTGAATTTGTAGATAGCCTTGGGAAGTATTGCCATTTTCACGATGTTGTTCCTTCTAATCCAGGAGCATGGGAGGTTTTTCTACTTTCTAAGTTCTGTTTTGTGTCTTCACATTGCTTACCTTTTCCTGTAAAAATGACTCTACAGGGCAATTAAATGTATAATTCTAGATTAAGCATTACATCCTGATTGTGTTTAACTAAGAATTTATCTGGTTTTGACTGATCCACTAATTTCTATTTTGTTTCTCCCATTATTTATTCATGTTCTGCAAGTTCATTTATATATTATTGGATAGTTGGTTTCCTCTGTATTTCCAGATATTTATTTTAGGAGATGGAATATAGTACAATAGTTGCTAAATCTGGGGGACATTATGGCTGCTAGTCACAGAATGAGTTATGGAATATATATACATATATAGATATTAAATTTGGTAATTGGAAAGTGGTCATTTTATCAGCGATCTGAGTTGAGTAAAACATTCACATGGGTGATTGGACTTAACTGGGATCTCCAAAAGGGCTGATCTTTTCTCAAATTATTTTAACAGCAACAAGAGACAAACACCAGTGAAGGACAATTCATCAAGACATTTCTTATGTAGTGGTGATTATTGATGGATCCACTCTGTAAAGAAAATCACATGGTGAATCAGACTTAACAGTTACTAAAAAATAATTCCAATATTCTTAGCAGAAAGGAACCATGTCATATTGGAAAAAGTCCTTATATAAACATCTGGAGGGAATTTATAACTTTTCCAGATAGCAAAGAAGGAAAATGTCCTTATTATTGATTTAAATATATTTCTACTCTGTGGCATTTAGGCAAAAGCTTTAAATTATTATCATTATTAGCTATTTAATAATGTTTAAAAATTAATATGCATCTGAAGCTGATTAAGGTTCTGTAAGTGTAGGTGAATAACATTATCATTGTAACATCATTTTAATCATAGAATGGCTAATTATGTATATATTTATATGGATTTTCATAGAAAATTGTGAAAAGTACTCTGAGTTTTTCTTGCTGCTATCTAGTTGAGTCAGTGTTCTGCAGAGACTAATCATGCATTTATATGATAATATTTTAAAACTAAATATAGCCCTAAGCTATATTTGGTATCAATATAGCTCCTAAATTTGGTAGAAAAGTTTCTCATACACTGCTAACTTGAAGAAATCACATGTTAATGATAACAATGTCTCTGCTACACAGGACTCTGGCTACCTAAGAACCTATTTTGTGTTTTATGATAAAAATATAATATTGCAGTATCTGAGAATCAAATAAGCAAGTATATTTAAAGGTTTGGATATTTACTAATATTTCAAATCACATGTAAAATTCCATCATCATAGAAGGTATAAGTAATGTATAAAGATTAGGATCAGCACAAGAAAATGACATATTTTCACAACATGCAAGTATATAAATTAAAAAGTATAAACTCATAGCTTCTTTCAGTTGCTTTTAGTGTTTAAATGATTAATATTAGTACAATTTTTGTAAGCTAGAATATACCTCAATAGAACTCCTTGCAGATCTTGCTGTTACTACTAATATTTATTTGCTCTGGGAGTTGATTAATGTGCAGAAAGTTTGATCTCACAGAATATAATCTACAGCAAGCCTAAGGATAAGTTATTTAGGGAATAAAAGACTGTTATTTAAAAATAGAAAATTGTATGCATCTGAGAAAACAAGTATTGAGTGATCCATCAAGTCAGAAGAGAAATTTTAGGATAATAAACACAGTCAATTTAGAGTATAGCTTTCTTGTCTTTTTTGTCTTTTCTTTTTTGATACTGGAGATCAATCAAACACAGGATGTTGCACTTGGTAGACAGCCTTTTGCCACTGAGGTACCTCTCAGTCCTAGATTATAACTTTCTAGCTCCTGAAAACAAAAATAATTGATTTATTTGGTAACATTTATGCCATTCATGGCAGATCAGAGTTCAGATTTTCTTTTTCTTCCTTTTTTTTTGATGCTGTATTAGCTTTGTGTTGTTTCTAACAAGCTGGTACAGCACATACTTACTCCTTTAAAATTGTGAAGTCTAGAAGCCTCCAAGGGTTTAAGCAGGTTGAGAATTTGTTTTTAATTCTAAAGGTAATGTAAAGAGGGGTTAGAGTTATATAATTCAGGTATTGATTACATTTTGAACAGTGTTACCCTTTCCCTCATTTTCTCCCAGTTTGTTCCCTCCCAGTCCCCCTGCCTCCTAGTTGTGTAGTTTATTTCAACATAGTGTCTAGTGAATATCACTGTTGAATTAGTTCACTCTTTGTCCCATTATTTCTGTGCTTTCCTTTCCCCTCCCCAAAGCAGGTAAACTAACATAGAAGACAAAGAGTATAGGAATCAAACATGATGACAAAAGGGAAAAAATAAAAAAAAGAAAAAGAATAAAATAACTGTAGAAGTAAAATAAAAGTTATCTTGTTTCCACTTCTTGGAGTTCATTTTGATAAGACCTTGTGATCCTCAGGTTGAGCTTTTGATCAGTTGATTCCTGCTGAACCTCAAGAGAAAAACTCATTTCCTTAAGTTATCCATCTTTAAAAAAAAAAAACTACCCACTGATCTTGGTGTTTCTCCTCTCCAGCTTCAAAATGCATAGCTCCAGTCTCTGCTGGTATGATTTCATTTTCTCCTCTTAATGACTTCATATTTCTGTTATAAATATTCCTTTGATTATATTCACCATAACCAGGTTAAACCCAGATAGCCCATTAAAAGAGCTGAGAAATATTCACTAGTATAGAATAATATTCAGAGTATGTTGACATACTCATAAATACGTGGACAATTAGGGAAGGAGAAGAAGCATTATTAAGTCTATTGGAACAATCAGTTTGCATACAGGTGAAAATGTAAACAATTCTGCATATGATAATTTGTTTATAATATGTCATCAGTCTTAGTCAAGATGAGGTGGTTTAAATAGCCTATACTTTTCAGTAAAATTTATGCATTATTAAAACTAAGTGACTGTATTGGTTCATATTATTCCCAAAATAATTGTATAAGAATAAATAATAGATTTTTGGAGAATTTTTCTTCAGTATTGTCAGCTTATAGGTGATTTGCTGCCTTATCAAAACTGCCTTTAAAAAAAAACTGCCTTAAAATAGGAACATTTAAACAGAACACACACATATGCAAACACACACACACACACACACACACACAAAATGGATTTTTTGAGGAATGGATTATTTAATTGATTTTTTTCCCAATAGATAGTGAGTGACTCATTAACCAGTATCCACAAAGGTTACTATTTAATTTTAAAAATCCAAAATGTAATTCATTTAGAAAATATTTTGAGCATGAAGAAACTAGGAACTGAGTTCTGAACAAACAGCATCAGTATCAACAAAGAAATGAAAATTAGCTCTTTTTTTTTTCTTTTTTGGGCATGGGGCTTGAACTCTTGGCCTGAGAGCTGTCCCTGAGCTCTTAAGTTCAAGGTAGTAGTGCTCTTCCGGTTTTCTGGTGGTTTATTGGAGATAAGAGTTTCACGGACTTTCCTGCCCAGGTTGGTTTGGAACTGTGATCCTCAGCCTCCTGTGTTGCTAGGATTACGGGTGTGAACCATGGGTGCCCAGCTATAATTAGTTTTCTAATTATAATGTTTTACTCAAAAGTTCCTACTAAATTTAACAATATTTTAAAGCTTCCTAATTACTGGCTTTAATAGAGAAATCTAGCATTTCAGAAAACAAGATTCAGAAAGTGATAAAAACGAATAATTTAAGAAAACTATAACATAAAAAGTTCAGGACCTCTTTGTTAACAATTCTAAAAGCCTATTTCAAGATTTCAAAATACTTGAAATTAAACCAATATTGTTTATGATTGGAAAATTCAATGTAGTAAAAATTTTATCTTTCTAAATTAGCCTATAAATTCACAAATAGTATAATTAAACTATTATTGGATCTTTTAAGGTTGAAGAATGTACAGCTACAATTTACCTAGAAAGAGAAAATGCAGGAAAGCCTGGACAACTACCTCAATGTGCAGATTTCTTTATCATTAATGCTTACACAAATATGAAACATGCACATTTTCAGCAATAAAATGACAAGCCAAATAAAAAGAAATCAGTACTAGACTTTGAAATACAAGGCAATTTATCATAAAATCTATTTATTTATTTATTTATTTGTTGATAGTGGGTCTTGAACTCTGGGCCTGGGTGCAGTCCCTCAGCTCTTCAGGTACTATTCGAGCTACAGCACCACTTCTGGTTTTCTAGTTGTTTATTCAAGGTAAGATTTTCCTGCCCAGGCTGGCTTTGAACTGTAATCCTCAGATCTCAGCCTCCTGAGTAGCTAGGATTACAGATGTGAGCCACCGGCACCGGGCTTATAAAATCTATTTTCACTCAGGAGGTACAAATATAGACATATGATACCTTTAGCGCAGTTACAAGAAGAGTTAACACCAATCTCTATATTACTCTAAAGCACACTCACCAGAGCCAAACATTAAATGAAAGTATGGTATGTGAAGAAGAGGATTTTGATAATATAACTCCATTGAACAACTAAGTTATCAAAATAAATACCAGGAAGCTGGAACATATGTTGTGATAGATGAGGTCACATGGTGGAAGGGAAGACAAATGGAGAGAGAGCATGCACCCATAGTATTCAATGCACTTAGGTCAGAGTGGAACTAGATACATTGAGGGGATGTGTAAGATTGGAAGGGAAGGGAGAAAGAGAATGATGGAGGACGTGATACTGATGGAGATTCATTGTAATAAAAAAAATTCTGACAGGTTGAATTAAAACCCCTTTGTATAACTACTTAAGGATAACTAAAGTAATTGGTAATCAATCGAATATTTAACAGTAACCAAGTTATAAATTTGTAACAAGAATGAATGTTTTTGTAAATATTTAGAGGAAATCCATTTTCTTTGAAGTAAAAGAAGGAAAACAAAAGACAAACAACATGACTGTATAATCACATACAGGTCAAAATCATATACATATAGACATAGTTCAAATGAGAAAATAGATTGTAATGTAAATACTGATAAAATTATTAGTGTCTAGAATAAAATAGAAAACAGCAAACATTTGATTATTTTAATCCAAGTTATCAAAAGTTAGATCAGGTATTTGTCAGATGATTTAATTTGTCTAGTAGAGAGTAGCTGAATTCAACCTTCATAGTTATCCCTTTATAACATTTAATATGTTGGAAATGTGTCACTGAGCTAGTCTGTCAAAGCAAGAATTAATTTTAACAGTGCAGGAGAGTTTAGAAAATATTTGATGGCTGATAGAATTGTAAAGCAACAAAGTATAAAAAGTAAGAGAGAGAATCAAGTATTTCACAGCAAAACCACACTTGAGCACTAACATATATTTATTTAATTAAATTCCAGTTACTGGGATATCCATTATCTGAAAGCTGAGATATTATTGCAAGTTAAGTTACAATATGTTCTCATTCCTTCCGAGGTTGATTGGAAAGTTTAATTACAATGAACCCTAATGAATCCATCTTCAGTTTTAACTTTCCTTTACATTTCCCCATGGCTTATGTCTATCTACTTCATATCACCAATGATGATGGTGGTTAAAATGAAAAAAGGTGATCATAGATGGGACAAGTTAGAGAATAAAGAGGGATTCAAATTATGGGCAACATCCTGCCACTGTGGCCCTAAGGGTGACTGATGCTTCTAAAAGACAAAGGCAAAATTTAGAAGGAAATCATACTGGAGTCTTCTGTAATAATTAGTGAGGGAGTATGAATACTAACTTCAAAAAACAAGCAAGTGTTGAATGAGGAAATAAGGGAGTTAAAAGAAAAAAATATTAAGAATGGATAGAGAAATGATAGCGATAGTCATACAAACCAATCCACTATAACCAAATGCATCTAAAAATTAAAAATAAAAACAGAAAACAAACACAAATACAAACAAAAATCCGAGTGATTTTCCATTCTTCAATGACGACTGCACCAGTCTACTTTCTATAAGCCTCTTCATCCAGGTGCTATTTGATTGTCTCCTATGTATCCCTTACATGGCTCACCTACCAACTAAACGAGGTGGTTTGTGGACAGAGCCAGTTGCAATTATTCCTAGCTGCTCTACTCTCAGTACAGGAGGGGCAGAAGATAAAGATTTCTAAAGGCAATGTTTTTCTACAGTGTTACTTTTGTCAGCGCACTTTTAGGGCGGAGCTGTCACTACTTCCTGAAACACAGCTGGGTCTCCTGGAGTGTCTTCTTGATCGGGGCAGGAGAGTCTGTAGAATTGAAACCATCGCCACTGAATAGTGTGCGGTTGTGGACAGCACCTATCTGTGGTTTTGGTGTGCTAAAATTTATCTCACCTTATCCCTTATCATTGCTCCACACTCTTTTCATCCATCCCCAGGTCCCAGACCTATCTTCTCCAGTTGGAGTTCCTAACTAGAAAGCGATTTTTGTTCCCTGACATACCTCAGACCTGTAGAGTTTTCTGGTTGTTTTGATTTCAGAGGAGGTTTAGCCAAACTACCTGTCTCGCTCAACCCTCACTCGATGTATACTATACTTCCTATCCTAAGAGAGGATCTTGGAATTTGAAAGCAGATTATACTGTTTTAAGGCGAATCGGCAACATAATTTTATATTGAGAAGTTCAATAATAGTTGCTGTTGTGCTACCTTAGATTCCAGGTTCCCTGTCTATTTAGAGTACATTCTTGCATGATGTTGAGACGTGAGCTAGTGTTGTTGTTGTTGGTGGTGGTGGTGTTTTTTCTGGATCCATCCATCTTCATTTTTACTCTTGGTTCATCTTTCGCAGTGACAGCATTAGATGCATTTTTTTCACCCAATTATTTATTCTTCAAGTATCTGGGTCTGTATAAGGTTCCATCATTTCACAACTGAAGTTCATCCCTGTTCTATTGTACAGTAGCTGCATATCAGATTTATTAACTCTGTCTCCTAGATAGTTGAGAGGGACTTCTTGGAATCTCCTTCCTTCTTTCTGTCCTTCCTGTCTTCTTTCCTTCCTTCTATCACTCATTCTTGTATTTTTTATTTGCTTTGGTTTGTAATTCTGTGTTTTGTGTTAAGATAGAAAAATATGTTTAGTAAACAATGGAAGTTACATTAAAGAAAATCAAATAACTATCTTTCCTTATGCCGTAAAATAATTAAATAATTATTAAATTAAATAATTAGATATTAAAGTGAATATTAAATTCAGTCAAATAATTATTAAATAATTAAAAATATATCAACACTATTGAAAGGCATTGCTGCAGGATCCAACATGTGGATGTTTGAGGGATAATTCAGCTGTAGATACAGTTTATTCTATCATTTTATGTCTAGTATTATGTCAATAACAACACTCAGTAATATTACTGTTTTATTTCACATTTTTAGCATGTCTAAAATATGCAGCTAAATAAACAACAATAGAACAAAGTGAAATTATCTTAGTATTGGATATATGTCTATAAAAGATCTCTTCAGCTGGGCGCCAGTGGCTCACCCCTGTAATCCTAGCTACTCAGGAGGCTGAGATCTCAGGATCTCAGTTCAAAGCCAGCCAGGGCAGGAAAGACCATGAGATTCTTATCTCCAGTAAACCACTAGAAAGCCAGAAGTAGCTCAAGTGGTAGAGCGCTTGCCTTGAACTGAAGAGCTGAGGGACAAAAAAAAAAAAAAGATCCTTTCTACATGTGTAGGAATAAATGTGTAGAAGGAGAAAAGGAGGAAGAAAGGAAAAAGAGAAAGGAAGGAATAAACAATGGAAAGAAGCAAAAACAGAAAAGAAAGAAGACAGAAAGAAAGAAAAAATAAGAAAGTGAGAAAGAAACAGAAAAGAAACTGTATCAATGCTGTAGAAAAGTAGGTAGGTGAATTATTGTGTAAATGGGATAAATGGAAAGATAATTCACCAGCCCGTGCTCCCAAGGGATGTTTTCAATCTTTCCCTTTAGCTCTCTTAACTGTTCATAATTTCAGCTACTGACTGATTTTATTTTCAATTCCATGAAAAACCTAAAATCTAACTTGAGGTGGTCATGAACATTTAAGGGAACCCACAGCATTAAATGTCTACTGGTATGATCATGAGCCATATCCATTTTTCATCCTCCAAATTTTGCACTGATTTTACTCCAAATAGTTTGAAGTCTGGTTGCTTCTTAAAATCATCAGTAGCATATTTTAATGTGCCAATGTCTGGGTTCCATGCCAAGAGAATTATATCAGTGTATGTAGTAGAAAGGCCAAGTTAAATTTTTTTAACTTTTATTTGATATTTAATATATAGAAAAAGAGGACACAATCTGAACATGCCTGAGGTTTAAATTGAAAACTATATTGAGATATTCCTACAAAATAAGCAAGTACATTATTTATAAATTCCAATATAAAGAGATGTACTCTTTTGTCTTAATATCACCTTTTTTCTATTCCCTTAAGACTGATTTCATTGAAAGAGACATGATCTATATAGCTCAAATAGTCCCAGTAATAGTATGTATAGTAATAGTAATAGTATGTGGTGATTTCATTCTGGCATTAGTAGAATTTTAAATTTTCATAAGTTTACTGTCATGTAATTTAGAAAAGTCAATTCTAATGTCTTCTACTTAAATTTTTATCTATGTAATTTCACTGATTAATATGCACACAATTTCCCCTCTAGCACTATATGTTAAAATTACACAATTTCAAATAACATTAAAATATTTAGTGCTGGCTATATAGTCAATTCTATGTTTAATAAAGGTTGGCAGGCATTGGGTGACTTACAATAACTTGCTGCTAGAAGTAAAGTTCATCTTGCTAAGTCCATACAGCTACATGGTAGGAAAGCATATTTAATATTTTTGTTGAATTTAAAAGTCCTTTTTCAGTGTTCGCAACAAAAAAGGCATTTTAATTACCTATATTGATATGCTTATGAAACTTAAATAACCTCACTGAAATAACCATATTATGTTAGCTCCATAAGCTGCCATGCAGGGGATTTTCAAAAAATTATAACATATATACATTGCAAATTCCAAGGGATATATTTAACTTTCAAGGATTATTTTAAAATAAAGATAATCTTTTATATTTTCTATGGCAATCAGGATAAATATCTTATTACTTTTAGAAAATATTTTACTTACAAAATACATATGATAATTTCCATACAATATAATGCAGCAAAAATTAGTTGTACTTGTGTATCTATACATGTATGCATGAAATTAAATTATACGAATATATATACAAATATTACTTCATTAATTGCTGTTAAATACGACATTATTTTTAAATACTGAAGTTCATTTATTCTATTTAAACCCTTTCCCTTGTATATGTGCCTAAAAATAGTACTGAGAATTATCAGAGGAGTAAACGATAAACTTTTATTATATGGTCAAATATTCCAAAACTTTTTTATTATTTTTTATTATAGTTTACTCCAATTATCAATCTTGCCCATTTGCAACTCTTTCACCGCCACCACAGGGGGACATGCAGGCACAGGAGAACAATTATTATAAGGTTTATTAGAGGGGTCATATCTCCCCAGAAGAGTGAGCACATGGCATCTACCCCTATCCAGGTGGTAGGTAGGTCTGGAGAGAGAGTGAGGGCGGATGTGAGTTATGTGCATGCAGGGTCGGTCTGGGCACAGAGAGAGAGTGGCCAGCTGGTGGAAATTCCAGGGAGGTGAAAGAGTTTTACATTCTCTAGCAGAGTATAACAAAGCAAAACAACAACTCCCCCCCCCGCAAAAAAAAAACATTTTTTTCTCTGTTTAAAACACTGAATTCTATTTATTAATATTTTAAATTTTATAAAACAAAAATCAGGTTAAATTTGTATAATATTTAAATATGTTGCTTCACACATTTGACCACGCAATTCATTACACAAAATTATGAATGTTATTATAATTTTTCACACTTAATAAAACAATTTATACACAGTAAGCTAGGCACAGTTGCTTCATGCCTATTTAGGAGGTTGAGATCTGAGAATTGCAGTTCAAAGACAGCTCTGGCAGGAAAGTCCATGAGAGTCTAATCACCAATGAATCACCAGAAAACTAGAAGTAGCCCTGTGACTCAAAGTGATTGAGCACTAGCTTTGAGCTAAAGAGCTCAGGGACAGTGACCAGTCCCAGTCCTTACAACTAACAAATAAATAAATGAATAAATAAAAATTATTTAACTATTCAAGGTAAATCTTAAAAATTTTATAATTATTTGTGTTCACACTTGGAAAGTCTTTAAAAGATCCAGTAAGTGTTATTCTGATTGAAGTTATGGAAGTGTCTTGTTTTTCATTTGGCATATATGAATACATTTCCTTGGATGTCTTTTCAATGCATAGTTAGTAAATTTTCTGATGATTTTTCCATTTGACTCCATGTATTTATACAAATATTTAGGAGTGTTTCCTCATTTTTTTCTTAACTGCTAATCTTACCAAGTTAATCCTATTAACATAACTGTTTTCACTCCATGGGTTTGCTAATATGTGATGTTATGATTTTATCATAAGCTATTTTTAAGCATTTTTACTCTAATTTCAAAAAAATCTACATTAACCCCTTATAAATTTCAAATCCTGTTTTCCCGAGTTCTTTATCCCTACATCAATCCTTGTCTCCTTCACTTTTTCCACCCATAGAAAAACAGCTTGGGTTTGAAGTGTAACTGAGTTTGTAGAATACCAACCAATGAGCAAAGTGCTAGGTACAGAGTTTGATCCTGGCTCTTGTAACAAAAAAAAGAAAACAAGAAACAAAAGAAATACACTATACACGCCAGTAGTTAGTTCTTAAAGGTGGTCAGGCTTCCTAGATTTAAATACCCATTTTATAATTTTATTTTTTATAATCTCTATGACCTTGAACAGGTTCACTTCATCTGTCTTCAACTATAAAAGCCAATAATATAGTCTTATAGTCCTAAACTACAAGTGATCTCTACATTTGTCACACACAATATCATAGACCAAATTTAAAAAATACTATCAAACTTTGACTTGTACTAAAAAATATGATAGACAAAAACAAAATGAAATTTGGGGAGGATAAATGAAAGGAAATCTATAAACCAATGATTTGAGATGGCATCAAAACAATAAGAAGCTGGGCCCTACTGGTTCATGCCTGTAATCCTAGCTACTTAGGATTCTGAGATTTGAGGATTACGGTTCTCAGCCACACTAGCCAGGAAAGTCTGTGAGACTCTTATCTCCAATAAACCACTAGAAACCAGAAGTGACACTGTGGCTCAAGTGGAAGAGGAATTGCCTTGATGTGAAGAGCTGAAGGAGAGCGCCCAAGGCCAGAGTTAAAACATTCTAGATTATTATTTACTAAAAGTAACACTATTAAAATAACACTGAAAGCTTGACCAGTTAACTAAAAATATGTAAAAGAAGAGCTGGAGGGAAAAAAAACAATCACTAAAAGAAAATTATTTACAACATAGGTCATTGTTATGAAGTGAAACATTCCCCAAGGTATAGGTGATACAAAGCAATTTTGTTCATTTTTAATCTAAGAGACAATACCACCAAGTCTTTAATTACAGAAACACTTAATAATAGAATATATAAACTCTTCAAATTACTGAAAAGTGTTATTCTAATGCGAAGATTTATAAAATTTTAAAGCTGGGTTTTTCAAATATGAAAACCCATTGAGTTATCAAAACATATAATGAACAGGTGGGAGGAGGATTGGGTGGGGGGACAGGGCCAGGATGGGAAGGGATGGGAAGGGGAAACAAAGGAGGAGGCTACAATGCTTGATAAGAAATGTACTCATTATCTTGCCCATGTAAAATATTATCAAAAATATTATCAAAAATACGATTAGCTTGTAGTTTTTTAAAAAATTCAGTTGAAAATGAAACCTACTTAAAATTGCATAGCTGTTTAGTTTTATTTGATTTTAATTTTAATTTATTTATATGTTATTTAAATTTATTTTATTCAATTTTTTAATTTAAGTTATGATTATACATACTTATATTCTACAGCAGAGTAGATCAGCTCTAACTTAAAATTGCAAAGTGCTAGTGGTAATATAGCTCATAAATTATGAAAACATTTTCATGTATAGACAAAATTAATTAGCAAATCTAATTTGATAAAGAGGGCAAAGTGTATGCTTATAGAATTTTGTTATGAATATCATGATTTTTTTAAATTTTTACTATCTACTCCAGGTATATTGGAACATGACTCAAATTTGACTTGAAATTCAGTGATTTATATATAGATTTTTTCTGTCCTAAAACTTTCAAACAATGCTATGAACCAAGTGTTTAATGGGATTGATGAGAAACATAATATTGCTATTATAACATAATTACATATAACATAATGTAATAAAAAATTATTAAGTGTTGAATATACTTCTAAAAGGAATGAAAACATGGGTAATTGATGAATGATATGACTAACAACAACAACAAAATACTGAGAAAAGATCTCAAGACATGGTGATATCAGTTGTTAACCTCAGGAGGACTGTGTTCATGAATAGGAAATATATAATTCGTCATTATGACAGTAGATGTAACACAGAGTAGTACCATGTAACCACAGTAAAAAATGCCTGTGAAAAACAGTTCCAAAGCTTATAACTTAAATTTGTAGGAGGTGGGAACCACATCTCACAAATTCATACCAAATTTTTGGGTAGGAATCACTTAACAAGACTAAGCTCAAGATTCCACATAAAATGTATGAGGACTTAAAAAGGAAATTAAAACAGGACTTAGAAAGTGGCAAAAACTCCCTGCTCCTGGATTGGAAAGAGCAACATTGTGAAAATGACAATACTTCCCAGGGCTATCTACAAATTCAATGTGATACCTATCAATATTCCAACCTTATTCTTCAAGGAAATAGAAGAGGCAATCCAAAAATTCATATGGAACAATAAAAGACCCTGAATAGCAAAAATGATCCTTAACAGAAAGAACAGTGCTGGAGGAATATCAATACCAAATTTCAAACTCTGCTACAAAGCCATAGTAATCAAACCAGCTTGATACTGGCACAAGAACAGAACTCAGGACCAATGGAATAGAATTGAAAAACCAGAAATGAACCTACAGACATCTAATCTTTGATAAGAGAGCTAAAAAATAGAATGGAAGAAAGACAATCCCTTCAGTAAATGGTGCTGGCAAAACTGGTTAATCACTTGTAAATCCTTATATATCACCCTGCACCAGAATCAACTCCAAATGGATCAAATACCTCTGAGTCAAAGCAGACACTCTTAAAATATTACAAGATGGAATAGAAGAAACCGTAGGTCTCCTTGGCACAGGCTGAAATTTTCTTAATAGAGACCTAGAAACACAACAAATAAAAGAAGGGTTGGACAAATGGAATTGCATGAAATTGCAGAGCATCTGCATGGCAAAGGACAAAGCTAGCAAGTCAATAGGAAGCCCATGGATTGGGAGAAGATCTTCACTAACCATACAATGGACAAGGGTCTCATATCTAAAATATACTTGGAACTCAAAAAATTTAATCTCCCAACAACAAATCCTCAAAGAAACAACTGCCCAATAAATAAGTGGGCTAAAGACTTAAAGAGAAACTTCTCTGAAGAGCAAAGAAGGATGGCCAAAAGACACATGAAGAAATTCTCAACCTCCCTAGCCATAAAAGAAATGCAAATCAAAACAATATTGAGATACCACCTCACTCCAGTTAGAATGGCTATAATGAAGAACTCTAATAACAACAGATGCTGGAGGGGATGTGGACTGAAGGGAACCTTACTGCATTGTTGGTGGGAGTGTAAACTTGTTCAGCCACTTTGGAAAGTAGTATGGAGTTTCCTCAAAAGACTCTACATAGAGCTCCCCTGTGACCTAGCAATCCCACATTAGGGTATTCACCCAAATGATCACAAACAAGACCACACTAAAACTACCAGCAAGTCTACATTTATTGCAGCATTATTTACCATAGCTAAGCTATGGAACCAACCCAGATGCCCCTTAGTAGATGAATGGATCAAGAAAATGTGGTATACATACACAATGGAATTCTATGCCCCCATTGGAAAGAATGACATTGCCCATTTGTTAGGAAATGGAAAGACTTGGAAAAAATTATATTAAGTGAAGTAAACCAGGCCCAAAGAAATATAAGTCCCATGGTTTCCCTTATTTGCAATAACTAGTATATGTCTGAGACAAACAGAAACTGCCAGACAAGTTGATGTTAGATGAAATGAATCCCAAGATAAGGATTCAATTTTTTTTTACTTTCTGTGACTGTTTCCAACATATTTATAAGATGATTTCTTTGTTGGTTTGTATGTACCTCCCCCAGGGTATAAGCCCTACTTTAACTGTTGGTGGGGGGGGGTAAGGAAGTGTGGGGGTTGGGGGGTTGTGAGGGGAAGGGATGGAATGGGGAAACAAAAAGAAAACAATCTTGCCCATGTAATTGGAACCCTTCTGTATGGTATTTTCTTCATCATCATCATAATAATAATAAGTATGAGGACTTTAAGATATAGAATTGATCTTCCCTTCATTCATTGGGTATTGTAAGAACAAATCTGGCTTTTTAACCCATGAGAGAATGAATTTACTATGTTTGTTCAAATTGCAAAGCTAAGGCAGACTTCAGTTATACATAAAGTGATGATAAATAATAATGAAAAAAGTAAGAATTATATCAGAAGGTGAATGACAAGATCAGAAAGGGAGAACAGGAATTTGTCGTGTAGGTGAACTTAGAAATGCTACATAATTAGGTAGGATATTTCAAGTCCTGAGAGTAGAAATAATCTTTACAAATATAAGCAATTGTATGAAAGTCATTTTTTCTAGGCTTGCCAAACATTTGTGCAATGTTCTCACAAACAGAGCTTTGACATTAAAGATGGAACCTTTCAGGAAACCAACAATGACTATTCTTCATGTCTGACCAACAAACATATTCTCTATAATAGAATTGAATCTGCTAAAACACTAGAGTGACTAATCTGTCAGGAATAGATATAGATGTTCAGTCTTCAAAAATCTGTAATTCTAGGAAGACTAGAAAAACCACTTAGTCACAATTGACTAATTGATTATATTGAATCTCCCTCATCATGAGGAAAAACTTCTTTCATTGTTTCAAATGAATCATGTTCAGAAGAAGAAGGAGAGGTAGTGGGAGAGGGAGAGAGAGAAACAGAGACAGAGACAGAAGGAGAGAGAAAAGGAGTAGGGGGGGGGGAGAATTGCCAGAGAGTGTTTTATTTCTTTTTCCTTTCTCCCTCGCCTGTGTTCATGGACTAAGAAGATATTGCTATTAATATGCACTCCATGCCTCAGAGCTAGGTATAGGGATGTAAAAATACAGTTGGGCCATTTTCTGTAGGTTCAGCTAAGGCACTGAGTTAATATTTAATGCATGGCATCAATGGGCACTATCCATACTGATGTGAAATTGTCATTGGCATCTCCAGTTGCCCACTTGGTTACTTTCTGTTTCAGTCTCTAAATATTAACATTGCAAATTTCAACATCTTGTTATAACACAAATTTCAGGTTTTGACACTTGTTAATAGCTGGTCTAACTCAAACCATGTTGGTTCACTGTTGCACACAATGTTTATACTGCATGCAATAATGAAGTCACTTTGTTGCAGAAATGATTAAAAATATGTACATTGTATGCTATCTTGTATTATGTATGTTATATGTTCAAATACACAAAATAAGATAAAAATCTTAAAAATATCTATATATCTATATAAAATATCCTATATCTAATGGTATTTACTATTAGTTTTATGCATAATTTGTTCTTTCTTTGAGATAAAAATGCTAAATTCCTAGTATTGGTGTTTCTTTTATTAGAATTCTCCTGTTAAAATTACTAATTTTAGAATTAGTTTTACCCAGTCCCAGAAGAAAGCTTAATTTTTGAACTCCCACCTCTACAAATAAACATAAACCCAAATCATGTAAAATGCTGTCTTACCCTTTCTTTTTCCATCCTTTTGTAGAGATGCTAGGTGGTCATCATTTTATCTAGACTTTTATTACTTTAAGTATTCATAATCCATGCTTGTTTACTTATAAGTGCTTCAAATGGCCTTTGGTTAGTTGGTCTTGAAATTTCCCCAAACACTTGAAATTTTCTTCCAAAACCCCAGTGAATTCTATTGAATTAAGAGATATAACCACCAGCTGGATCATTGAGTTTATTTAGAGAAATTCTAGTACATATTTGTATCAAAGAATATGGATGCAGAGCCACAAACTGATTATCAAATTTACTCTCCCAAATATTCAGAAATAATACCAGGAAAAAAAAACTAATCTCATTTCTAGTTGAAATCAGCTGGAGTAGATCCAAAATGTGGTTGGAATAATTGGAAGTCTTTATTTTTTACACTCCTTGTTTCTGAGCTTAGAAAGATTATCATGTACTCAAAGAACTAGTTAGATTTAGGCATCTTTCTATGTTTTCTTTATTTCTATATTATCTTATACAATATTTTTTCAGCCTGACTGCAGTTCAGTTTCAGCTGGATTTCATGTATGGTCCATCAGATCCTCAATAATTCAGGGCTATAACTATTTCAAGTAGAAGTCACAATTATATCCAATTTTTAGATACATTTCAATAAGATAAACTCATATTTAAGGGAAAGAAGCTAAATTACCATTATCTGAAAATTGAAATAATTTTCTGCCATATTTAACAATCACCTCAAAGATTAGTAGAAAAAACAAAGTGTCACAACGAGGACTGTAGGTTAGTTTTACTTACTGTGTGGAACCGTTTTTATCTGCTTAGGGATTTGTACTGTTTCATGACCAGTGACATCTATGATTAGCTAACTGGCAACCATTGTCTGAAAATGGCAGGCAGTTTAGGGCTCACATACCCCAGAAATAAAGGTACAGATTTTATGACCAATCTATTATAAAAAAAAATTACTATGACTTTTGTATAAACTATATCAATAAAAACCATAGCTTAGTGAAAGAAACAAAATAACACAAACCATGTATTCTTACTTTTTTTTACCTAGGAAGTAAACAAGGAGCATCACATACTGACTTTGGGCTTTGAACTCAGTAATTGGATAAGGAGTAAGAACAGATTTTTCTTAAATTTTTGAATGAATAGCATTTACCAAAATATATGTGTGGCTATGAGTGGCATAAGATTGACTACAGGGCCTTTCAAATTGGCTCTAGTTTCCTTTATCCTTCTTGCTAACTGTTACCCTGAGGTAAATTCCAAGTCCAGATATTTGAGTTAGCACTCTCCCACTGGAGCCACATCTCTATTTTAGTGTTTTGTTTGTTTGGTTGATTGGTCGTGGGCCTTGAGCCTTGAACTCTAGGCCTGGGTGCTGTCCCTCAGCTCTTCAGCTCAAGGCGAGTGCTCTACCATTTAAGCCACAGCGCCACTTCCGGTTTTCTGGTGGTTTATTGGAGATAAGAATCTCACGGACTTCCTTGTCCTGGCTGGCTTTGAACTTCCATTCTCATATCTCAGCCTTCTGAGTAGCTAGGATTATAGGCATGAGCCACCCGTGCCCACCTTAAGCTTTCTTTATGATTAATTAGAGGTAAAAGAATGAATGGAGAGCCAAGTGCCCTTACCTCAGGCCTGTAATCCTAGCTACTCAGGAGGCTGGGATCTGAGGATCACAGTTCAATGCCAGCCGGGGCAGGAAACTCCGTGAGACTCTTTTTTTTTTTTTTTTTAATTGTGAAAATACTGTACAGAGGGGTTACAATTGCATGGACAAGATAATGAGTACATTTCTTATCAAGCATTGTAGCCTCCTCCTTTGTTTCCCCTTCTCATCACTTCCCATCCCTCCACACACACACACCAAAGTTGTAAAGTTTGTTTTCAACATAACAACTTGTACATCTCATGGTTGCAATGGGTCCACCTGTATCCCTATTTAAACGATTTGTTTTTTCCCTTCACCTCCATAAATTATACCAACATCAAATACAATGAAAGCAGGGGTTATACTGTGGGGGAGGGACATACAAAGCAACAAAGAAATCATCGTAAAAATATGATAGAAACAATTGCATGAAAGGAAAAAAAAACCATTTGAATACTTATCTTAGGGTTCATTTCACCTAACATCAACTTATCTGACCTTTTCTGCTTGTCTCAGACATATACTTGTTATTGCAAATAAGGGAAACCATGGGAGACTCTTATTTCCAATAAACCACTAGAAAACCGGAAGTGGTGCTGTGGCTCAAGCGGTAGAGCGCTTGCCTTGAGCTGAAGAGCCAGGGACAGCGCCCAAGCCGAGAGTTCAAGCCCCATGACCAAGAACATCAACAACAAAAAGGAAGTGAGTAGCCTGCAGGCACGAATGCATTGTATAGGCCACAAAAATATCGGAAGTGGTAGGTGGAAGTGGTGTGACACAGATCAAGATCAGTTGTATACAGATATTGCTTTGGTAAATCACAAAAAAATCAATATATAGCCTAAAAATTAAGAAAAGTGAGGGAGAAGGGGCGAGAATGTTGAAAAGGGTGACACTGATTTTAAAAAAAGTCATTGTATTTATAAACCACTTGGTTGAGTGCCAAGTCCTTTGTACAGCTTCTTAAAGAAAATAAATATTTTTTAAAAACTATTTTTATATTAAAGTTCAGGTTTCAAACTCTTTAGAAAAAGAGCAGAAAAAAAGTATTCTCAAGTGTTTTCCTTCCCTGACTGGCTTAGAATGACAATCTCAGCCTCATGAGTAGCTAGGACTGTAAGTGTACGCCACTGACTCCAGCTCTAGCCCAGTTTTTTAGTGACATCTGGCCTTGAAATTTTTCTTTACCTATTAAAAGAAAGAATCTTCGTTCTATATCTAAAACCACCCACATTCTTTGCTTTAGAGAATTATGCAATGAAAGCAAAATTTTCTATTTTAAGTGTTTTATTGAGGCATGATTGATAGGGTAATCACTGTAGGCTTGCTGCACATGTGATATTCTCAAATTAAAATGTTCTGCAACTATTCATGATGCTTTATAGTGGAATGAATCGAAAAAGGCAAAACAAAATAACAAATAATATAAAAAACAGAGTTCCATTTAATGTTATTCATTGAGTTTTTTGTTATTGTTGTTGGTGGTGGTGGTTGTGGGGTTTGAACTCTGGGCTTGGGTGCTGTAGCTGTACTCTTCAACTCAAGGCAAGCACTCTCCGCTTGAGCCACAATGCCACTTCCGGTTTTCTAATGGTTTATTGGAGATAAGAGTCTCATGGACTTTCCTGCCCCGGCTGGCTTTGAACCTCCATACTCAGATCTCAGCCTCCTGAGTAGCTAGGATGACAGGCATCATCCACCAGAACCCGGCTCTTGAGTTCATTTTTTAAAATAGCTTTTGGTCTATGAAAAATTTTCAGCTTTAGTAGAAACTCTTGAGACTTTTGACTTAAATGGTAAATCTTTTAATAACTTTCAAATTTTTCTTTACATACATTATCTTTCACTGTAAATTTAACCTACTATGGGCCATATTATCTTCTTTAAATCATAAAAAATGTTCAGTTAGCATCCACTTGCAAAAGTTTTCCAATGACATATAGCACATTACAAACTAGGTTTCATGATTAAAAGCTTTTTCGTAATACACAAATTTTCCCCTATTTTTAAAGATAGGATTAGTGGTCTCTTCCAATTTCTGCTAATTACTAACTCATTAGTAATTGTTTACCCATTTAATTGTTCATTTAATTGTGTACTCATTTATTTATTATCTATTAGTAAATAATGTGCTAACACACAGATGGCATTATTCAGTGAAATTGATGTCATCACAATAAACTGAAAAATTTATGTGTATACAATTTTACTAAGCAAGATTCTCAAAAGATATTTTTTGTTGTCAGTGTATTGATACTGGGGCTTTAATTTGGAGACTTACTCTTTACCTGGCCTTTCTTGCATTTTGTCTCTTCGGCCATTTCTCTGACTTGCAACTTTTTTCTGGCTATTTGGAATTAAGTACCTTTCATATTGGGATGGTTCCTATCCTCAATTCTCAGCTGTTTGGAGTAGCTAAAACATCTTTCTCTGAAGCAATTAACCTAATACTTATATCTAAATTTTGAACAGAATAAACTTGTATTCTATATTGCAATGGTCAAACTACTTCGCTTCTATTACAGCCTATATTTCTTATATGTAATATGATTAGCTATCATCAGTGTAAATTCTCTTCTGTCTAGGTAACATTCAGAATTCTATTTCCCATAATAATAATTATTATAAATTTATTTTCAAGCAGTATCTTATTGCTTGTCCTTAATAGGTTTTGAGCTTGGAATTTAGGGCTATTACTATTGCTGTTGTTGTTCCTGTAAAACTCACTAGGCCATCAAAGAGTTTTTGTAAAGAGTTTCTCAGACAAAGGTTTTGGATCAAGCTGGGCGCTGGTGGCTCACGCCTGGAATCCTAGCTACTCAAGAGGCTGAGATCTGAGGATCACTGTTCAAAGCCAGCCCTGACAGTAAAGTCCGTGAGACTCTTATGTCCAATAAACCACTAGAAAACCGGCAGTGGTGCTGTGGCTCTAGCCATACAGCGTTCACCTTGAGCTGAAGAGCTGAGGGACAGCGCCCAAGCCCCGAGTTCAAGCCCCATGACCGACAAAAAAATAAATAAATACAAGTTTCGGATCAGTGGTAAGCAGTGTAGTGTTCTAGTGGTAAGCAGTGTAGTGTAGTGGACACCTAAGCAGTGAGTAAACGAGGTCATAATTGCTCTGTAGACTGTCGTTATTTGAAGATCAACCATACTGAACATCAACCCAAATTGTTTAACCAGATTAGAACACAGAGTTGCATTATAGAAAAATCAAGTGAAATAGTAGATTACTAAAGGCAGAGTGCTTTTGAATTTTTTTTCCTATGAGAATAAATGTTATATGTATTTTAATGTTTTTTTTTCTTTCATGCATGTGTTTCTAATGCATTTATAAGATTATCTCTTTGTTGCTTTGCATGTCCCTCCCCCACAGTATAACCCCTGCTTTCACTATATTTGATGTCAGTATAACTTGTGGAGTAGAGGGGGAAAAAACAGTTGTTTAGGATACAGGTGGACCTGATGCAACAACGAGAAGTATAAGGTGTCATGTCCAAAACGAGTTTACAACGTCGGTCCTGGGGGGGGGGGAAGGCGGGGAAGAGAAGGGTTGGGATTTGGGGGGAGGGGGGAGGCTGGGAAGTGATGTGAAGGGTAAACAAAGGAGGAGGCTGCAATGCTTGGTAAGAAATGTACGCATTATCCTGCCCATGTAATTGTAACCCCTCTGTACAGTATGTTCACAAATAAAATTAAATTAAATTTAAAAAAAAGATTATGCTAAGGAAAATGAACTCCAAGACAAGGACA
Source organism: Dipodomys ordii (assembly GCF_000151885.1). Lineage (NCBI taxonomy): Eukaryota > Metazoa > Chordata > Mammalia > Rodentia > Heteromyidae > Dipodomys > Dipodomys ordii. The sequence goes on along the minus strand of NW_012267273.1, from coordinate 5,014,153 downwards.
CAAGAGGATTTTCTTTGTTGTTGCTGTTTTTCATGTACTATGTGATTTCTTTTATCTTTTGTGCTTTTTTCCCCTATGATTTATCCCTTGTTGTCACTGTATTTGATTTTGGTACCCTGGGTATTGTGTATACATTCATCTGAATTAAGGATGGGAAGGAGAACAACAAAATGGTGAGACAAAGGACCAATGTGACATCAGTACTCACAAGACAATATGTTGGAAATTAACTGTACAACTTGGGGGGGATTGGAGGATGGGAAAGTGGGAGAGTAATGAGGGAGGGGGTAACAAATTTGACAAGAAATGTACTCACTACCTTATGTATGTAACTCTAACTCCCTTGTACATCACTCTGACAATAAAAATAAATAAATTTAAAAAAAAAAAACCGGAAACGGGGCTTGGGAGGTTTTTTCGTTGTTGGGGGGTTTGCTTTGCTTGCTTGGGGCCTTGGCCTTGGTTTCATTTCCCCGCACCACATAAGCAAAAAGAAAAAAGGGAAGTGGAGCTATGGCTCAAGTGGTGGAGCACTAGCCTTGAGCTGAAGAGCTGAGGGACAGTGCCCAGGCCCAGAGTTCAGGCCCCACGACTGGACCCAAAAAAACAACAAAAAAACAAACCAGAAAACAAATTTACAATAACCATTCAGAAACTATTTTATTTTTAAGTCAATTTTCCCCCCTTTTTGATAGGGAGATGAATGTCAGGGCCTCACACTCTCATTTGGCTTTTTGGCTTATGGCTGGTGCTCTATCGATTGAGATATGCCCCTACTTCTCTTTCTTTGCTGGTTAGTTGGAAGTGAGAGTTCTCACAGACTTTTCTGCTTTGACTGGTGTCAAACTGAGAACCTCAGAGCTCTACTTCTTGAGTAGTGAGGAGTACAGACAGGAACCTTCCCCAATTAACCCCAATTTTAATGTTGAAAACGATAAACCAAAATTTTGATGGTGACTTACATTTATAATCCTAGCTGCTCAGGAGTCTGAGATCTGTGGATCACAGTACATAGCCAGCATGGGTAGTAAAGTCCATGAGATTCTCTGCTCTGGTTAAATGCTATAAAACTAAAAGAATAGCTGTGGTTCAAATGGTTAAGAACTAGCTTTGAGTTTTAAAAAAAGAACAAAAAACAACCAAACAAACAAATAAAAACTTCAGGAACAGTGCCTAGTCCCAGAGTTCAAGTCTCAGAAATGAAAAGTAGATATGAACATCACATATTATATAATGCACTATTATATTTATCTTAATATTAAGGATTCAACACAACTTATATTAGACACATTTAAAATTTTATAAAGTTACTGTGAGATGTCAGGGTCTGTCACCTTTGTCTCATAGTTTATTTAAGTTATGCCAATAGGGTTGGTATACAGAGGAACCAGGTAAAAGACACACCAAAGAAAATGATTGAATGGATATGTGGTTTACCTTATTTGGATTTTCATAGACACTCTTTAGAACATGCTCCCCATTTATTCAGATATCCAAATGTTCTGCAAAATAAATAAAAAGGAAAAGGAAAAAAAAGTTACATAAAATCACAGCCTCTAGCTCAGGATATATCCTTACACATTCTGTTATTTAGTAATAGTTTTTGCAGTCGTAACATTTTGGTGAACTTTTCGGTTAACACAGAATTTTTCTTCTTTTACTGCTAATGTTAAACTCTGTATATTTTATCCCAGGAAAAGCCAAAATACTTTCACCCAAAAGAAAAGGTGACATTTCCATTTTGTACAGTCTGCTAAAAATGCCACACAAGCTAGAGTTTTAATCCATGTCAATGAGTTATGCACAGATTGATTTTAAATGTAGCATTTTATTGCTAGAGAAGGAAAAAAAATAGCTGTTCTTTCACAATAAGATTAAATAGATACGTAATAGGATTTTAGTTACAGAGTTGAATTTTTACACATTATTGTTGGTTATGTTGTATGAAATTTTCTTTCTGTATTTCCTGTATGCTTTAAATATCAGCTACACACACCCTGAAGGGCAAGTTCTGAAATGACAGTGAAACTTCACTCCATCTGTATAAAAGGTTAGTGCTCCACTGCAGTGTGTCACATAACCTTCAACATCCATATCTTTAGCTCTCTTTCTAGACCTCGTTAAATATGTCTTAGTAAAATATGGTCTAGCAAGTTAAATGTGTAGTAAAGACAACTGTTTTATTTTTATAAAACAGTTACACACTATATAGATGTCAAAATCATGTAAGCCATACAATATTTTGTGTATACAGTAATATTATGAAATAGAATTTAAGATAAAAGTCTGATATTCCATGGAAAAATACATAAAATGAGCATTGTTCCTTGAAATCACTTAAAATTTTAAATATTTAAAAAAGGTCATACTTTCCAAAGGTGAAAATTCAAACACACTATTCTTATGTATGTTTTTGTCCCACATATGAATTTGATGAATTTATTTTAAAAAATAAGACCAGTTCACTTCTATAAGCCTAGTTAAAGCTGAGATCTGATGATCATGCTTTGAAGCCACCCTAAGAATACATACGAGCACACACACACACACACACACACACACACACACACACACACGATTAAGAAATTAAAAATATGAATTGATATAATATTTTAAATTTTAAGGTATATTTTCTTTTTTGTTTTGGTATTTCTCGCTGAGTTTGTCCCAGAATCAACATCTAACTAATCAGATAGAGAAGTCACAAAAATCAGCATGCTTTTAGCATTTTTCATGTCTATGTTACCATCTGTTATTCTGTGAACTTTATGTCATTGACTATATTTCTATATTTCCAGATAGACAGGCCAATGACTAAGACAGGTTGAATACAAAATTAGATCCAGAGTTAAAAGTTAAGATATTACATTTGATGATTATTAGTATGATTATTATTGGTGATATAATTTTTCAATAAGATTTATTTTTAATAATTATCATAGTTATACAAAAAAGTTACCATTCTGCAAAGCATTTTATGATTATAATGCATGTTGGTCAATGAACATTCTCATCCTTAAGATCCTATTCTGAAATGATACAAAACAAATCCATTTATTATTGAGTGATTACATAAAAAAGGCTCAGATACTATTCTAGATCTCAATAACTCAATAATTAATAATCATTCTTGAATTAAATTATTTTTTTAATTGTGAAACTATCGTACAGAGGGGTTACAATTATATGGGAAAGATAAGGAGTACATTTCTTATCAAGCACTTTTGCCTCCTCCTTTATTTTTCCTTCCCATAGGACAACCCCTCTCGCCCCCCACCTGATCCCCCCCACCACGAAAGTTGTAAAGTTCGTTTTCGACATAACAACTTGTACAGCTCATGGTTGCAATGGGTCCACCTGTATCCCTATTTAAACGATTTGTTTTCCCCCTTTTCCTCCACAAATTATACCGACATCAAATACAGTGAAAACAGGGGTTATATTGTGGGGGAGGGACATACAAAGTAACAAGGAAATCATCTTATAAATATGTTAAAAAATATTGCATGAAAGAAAAAAAATATATGAATCCTTATCTTGGGGTTCATTTCGCCTAACATCAACTTATCTGACCTTTTCTGCTTGACTCACACAGACACTGGTTATTGCAAATAAGGGAAACCATGGGACCTATGTTTCTTTGGGCCTGGCTTACTTCACTTAATATAATTTTTTCCAAGCCTTTCCATTTCCTAACAAATGGGGCAATGCCATTCTTTCTGATGGAGGCATAGAATTCCATGGTGTATATAAACCACATTTTCTTGATCCATTCATCTACTGAGGGGCATCTGGATTGGTTCCATATCTTAGCTATGGTAAATAATGCTGCGATAAACATAGTTGTGCTGGTAGCTTTAGTGTGGTCTTGTTTGTGATCATTTGGGTGAATGTCCAAAAGTAGGATTGCTGGGTCATAGGGGAGCTCTACGTGGAGTCTTTTGAGGAACCTCCATACTGCTTTCCAAAATGATTGAACAAGTTTACATTTCCACCAACAATGTAATAAGGTTCCATTCTGTCCACATCCCCTCCAGCATCTGTTGTTATTAGAGATCTTCATTATAGCCATTCTAACTGGGGTGAGGTGGTATCTCAATGTTGTTTTATGGCTAGAGAGGTTGAGCATTTCTTCATGTGTCTATTGGCCATCCTTCTTTCCTCTTCAGAGAAGTTTCTCTTTAAGTCTTTAGCCCACTCATTTATTGGGCAGTTGTTTCTTTGAAGATTTGTTGTTGGGGGATGTAATATTTTGAGTTCCAGGTATATTTTAGATATGAGACCCTTGTCCCTTGTATGGCAAGTGAAGATCTTCTCCTAATCCGTGGTCTTTCTATTGATCTTGCAAGCTATGTCCTTTGCCATGCAGAAGCTCTGCTTTTTCATGCAATTCTATTTGTCCAACCTTTCTTTGATTTTTTGTGTTTCTGGGTCTCTAATAAGAAAATTTCAGTCTGTGCCAAGGAGACCAAGGGTTTCTCCATCTTGTAATGTTTTCAGGGTTTCTGCTTTGACTCCGAGGTCTTTGATCCATTTGGAGTTGATTCTGGTGCAGGATGATATAGAAGGATCTATTTTTAGTTTTCTATGAGTAGTTAACCAATTTTGCCAGCACCATTTACTGAAGAGACTGTTTTTCTCCCATTCTATTTTTTTAGCTCCCTTTTCAAAGATTAGATGGTTTTAGGTTCATTTCTGGGTTTTCAATTCTATTCCATTGGTCCTGAGTTCTGTTCTTGTGCCAGTATCAAGCTGGTTTGATTACTATGGCTTTGTAGTAGAGTTTGAAATTTGGTATTGATATTCCTCCAGCACTGTTCTTTCTGTGAAGGGTCATTTTTGTTATTTGGGGTCTTTCATTGTTCCATATGAATTTTTGGATTGCCTCTTCTATTTCCTTGAAGAATGAGGTTGGAATATTGATAGGTATCGCATTTAATTTGTAGATAGCCTTGGAAAGTATTGCCATTTTCACAATGTTGCTCTTTCCAATCCAGGAACATGGGAGTTTTTTTTTTGCCACTTTCTAAGTTCTGTTTTGATTTCCTTTTTCAAGTTTTCAAAGTTTTCATCATAGAGGTCCTTCACTACTTTGGTTAAGTTAATTCCTAGGTATTTTATTTTTTGTGGAGCTATTATGAATGGAGTTGCTTTCCTGATTACACTCTTATAATTTGAATCCATATAAATACTGAAGGTGGAATATCAGTCATAATTAAGGATATATTAGCCCAAATTTGTTGCCATACAGAAAGTGTGGTTCAATATACTGAGTTGGACATAATAGCCCCAAAATTTGTGGTTTTAAAAGTTAGAACTAGAGAGGCAAAATCTAAGGAATAGACATAAGCATAGGTTAGTTTCAGATTAATAGTTGAAGTGTGTGGCCTGAATTTGGAAAATAATATGTAAATATTATAGAAATGTGAATGACTCATAGCAATGTGATGAATATATATTTGTATTTGTACACAACAATACTTACAAGACAGAACGTTGGAAATGAACTTTACACCTTGGGGGTAATTGGAGGAAGAGGTAAAATGGAAGAAAAATGAGGGAGGCATAATGCTATTCAACAAGAAATACGCTCACTATATTATGTATTAATTGTAACCCCTCTGCACATCATCTTGACAATAGAATTACTTTTTAGAGGAGACATAGTTCCTTAAACAGCTCACTTAACATGTTAATCATCATGGTGGTGAAACAAAAAAACTATAGAACATTGAATTTTTTATGTCAGAAAATTTTCAGCTTTTTATGAACTCCAGAACCTTGCTCTATAGTTGAATGTAAATGTATTTATCTATATGTCAAATGTATTTTTTGATATCCAAAGAGGAACTCCTTTGTAGACTCAGGTCTTTTGTAATTGTATTCTATGTACTTGTGAGAATATTATGTGAGTAGGAGCTATTCACATTGTAGGGATTAATACTTATGTGAAAAAATATAGAAATATGGGCTTAGAATTGTGATCTAAAAATAATGCACCATAAAAAATAAGACAGCTTTGAGATCTGTGTGGGAAGTTCATTTAATAGGGTGAGCTCATTGAATTGTATCAATAGAACACATTTCTAGGATAGTAGAATGAGAGGTTACTGTAAGAAATAGGATTTAGATCAAATGAAAGCTCAGTGGATTTTAGTCAGACACTTGGTATGCATTTAAATCTTCATACTGATATTTGATGGTTATAGAAGACTGATTTCTATTTTTAAGAAGAAAGATACTTAAATACTGATATAGGGTTAAACTTTTAGTCATAACATGCACAATTGTGCAAAAACAAAGTTGCTTTTCTTGCTCTCCATCAGTGGTACTGAAGGCTTTATCTCACAGCTTTCTGCTTACTATTCAGAAGATCTACTACTTAAGTTTGCTTTATTCTTTGTCTTTTTGTAGATGAAAAATATTTACTACTCAATAATAAGCTTGGATCTCTCTGTTAGAGTTCACCTGATATAATGGGCTTTGCTAGGGATTTTTCTTCATATTTTCATATTTCAAAGCTGAGAAATAACATGTAGATTCTAAATATCACATGTTATTCTCATTGCAGAAGATGCAAACCCAAGAGACGAGTTAATTCATGTGATTATATTCAAAGTTTGTATTTGATGGACATTGGCTAAACTAAGTCACAAGATCAAAACTGACAGTGAAGGAAGTGTTGTGATGAAAAGAAATAGAATATCATGACCAGAGCCACTAATAAATCATGGCTTCATGAAAAATACAGTAATTGCCAATAATATCCCACTGAAATGATGTATTGTGTGGCACATAGTGACATTTGAACCTAATCAAACTTCTGCAGCTCAGAATTTTTAAGTAAGTGACTGTAGTAGAAACCATTTAAGTAATAATTACAATAAAGCCAATAAGCACTTGGAATGTGTTGCTGACCTGAAGTGTTTGCCTACTATCTAAGGTTCTATTTTGTCTCGAATTGGCAACAAAGAGAAACAAAACAACAACAATAACTTGTATTTGAAAATGAATACATGAGTCCTTTGCAGGCTTTCAGTCTTTTCATTCAGCATGTTTACCAGTGGTATTTGTAGAACATTTTGGGAACTCTCCTCTGGATTATTCATTAACTGCTCTGATTATCATGAGTGGGAGTTGAGATACCTGGACTTGCCATTTTTCTTGTGCTTCCTTGTTAACATATTTAAAATGTACTATGTGATTTTTTTGTTTCTCATGTATGTTCTTCCCCCACAGTATAATCACTGTTTTCTTGTATTTGATGTTGGTGCCCTGCAATTTGTATATACATTTTTCTAATTTGGGGAGGGGAAGGGAAATAACAAAATGCTAAAATAAGGATACAGGTTTACCCACTGTAACAATGAGAAGTACAGGATACTATGTTGAAAAAAAACTTTACAACTTTAGAGGGGGGAGGTGGGGAGGGGAGGAGTGAAGGGATGGTAGGGGAAAATCAAAGGAAGAGGTAACAATGCTTGATAGGAAATGTATTCATTACTTTACTCATGTAACTGTAACCCATTTGTACAGTATTTTTACAATAAAAAGCATAAAAAATAAACATCAAATAAAAGAAAATGAGTATATGAAAGAATCACCAGTGAGAGTGAAATATGAGAAAATTGACTGGAATGTTTGACTAAAAGAGTTTCTCAGCATAAATAAAACACAAGGTTATCATGTGCATATCAGCAATTCACTTCCCAGATGTTTGTGTCTGTGTGTGTATTTCTAATTAACTTATTTTTATTTAAAAATGTACTTCATCCATATTTTAATTTTGTTTCAAATGACTATGAGTGGGTTTGTAAAATTTAGAGTAATAGTTAATCTTAATAATATGTGAAATAATTTTACTTTATATAATAAAATTATTCATGAATATGATAACTATTTAAAAAGGAGGTTAAACATTGATCTGAAGATGTTAAAATATATTCACAAATGAGCCAGGCATCAATGGTTTATGACTGTAATCCTAACCACTCAAGAGGGTGAAATCTGAGGGTTGTGATTCAAATTCAACCAAGACAATAAGTCCTTGAGACTCTTATCGCTAATTAACCACCAAAAGCTGGAAGCAGAGTGTGGCTCAGGTAGTAGAATTCTAATATTAAGGAAGAAGCTCAGAGACAGCACCCAGATCCTGAGTCTAAGCCCATTGATTGTAATAAAAAGAAAAATCACATATATCCACAAATGTATGAACAAGGTGCTTTATACTCCTAAAATATTTTCTGGCCTTTTATTGAAGTTTATTTTGCTTCTGTGGTACTTCCACTGTATTCTTGGCCTTATACTTCACAAGGAAATTATATATGAATGATTTGTGTTACCAATAAAAAAGGTCATTTGTAAAAAGACCATTTTGTGTAAAAAATCATATGTACATGTATATTTCTTATATATGAATAAAGTTTCCAGAGTAAAAATATTCATTTCTGAAATTCACAATTTAAAAATACAATATTGGTATGAATAAACTTTTGTAGAATGCGACCATGTTCTAGTATGTATGGATAATTGTTGTCATTGTATATCTGTAGTAATTTAACAATGAAAATCTAATTTAAAGGCAGAGCTAAATCTATGGCTGTGCTACATTGAGTGAGCAGTATGTAGATACATTTGCTTCTACAATATTGGACAAAGTATTTCATTAATACCATATACATAATTATTATTTTAATACAATTCAGGTATCTACATATTAGAAACATCATGGTAACTTATTATTACTATTAGAATGGCTGTTAGGCATATATGTACATATATTTAATTTTTGATAATTGACTTTAAATATATACAGATTGAATTAATTAGTAAATGAAATAACAAAAAGTATGGGTGAAAAAGATTTAATAATTTGAACAGGTAGCAATCTGACTAGAAGACAACCACAATAAGTTGACTACTTCATAAAATATTCTGGAAACAAATACAAATTAGTGTCTGGGATCTTTTGAACAAGATATGTAAAGAAGTAACGATGGCCAGTAGAGACATGAAGAAATTTTCAAGTGTCTGGCCATAAAGGAAATAAAAATGAAACAACATTGAGATCTCATCTCACTCCTGTGAGAATGGCCATAATCAAGAATACAAAAAAATTATAGATGCTAGCATAGATGCTGACAAAAAGGTACATTAATATACTGATGGTGGGAATGTAAATGTATTTAACCATTCTGTAAAGCAGTTTGGAGATTAAAAAACATATATAGGCAACATTTTATTACTGTAATTGAGAGCTATTTTTAAAGGTTTAGTACATTATCTCAGATTATCTTAATTGCCACCAGGGGTAAGAATAATCAAAATGCCAAAATAGAATTTCAATGAAATTTGTGCCCACATTGGAATGAAAATTAATTGGTTCACATAAAGAATAAATCACTAATAAACACCTCATTATAAATGATGCTGACCAGCTGAGTTAATTAGACACCATATGCTGCAATTTTAAAAATAATACCATGAACCTCTGTAATGTTTTAGTTACTTTTAACATTCAGTTTGTAAGAAAGTAATTTTTCTTAGCTCTTTTTGTTGAGTCATTTTCTTGGCACGACATATAATTGCAAAATTAAATCTACACAGGTAGGTTTCTACTGTTAAAAATGATTATTAGTTCTGATGGCTCATGACTTTAAACCTAGCTACTCAGGAGGCTGATATCTAAGCATTGTGGTTCAAAGTCATTGATACTCTTTTCTCCAATTAACCACCAAAGAACAGGAGTAGAGAGCTGTCACTCAAGTGGCAGAAAACTTGCCTTGAACAGAAAACGCTAAGGGACAACACTCAGGTCTTGAATTCAAGCCCCAAGACTAAGATATACAAATGTAAAGAAAGATGATATTTCTTAGTGTCTACTCTTTATTCACATTTGATCTCTGAATCTTGAAGGCCAGCACATCCCTGACTTGAAAGATATCTCATCTCTGCCTCAAGTTCTGGCAGTACAAGCACCCAAAATTTCTTACTACTGAAGCTCTCATTATCATAAACAAATAAATTAAAATACTGCTGCTGCTCTTATTTGACAACACTTTAGTTGATTTCATTGCTCCTTGTACAGTAGTAACAATTAACCATCTCAAGCCTCATTATAAAAAAAAGTTTTGATGCTGTCTACATTGTTTGATACTTTTGTGAATGAAATGACCTGTAAGAATATAGTTCTATTTATATCCCTACTCAGCTTCAATCCTATTCTGTGAAAACTGTTCCCTATGAATTCAGACTCAGTGTTAACTATCTCAGATCTAAAAGAAAGACAGGCATTAAGATGTCATCAGTGGTTCCTGTCTGCAAACTTAACTACTAAGGAGGCTGAGATCGGAGGACTGTGATTCAAAGCTAGCCCAGGCAGGAAAGTCAGAGAAACTCTTATCTACATACACTTCCTAAGAAGCAGGAAGTAGAGTTGTATTTAAACTGGTTGAACACTAGCCTTGACTAAAAGAAGTTCAGGGACAGATCCATGCCCTGAGTTCAAGACCCAAGACCAGTGCAAAAATAAAAATATAACTAAATAAACAAATAAATAAGAAGGGGATTTGTTTTCCTCATTGTCTATCTGGGTAACATTATCCTACTCAATGGAAAGCCAAATAGGAAACCTGTTTCATTACTCCACCAAGGAAGGGTTAGTCATTTCACAATCTATCTTATGTCATTTCTATTTTTGTCTCTTTTCCTTCTTTCATTCCTCCATTTCATCCTTCCTTTCCTCTTCCTTCCTTCCTTCCTTCCTTCCTTCCTTCCTTCCTTTCTTTCTTTCTTTCTTTCTTTCTCTTTCTTTTTCTCTCTCTCCTTCCTTCCTTCCTTTCTTTTTTCTTTTTTCTTTTGTTCTCTTTCTGTCTCTTTTTCTTTCTTTCTGTTCTCTCTCCCTCCCTAACTCTTATTTTTATGCTAGTCCCCCAAATACTTACATATTAACTATAATTATAAAAAGCCCAAAATACATAATAGCTAAAATTAAAATTAAACTTTGTTCCACTAAAATTATCAAAATTAATATAAGAAAAATTTCCCATTTCAAGCTCAAAGCACTCAGAGCTCAGGGCTTCCAAATACTAATACAGCATTTTCTCCCTATACAATGGTATGATCATTTTAGAAGAGCTATAGTAATTGAGGAATATTTTTACCTGATTCTAAATTTAGCTTCAATTATTACATACCACCATTTCATCGCATATCCACATTTATTAATGGCAGTCAATATTAGAAGGCTTTGTGAGACTTGGCAGATCACAGGAACAGTCTACCCTTTCAATTTTTTTTTTCAAAGCTTTAATGAGTGATGGTTGACAGACAAATTGATCATATTTGAAGGATATAATTTTGTATGACTAATTTACTTATGCAACCTACAAAATTATAAAGTTTAATGTAAGTAACATTCCTTATATGTTTTTACATTCGCCCTACTTATTTTCCTTTGCTTAAGAAAACACAAAATGCCTTTCTTTCCATATATTTAGTTTGAAATTTCCTGAAATGCAAATTAAGGGAAATTTACAATGTGCATTTTACACACCAAAAGAAAAGACTTAGGTATTATATAATATTCATATTATAACACAGTATAATAATGTTGATATGTGTATTTTTTTACTATAACAGAAACTTGAAACTGGGTATCTTTATAAATAGAGAATTCAATGACCCACATCTTCTGAATGCTGGGCTTTGTAGGCAGGGTAGGGTACCATATGACAAGAAACTACACATGTGTACATCAACATTTGTTGAGCTTTTCCCTCCTTACATAGTCATAAATTGAGTCAGCCTTGGAGGCTCCACCCTAATAAATTCACTTAATCTCAATCATCTCTCAAAGGATCAAACTCTAAAATCCACCTTAAAATTATATTTGCAAGCTTTTTATTTATCTCATAATGAAGAATAAATTTCAAAACAACAGTCCTGGGCAGTTACACTAATGCCATATGCAAACACAACTTTAGCTTTCAAACAGTGAGTGAAAAATGAAGATTATTTAAGAATTAACTACACAATAGGAAAACCTTTAAAATTATGGGGAATAAAATAACTTTTCAGATAAACAAAACCTTAAGATCTTTACTAAACCATGTATTCAATGATTAATATTTTCATAGTTTTCACTTATTTTACTCTTTCCAACTTTATTTTTTATTTTTTCTTTATTGTAATTACATAAATTTCACAATATTGTGACATAGTGATACTTAGCTAAGTCACTAACACATTTTAACTTTAACTTCTTAACTATAAAAGTATTTCTTCTGAATTGGGTGATATGTATTTTTCTTTCCTTTAGTGTCAGCTATTTATTTCTCTCTCATTCTCCCCCACCCATCGCCACCCTTGAGTTGCTTAGGTCACTTTCATCAATGTCCAGGGCAGCTGATGCGCCCCTCTGCTGTATTTTTTCACCCATTTTCCTGTAGTTCTGTGCTCACCTCCTGGCTTTCCTCATATGTGCAGGTCTATATTACCATATATGAGACCAAGATCATAGAGTCTTCTAAAAACTATGCAACAAATTAAGAAGAGGTCCTTTGTTTCTTGGATCCTATTTACTTTGTCATATTAGTTGTGTTTTGAATCTAAATAACAAATCGATATTGCAATTTTTCAGAAGTATCTAGTGGGGAGGAGGAATCAGTAGATGTCTAGAGCACAAGGACTATTTTAGGGCAGTGAAAATGTGTGTCTCTCTGTAATGGTATTTACTTGTAATTACATGCTTTCAAGTTCTCAGAAAATTGACACAAGATCAAATGTAAACCATGACAATAATTAATAAAAATGGATGAATATGAAATATGAAGTGTAACCTGTACATTTAGAATGTACATGATCACTGTATTAAAAGCCTTTAAATTTAGCCTTCCACATTCTCCATTCATCTGGATTATGTCAATCAATGTTAGCAATTTCTTTAGTCTCATAACTCTTCTAAAAGTTTCTTTGGAAAGTTACAAGGATAACAATTCCATTCTACAAATCAACTTACACACATATTCCTTTTTGTATCATCTTCTTGTCTCTCCTGCCTTTCTTCCCACATTGAGACAAAGGTTTAGTTGTTAAAACTATTAATGTTCTTGCCTGTCTTGAAGAATATAATAACTACAAAGAATAACTACATTATTGTGCTTATTTTCTTATTTATTGAAATTACCCATAACTCAATTCCTTGCTTTTTAAGATTATCAAGGAAGACAGTAATTTTAAATAGAATTAAATAATGAGTGTGATGGTGGTGATACCATTCTAACTTCGTTTTAAATAATAGAAATTATTTGCATGGACCTGCCTTGCACACCCTGATCATGTTGCCTTCCCTTCTGTAAGACCTGGGCTTACAGGATTGCCTCATCATTCTCAGAGAAGGGAATAGTTTAATTTTCATGAGCATTTCTTTCAAATTGAGTAATTTAAAAAAAAATTCAACCATCTGGTAATTTTGAACTTTATCTTTAACTTTGCAACTCTTTTAAGATGAATTGGTCAACTTTTCAAAACAATACATGAAGACTGCCCTACCTACTTTTCATTTGTTTGTATCTTCTTTATTTTTCCTCTTGATTATCATATTTTTTAAATCGTGATTCTTTAATTTTTTTTTGTTGGTCATGGGCTTGAACTCTGGGCCTGAGCACTGTTCCTTAGCTCTTCAGCTCATGGCCAGCTCTCTACCACTTGAGCCACAACTTACAAATCATGTGATTTTTAAGGTTGTATTATTAAAGTCTTTGTTTTTATTGTGGTGCCTACATTTGAAAATTATGTATTAAAAAAAACAAACTTTCTTCTGATTTGTAGGTTTGTGTTATTGACAATTAGTTTAATTTTCCTATTTGGTAGCTGCATTAAACAAAATAATATCTCTTTTCTTCCAAAGATGTTTCTGTCTGCATTTGTAGATCTATGGAACATTTCTTCATGAAAGAACTTTACAAATGTGCAGGAGGAGGATTTTAAGGGGATAATCAAGTGGGTAGAATATAAGTTTATGGAATTTTTAAAGCAAAAGAGAAAGACAAATAAATGTGTGGGTCAGAAGGATGTAATGAGAAGAGTTGACCAGCAGTTGGCTTCGAAGATGAAGAAGGTCGGCTCTAAGTCTAAATTATATTGTCAGGCTCTGAAAGCTGAAAAACTCAGCAGAATATATTCCTCTAATAAAGGGATGCCAATGACTGACTTCTGAGAAAACATATAAATTTGTATTTTTGCACATCCCTAATTCTTAGTAATTTCCACAGCTGCAATAAAAGAACAATGAAAAATTGATATCTGGGCAAATATACTAAATAGGCATTTTTGACAAAATTAGGGTTTGAACTCAGGGTTTTTTTGAATAATATTCTGCTCAGTTGCCATTCTCCTACTTGAACTTTGCCTCCAACATGGCTTTTTTGATAGCTATTTTGGAGGAGGGGGTCACATAGACTTTTCTTCTTCGGGCTGGGTTTGAACCATGGTCCTACAGATCTCAGCTTTCTGAGTAGTTAGAATTGTAAGTGTATATCACTGCATTAATTAACATTGTGATGCACATCCTCCAAGCCACTGCATACAAATATATTTACAACTAAAATGAAATTGAATATTGATATGTCTTAATTCTCCTTTAAGCTACCATATTTGAAATTATTCAGATGTAGTAAATATTTAAAATGTCCTCATTTACTAATTTTCAGAATATTCTGATATAATAGAAAGCATTTTGTCTATTTTTAAAAAAATACATTTAATTTATAACTACTTTCTACTAACTTCATTTATCTCATCATTCAAATGCTAACATAGTTCATCCATTAGTTATATCCTTTAGTTAAACTATTTCTGTCAATCATCAACAATTCACAATTTGTGTCACTAAGTATAATACTTAGTGCTCCAGCAGTGAGTTCACAAACTACTGTTTCCTTCCTGAAGTTAATATATTCTTACTTGTTAAACTTGTATGATTTTTACACTATCTCACATTCCATCTGAGCTGGCAAAGGTAAATACCTGAACAAGTGATTAAACTGAAAATGTCCAAACAAATATTTTAAAGTGCTTTGTATGTAATACTTTTATAAAAGTTGTAAATAGTAATTGACATAAAGAGAGGAACAAGGGTTTCTTTAGATGTTGGGATAATACTCTTAATCACATCTGGATAAGTGTTGGACAGAGCTTTCATCTTGATGCCTCCTTGCTCAGCGGAAGCTTGTTAAAGAAGGGCTCACACATTTAATAGGGACATCAATTAATTCAACTTCTTGCTCTTTCTCTTATAGCACTTTACTGCTTGCAGCAAATACATATATACTTTGATCTTTTGTGTGAGGGGCAGCATGTAGTTAATGAAGTAATAGACTGTAAAACATTGACACTGACTATCACATCAATAGGAAATGTGTCTCTATGGTTCACTGGCATGTTCTAACTTTTTCTTTGGATCATTTGGATGTAGTTTAGGATTAAGGAAGAAAAAGGAAATGTTTTGTCTTAGAGCTTGAATATCAAGATTCTGTACATTTTCAACTTTTATTATCAAAGGAAAGAAATAGAAAGGAAATAAATCAAGCTTCCTTAAAAGGTAAGAATTGAACATTCTGTTATGTTAGCTATTTGAATTTTGATGCCACTAGGTGGAGTAAATTATATTCCTTTAATTAAAATTATTAGTATCAAAACTGATTATCATCTATAAAAATTCCCTGGCCTTTTTAATCAAATCTAGGATTAAATTGTAATTATCTTTAAATATCAGTACTTCTTTTTCTGAGTTTTGATCATTTAAATAGGCTGTGATTATTCTTTTCCAGATAAAGTATATTTCTATGAGATGGCAGTGATCTTTTAAAATTATACACTTGATGCAGATGAAAGAATGCAATAAATGGGACAGGGTATAAACGCAGCACAAATCCATCAGCACATCAGCTTTCTAACTGACTGAGGTTATGGTAGAAACAGATCTGCAAAAGCAAATGCTTTCCTGACAAGCTATTTAATTAGAGTTATCATCATCTTCCCAGAAATGAGCTTTCACATAAATTGTCAATTGCAAATGGCTGAAAATAAATAGTCTGCCTCTGCCCCCTCATCTCCTAAAATAAAAGAGCCACAGACAAAGAGTTTTCTGAACACCGTAATTTTGAAAATGGGAATGTGGAAGGACCAGTTAAACTAGACAGCAGTGTCTTAGTGGTGATTGGAGGGTTTTTCTCCAATTTCTGAAACAAATTTTGAAAATAACAAAGTAGTAGTTTCTGTTTCAAACTGTTATTAAACAGGAATGGTATTTACAAAGCCACTGCAGCAAAAACATGAAGATAATTCTTTCTTAATTAACTATAACGTAACACAATATAATAACACCTAAGAAACATTAATAGTTTCCTATCATAATACCTCTATTAACAGCAATCTGGGGGAAAACCAGTACATACATCAGGCCATTCACTCACATATAAATTGGAGAAAAGTTTGTTTTCTTCGAAGCTATTTATGTGAGAATGTTAAAATGTAACACTACCTAAAATGGTTTCTGTAGTAATATGGAATAAAAATAAAGATAAAAAGTACATCTTAACTCAAAGTGGAACATCATTTTATATTTTTCCTGGGATGAAATTTAGTTTGCATGGTACTATATTCATGAAATTATTAAGAATCTCAAGTATATTTTATTTGTATAATTAATGAATTTCTCTATGTTTACATATTGCAAACAGGTTGAAATAAATAAAATATAAAATTGCAATCAAGATTTAAAGGAAAACAGAAGTTATAATACTTTCTCACACTCCCCTGGATGCGTATGCAAATGCACACTTGACTGTAGAAGTTACTAGCTAAGAAATTATCAATTTTTTGCTTTAGTAAAAATTGAGCTATATTGAAATGATAAAGTAAATAAATCAGAATAGTCAGTGTATTTTCAGTGTATCCTTTTTAACTTTGTACCATTAGTAAGTGGTGTCCTTCCAATATGTAAATGCACTTACTTGATTCCCTTAACTTCTACCTAGATATGGCAACACCATAGCTGTACTTTTAAATATGCTTGAAAAATTAAATAGCATAAATAAATGGCTTCAAATTCAAAGTGCCATTAGGACGCTATGTTCCTGGGTAATCTTATGAAGTAGAACATATAAAACAAGTGAGCCTCAGGACTTCAAGTTGCTCATGACTGTCAGGTCAGCTATGAAGGAGGTAGAGACAGGGAAGGTGAAAGCTCCAGCCTAGTGCAGGAGACCTCATCTCAACAGAGACCAAGCAAGCAAACAGCAACAAAAATGTGATGAAGCCCACTCTAAAGGCCACTGCATCTTTTATTTTTTTTAAGTGGAAATGGGAGGACTGAAGACAGATTCAGGATGACCTGGCAAAAATAAAAATGAAGAGAAAAAAAGAAAGAAAGAAAGAAAGAAAGAAAGAAAGAAAGAAAGAAAGAAAGAAAGAAAGAAAGAAAGAAAGAAAGAAAGAAAGAAAGAAAGAAAAAAAGAAAGAAAGAAAGAAAGAGAAAGAGAGAGAAAAAAAGAAAGAAAGAAAGAAAGAAAGAAAGGAAGGAAGAAAGAAAGAAAAGGAAGGAAGGAAGGAAGAAAAGAGAGACAAAGAAAGAACAAAAAGCAACAAGATACTAATTCAAAAATAATCTGTAGAAAAGGGAATGGTGACAGTTCCAGCAGCAGAGCACATTCCTAACAAGCTCAAAGTTCTGAATTCCAAACTCTATACCACCAAAATAAAATTAATTAATTAATACAAAAGTAACTATACAGGTCTCTATTGATAGATCCATATGAATTTAAATAAAAAAATGTAATTTAAAAATTGCACATATAAAGCTAAATAAAAATTCAATGCATGTTTCATGCATTGGATTTATGAATAAAAGTTAATGTATAAAGAACAGAAACTTTGCCAGGAGCAATTTGGAAGCATGTGAGTATGCCACTGGGATTTTACTATGCCACAGCAAAATAAGGAAATGAAAGACTGCCAAAAAATTCTACACAAAATTATAATGTCAAAGCAATGAAATGATATGGGTTTTCACATTATATGTAATCTCAAAAAACATTTTTTGTGTGTGATGGTATTGGTGGTTGAACCAATGGCTGCATGGTCAACTTTTTCACTCAATGATCTGTGCTCTACCATGTCCGCCAAGGCCTTTTGGTTGATCACTTAGAAGTAAGACTCTGCAGTATTTGTCTGTGCTGGCTTCAAACCTTAATCCCCAGATCTCACATTCCTGAATGGTTAGGATTAGTGACATGAACCACCAACATCAGGTTTCAAAACTCATTAAAAGCACTTTTTTTGTTAGCTATTGAAATAGCATTTTCAAAACTTAAACCTCTAAATGTGTTATATCTATTATATCAAAAATTTATTTAAAATCCCAAGTGAATAATTTCTAAAACTTAATATCTTGTTCTCTTCCCTTAAGCTTTAGAAACATGAAACATTGTTTTCTCCTATCACTAAATTCTGGTGTCAAATGCAGCTGCCCCACTACACAGCCAATGCTCTAGAATGGAACCTCTCTCTTCTCCATTACCTTTTCCCTGCAGTTCCTATCACAACAGCCCAGAGGAAAACAAAGAAGCTACAGGCAAATGTAATTCAGAAGTGGAGTCATACACTTATGCTACAACATTTATGTGCAATATTTCTATTGTTTGCTTTCAATGCAAGCCTTAAACTGCTTATTAGAAAAATATTTTCATGAATCTGGGAGTGTGACTCACTGGTAGAGTGCTTGCCTAGCATTTGTGAGGCCCTGGGATTGATGTCTACAATGAAAATAGAAAATATAGTCCAACTGTAATAGACAAGCTGTGGCTTTGTCAAGGGTTCAGTTGTAAGAGTAATTTTCCCTTTTATGGGACTGCAAAGATTGAAGGCATATTAAGACAAGGGAAAGAAAAAGCTGTACATCAGAAGGATGATTTCCTTGATCTCATCAAAGTATCAAGAACTTTAGAAAAATATAAATAAATAAACAAATAAATAAATAAGTGGTCCATGCTTCCCTCATTTTAATAATTAATATATGTCTAGGATAGTCCTAGCAGAGTATCACATTAGCAATGTAAGTATGACCATATAATATTCTGCTAATTGAAATGAACTCCAAGCTATGGAAACTAGAAGTTTTTCTTTGTTGTTCTTGTTTTTAAGGGACTGTGTGTAGTTATTTCTTTTTTTTCTTTTATTTTTCTTTTCCCTTTGGTTTATCTCCGGATGTCACTATATTTGATTTTCTACCCTGTGTCTTGTATAGATATTTATCTGATTTTGGAAATGGAAAGGGAATAATAAAATGGTGAGACAAAGGACAAAGAGTGACAGCATGTTGGAAATGAACTTTACAACTTGGGGGATTAAGGAAAGTGGAAGAAAAAATGAGGGTGGGGATAACAATGTTCAATAAGTAATCTATTCATTACATTATGTATGTAACTGTAACCCCTCTGTTCATCACATTGACAATTAAATTAAATTAAAAAATAAAAGCATAATTTCAGTGGGAAAACTTGGATATATATAACAAATAGCAAAACTACCCAAGTACAAGTACTGTTTCGGATTCTACCAGAATTGCAAACTACACACTCAGTTGGAAATTTCTTTACAAAAGAAACTAGAAAGAGAGAGCCAGAGAGCCAGACTGGCAGAAAGAGTGAGTGAGTGGGAGAGAGAGACAGAGAGACAGAGAGACAGAGAGACAGAGAGAGACAGAGAAAGAGAGACAGATAGAGAGACAGAAAGAGAAACAGATAGAGAGACAGAAAGAAACATTCCTAAACTTATTTTAAACAGCCTTCCTGGAAAAAAATTAAACTAAAAGTAAAAATGAAATGATTTCATAAAGGAAATGAACAAAGTTCGTGTCTAGGTTTGTCCTGAATCTTGCTTAAGTTCAGCTTCTCTCTTGAAGGTTATATGGGATGGTCTCAGGATAGTATGTCTCTACACTCTCAAGTGAGCAATTACTAACCCTATTTTGAGATACCTGCAATGTTCAGGTCAAATAGATAGTTTAGAGTCCCTGTGCTCCACTGGACAATAGAAGAAAAGACAAGAAAATATATTACAAGTGTAGTGATTTAATAACTTCAAAGGCTCTGCAGCTCTCTGAAACCAAGGACTTGATCTGCTGGAATTTGGAGGAGACCATTTCAAGGTGACCTTGGGAGGTTTTAAATCTCTGAGAGCACTTCTAAGGCAGGACAGGACAGAGGAAGAGACTAAGATCATATAGATGTTCTCAAATAGTAGAAAATGAAACCAATGAGAAGGTCAGGTGCCTTGAAAGGCTGTCATAAACAATTGGAGAGTTAGACAAGCTCAAAACCCTGGCAATATTTCTCAATGAATTGTTTTGACTTACTGCAAAATACCAGATTTCTCAACAGAGGACTTCTAAAAACTCCTGTAAAATCTCCAATAATATTCATAAGAAAAACAATGTAATTTTTAATATAATTAATTATATATACATTTACATATAGTTAATTATATATTTAATAATACATTAAGAACAATGTAATGTTACCAGGGCTTAAGCTCTTACTGCACTAAATTCAGTTTTTTTTACATTTGGTGTTCTACCACTTAAATTATAACTCTAGTTACAATCTCTTGCTAGTTAATTGAGGAATAGAATTTCAAGGATTTGTCTGTCTAAGCTGGCTTTGAACCATGATACTCAAATCACATCCTACAGAGTATTCAGGATAACATTCATAAACCACTGTGTTAAAATATAATTTTTTAGAGAGGTATGGTATCCTTAGCCTGTAATCCTAGATATTTGGGTGGCAGATATCAGAGGATCATGATTCAGGCCCAACCCCCAAAATTCCAAGACTCCATTTTAACCCATCACTGTTGGTGATGGACATGCTACGTTTCCCCCAGCCATATGGGACGCACAGTATCTGAGAGTGGTAGAGCATGCCTCTCATCTCCAGTCACACAAATGAGCACACAATTGTAGTTAAGACTATCAGGACATAAACTGAGATCCTAGTTAGAAAATGAAAACAAATGGTGATGGTGGAGTAGATCAGGTAGTAGAGTTCCTGCTTAGTAAGCATATCCCAGTGCTATCAAAAGAAAGAGATAATATTTCCATTTTGTAATTTAAAGCAATAAAGATGAGAGCTAAGATGTAAAGTGCTAAAAGAGTTATGATAAAAATCCCCAAGGACCAATATCAAAATTATGCCCAAAGCTTTCAGGGTACTGGAGAGACAAAAGACACATGGATCAGCATGAATGGAAAGTGGGTCTGAGGAGAACTATTTACTAAATCTGCAACTGGTTCAGTATCACTAAATTCAACTTCTGAACATATTAATTGGTTTAGAACTTTTAGGCTTTTCTCTCTCTCTTCTCATCTCTCTTCCTCTCTCTCTCTCACACAAACATCACTCTTACAGCACATATACAAACACACATGCAGATATACAAACACCAATACATACTTTCATTTTGAATAATCAGAAAAAACATAAAAAACAGAAATGAAAAAAGGAGTAGAAATGAAAAAGTTTGGGAATTTTTTTCAGTGGTAGATTGTTTACCTTAACAGCATGAGGCTTTAGTTGGGGTTCAGGAAGCAAAAAAGAGCAGAAGGAAGAGATAAAAGAAAAGGAACAGGAGAAAGAGGAGAAATGCTTTTGATTTGCCAAAGGCCCTTTAACAAGAGGTGTTGAAGGATGAATGCTAACACAGTGGAATTTTAAGAAGCCAAGATGGGTGGAGTGTTTTCAAGTTCCAATTCTTTTTTTGTTAATATGTTTTTCATTATTGTGAAAATCCTGTACAGAGGGGTTATAGTTACGTGAGTAAGGTAATGAGTACATTTCTTATCCAGCATTGTTGCCTCCTCCTTTGTTTTTCCCCTAATATCCCTTCCCTCCCATCTCCACAACTACACATCTCAGCCCCCGCCTAAATTGTAAAGTTCATTTTTCAACATAGTGTCTTGTACATCTCATTGTTGCAATGGGTTAACCTGTATCTCTATTTAAACAATTTGTTTTTTCCCTTCCCTTCCCCAAATTATACCAATACAAAATACAGTGAAAACAGGGGTTATATCATGGGGGAGAGACACACAAAGCAACAAAAAAATCACATGGTACATTGTAAATATGTTTGAAATGATAGCAAAAAAGAAAAACAGAAAAAGAAATATAAAACACTTATGTCCCTGTTTTGGGGTACATTTCTCTTAACATCATCTTAGCTGACCTTTTCTGCTCGTCCCAGTTATTTTCTGCTTGTCCTGGTTATTGCAGAAAAGGGAAACTATGGGACCAATGTTTCTTTGGGCCTGGCTTACTTCAATTAATATAATTTTCTCCAAGCTTTTCCTTTTCCTAACAAGTGGTGTGATGCCATTCTTTCTGATGGAGGCATAGAATTCCATTGTGTACATCTACCACATTTTCTTGAACCATTCATCTACTGAGGTGCGTCTGGGTTCGTCCATATCTTAGCTATGGTAAATAATGCTGCAATAAACATAGATGTGCTCATAGCTTTAGTATGGATGTGCTTGTGATCATTTGGGAAAATACCCAAAAGTAGGATAGCTGGGGCATAGGGGAACTCGATGTGGAGTCTTTTGAGGAACCTCCATACTATTTTTCAAAGTGGTTGAACAACTTTACACTCCCACCAACAAGGCAGTAAGGTTCTCCTCGGTCCACATCCCCTCCAGCATCTGTTGTTATTAGAGTTCTTGATTAAAGCCATTCTAAATGGGGTGAGGTGGAATCTCAATGTTGTTTTGATTTGCATTTCTTTTATGGCTAGAGAGGTTGAGCATTTCTTCATGTGTCTATTGTCCATCCTTCTTCCCTCTTCAGAGAAGTTTCTGTTTAAGTCTTTAGCCCACTTATTTATTGGGCAGTTGTTTCTATGAAAATTTGTTGTTGGGGATTTAATTTTTTGAGTTCCAAGTATATTTTAGATATGAGATCCTTGTTCATTGTATGGCTAGTGAAGATTTTCTTCCAATCTGTGGGCTTTCTATTAATCTTGTGACCTATGTCCTTTACCATGCAGAAGCTGCAGAGCTTTGATTTGTTGTGTTTCTGGGTCTCTATTAAGACAATTTTGCCTGTGCCAAGGAGACCTAGGGTTTCTCCTATTCAATCCTGCAATGTTTTCAGGGTGTCTGCTTTGACTCCACTCCAAGGTCTTTGATCCATTTGGAGTTGATCCTGGTGCAGGGTGATATATAAGGATCTAGTTGATTTGAAACTTTGGCAAAGTAGCAGGATATAAAATTAACCCTCAAATATCAATGGCTTTTCTGTAAACCAGAGAGAGACTAAAATCAGGAAATCAACTCCATTCATAATAGCCACACAAAAAATAAAATACCTAGGAATAAACTTAACCATAGAAGTGAAGGACCTCTACGATGAAAACATTAAAAACCTGAAAAAGGAAATCAATGCAGAAATTAGAAAGTGGAAAAACCTCCCATGTTTCTGCATTGGAAGGATCAACATCATGAAAATGGCAATATTTCCCAAATTCAATGTTATATCTATCAATATCCCAACCTCATTCTTCAAGGAAACACAATAGGCAATCCAAAAATTCACATGGAACAATAAAAGACCCCGAATAACAAAAACGCTCCTCAATGGAAAGAACACTGCTGGAGGAATATCAATACCAAATTTCAAACTCTACTACAAAGCCATAGCAATCAAAAGAGCTTAGTATTGGCACAATAAGAGACCTCAGGAACAGTGGAATAGAACTGAAAACCCAGAAAT
>NW_012267273.1:4969538-4987094 GCF_000151885.1 Dipodomys ordii | reverse complement strand
TACACAATGGAATATTATGCAGCCATTAGAAATGACAAAATAATGACATTTGCAGGGAAATGGATGGAGCTAGAAGAAATCATGTTGAGCAAGGTAAGCCAAGAACAAAGAGACAAACAGTACATGGTCTCCCTGAAAAGTGGATTTTAAATCTAAAATGTTAGGTGATACGACAAAATTAACAGGACTTAAGATACAAAGAACTTCCACTCATCTGGTTGAACCACTACTAAATAACCACATGCTGCTGATCACATGTATGGTATATATGTGTACACCATTATATGTTATAGACCATTATAGACAATTTGCTCCAGCAAAGTTAGAATGAGCTTGTGACTTTAAATGAGCATCATTATTCCACAATACTGTGAAATTTGGGAAATTATGTAATCACTTAATCACTATAAAAAAATCACCAGAAAACTAGAAGTGGCATGATGGCTCAAGTGGTAGAGCATGAGCCTTGAGCTGAATTGTTCAGGGACAGCTCCCAGGCCTAGAGCTCAAGAAACACAACTGACCAAAAAAAAAATAGAGAGACCTTTCATGCGATTGTTTCTAACATATTTATAAGATTATGTCTTTGTTGCCTTGTATGTCCCTCCCCTATGGTATAACCCCTGCTTTCACTATATATGATGTTGGTATATGTGGAGGGGAAGGGAAAAAAACAAATTGTTAAAACAGGGATACATCGCAACAATGAGATGTACAAGTTGCTATGTTGAAAAATGAACTTTACAACTTTGGTGGGGAGGGATAGGGGGAGTAGGCCATGAAAGGATGGGAAGGGGAAACAAAGGAGGAGGCTACAATGCTTGATAAGAAATGTACTCATTATCATACCCATGTAATTGTAACCCCTCTGTACAGTATTTTCACAATAAAAATATATTTTAAAAAATAAATAAAAAATATATATAATTAGAACTCAAAAATTTAAATCCTCCAAAACGAAATCCTCAAAGGAACAACTGCCCCATTAATAAATGGGATAAAGACTTAAAGAAAGACTTCTCTGAAGAGGAAATAAGAATGGCCAATAGACACATGAAGAAATGCTCAACCTCTTTAGCCAAAAAAGAAATGCAAATCAAAATAACATTGAGATTTGACCTCACCACAGTTAGAATGGCTATAATCAAGAACTCTAATAACAACAGATACTAGAGGGGATGTGGCCAGAAGCGAACCCTACTGTACTGTTGGTGGGAGTGTAAACTTGTTCAACCACTCTGAAAAGCAATATGGAGGTTCCTCAAAAGACTATACATACAGCAATCCTATTTATGGCACTTACTCAAATAATCACAAACAAGGCCATACTAAAGTTACCAGCATAACTATGTTTATTGCAGAATTATTCACCTAGAGCTAAGGTATGAAACCAACCCAGATGTCGCTCATTAGATGAATGGATCAAGAAAATCTGATATTCTGTGTTGCCATCATAAAGAACGGCATTGGCCCATTTGTTAGGAAATGGAAAGACTTGGAAAAAATAAAATTAAATGAAATAAGCCAGACCCAAAGAAATATAGGTTCCATCATTTCCCTTTTTTGCAATAATTAGTATACATGTAGGATAATTTTATCAGATGACCAGAAAAGCTCAAAAGCTTTGTACATATGACCATATAATATGATGCTAAGGCAAATGAACCTCAAGATATAGACATAATAGGTCTTTCTTTGTTGTTCTTTTTTTAATGTACTATGTGATTTTTTTTGTTTCCTTTGTATGTTCTCCCCCCCATTGCTATATCCCCTATTGTCACTGTACTTGATTTTGGTACCCTGAATCTTGTATATACATTTTTCTGATTTGGGGAGGGAAAAAAGGGGGATAAAAATGCTGGAACAAGGACACATTGCAACAATGCTTCGCACAAGACACTATATTGGAAATAAACTTAAAAAACATGTGGGAGTGGGGAATGGAGGAGATGGGGGAGAGAAGGGATAGTAGGAGAACAACAAACGAGGGGGAAGCAATGCTTAACAGGAAATGTACTCATTACATTACTCATGTAACTCTAACCCCTCTCTACGTTATCTTTACAATAAAGTAAAATAGAAATAGAAAAGGAAAAAAGAATGTTTTATATCTTTTATAAAAACAAAACAAAACAAAAAGACAAAATAGTGCTACCTTACACTATATATACCCTAAGAGTTGCAGCCAATTGTAGAAGGCATTGAAATTGAGATTCATGTTTTCAATGGATTGTTTTTAATTCTCAATAAAGCATATACAATTCATTCTCAGCAAATTATTTTTGTGTAGACAATATGATCCATGCAAGAGAATGTATTCATTTTTTATTAAGAAAACTGTAAGAAACTTCAAAAATGTGGAGATAAACTCAGTGAACATCTGGAGTCAAGCACAGGATAAAGAAAGAGTCTGCCTACCCAGAGAATCTGTGTATAGATTTATATGGCTCCTCTTTCTTATGTCAAAGTATATAGAACTCCAGTCGCACAAGGATGTGAAATGATTTTATCATCTGATGCCCTGTCCTCTGCAATGATATGAAGGCTGCCATTTTCTCCCTGAGGAAGTCTAGCTCTTCTGTACATGCCTTCATTTTGTTGCCATTTTCTTCCTTTTGTTTTTATTGGGTCTTAGAATGTGACAGTCATGTGTGGCAATCCAATGCTATCATCCTAGAAATGTAAAAGCTGAGGGTACAAGCATTGATGTAGAAGGAAATGGTCATGTTTCATTGCACTAGGATTAAAGGCAGAGAGTTGAGAAGCATACATGAACAAGAAAGTTGTTTGAATTTATATGGATTTTGAGAATTAAAGAAGGAATGGAAGACCGAAACTTTGTACTTAGGAAGAATTGAGCAATTTTCATCCTGTAACTGTTCGGAAAAGATCTGCAATTCCTCAGGAGAATGTATTTCCCTCTCATTGTCAGAAGAATCTCTGTAATGAGCCAGAGAGACACAATCTCAATTACATTCAACTGTCAATTTCAGAATGCTCCTTGTAAATCAGATAAAATAGCTAGACACAGAACATGCTCACAGTACTGCTATAATGTATTTCATTTTCATATAGACATGTATGTCCCAAGGCCAATAACACATTTTCAGTAAGTCACTGGAAAATATACCTATTTGTACATTTTAGTAAAAGCTATAGTTATAGAAAAATGGAGAAAAGTTTCCCTCTGTCTCTCTGTTCTCAAGTATTAATCTATGTCAAGCTCATGTATCAAGGTTCCAATGATCCCTTAATATTTGAAGGCTAATAGAAGCAAATATATAGATAGATAGATATAGATATAGATATATGAGTGTTTTCTACATGCAAGACAGGAAAGAGTTTGAGCCAAGTAAAACATCCTGTTGGATTTTTCACTGTGGTGTCAGAAGTGTGAACCAGCTGAGAAAGTAAAAATAAAATAAGAAATTATGAATATGTGAGATAAATGCTTTATGTAGTTGTTAAATATATCACCCAGCTTCATTCAGGAAATGAGGTGCTTAATACACCTAACATATAATATGCAGAAAGGAGATCATGTGTACATTTATATGAAATCATTAATGTATATATATGTACATATATACTGTGAAATAAGTTATTTTAAGTACTAGAAGTTTCTGTAACATAAGGGTATCAATTTGTAAGTGTGAGAAAGTACAATGTTATTGCTATGTTAATTTAAAATATCAATGAACTTAAAGAGTGACAACAAATTTAAACCAATGTGTGAAATGACCCTCAATGTCACATTATTCAGGATTTCTGCACTACCCCTCAACCTTTTTGCTCAATGCTACTCCTGTCACTTAAGCCACAGCTCTACCTGTGGCTTTTTAGTGGTTAATTGGAGATAAGAGTCTTACAGACTTTCCTGTCTATACTGGCTTCAAACTGCTTTCTCCAGACTTCAGGCTCCTAAGTAGCTGAGATTACAGGCTTGAGCCACCAGTATCCTGCTCAAAATAATAATATTTAAGAAGAAGGAAAGCTTAAAAGTTTGGATTCTGTTTACAGGCATGATAAAGGAAGCAAACATTTCATTGTACAGAACAAGAAGTTTCTGAAAGGTAAATATAAACAGAATGATTAAGGGAGAAGACAAGAAGTCAAAACTTATGGATCTCATGGTACCTACCAGAGATCAAAATGTTGGAATTTGGCACAGATCCATGTAGGACAGTTTCAGAAAATGTCATCTCAGTGTGACTAAAGAAATAGTTAAAAAGAACTGCAAGCACTCATAAAGAATTGAGAATTCTTTTGCTAATTTTTATTTTTATCCAATCCCAAAGCAATGTTAATGGGATAAACTGAGATTCTATCCATTACATATTTGCTGGAGTTGTGGTTTAAAATGGGAGAGGAGGAGAAGAGAGGAAATGCTCTAATTTTTTTAAATTTATTTTTGTTTAATTAATTAATTAATTAGGTCAATCTAATACCACACTCCTTCCCAGATGCTAGTGCCGTTCCCCTGGTTTATAGCAGAGTGTGATACCTATTTAAATTATCAGCTTGCTGACAAGAGGATCAAGAAGAGGAATAGGAAGAGGGAGAATTAAAGGAGAAGGGGAGGAAATGAAGGTTGATGGGGTAGTAGGAGAATAAAGAAGAAGAATAAGGCAGGAAAGAGTAGAAGGAATACAAGAAAGAAAATAATGGAGAAGCAGAAGGAGGACAAACACAGAGAGGAAAAGAAAGAAAAAATACTTTCCATTAATTTTATTCACTACTTTCAAAATCCACCAGATATGTTTCAATTACAATAAAAATAAAACAACTATTAACAAAATTGTAATTTGAAGAAAATAGTTCAAAATATGTCGATAGTTTGAGTTCAGTAGACATTCTTTATAAATTATATTCATACATGTACTATAAAATGTTGTTATCAATTCTTTACCTTATTTTGGTTTCTTTTTGTGGATGATCTGGAACTATTTACTCTATTTGTAGGAAAAGATTATTTTATTATTTGATTTAAAACGTTCATTTATACAGAGCTCTGTACAGAGCAGAAAAGTCTACTTGTTTACAGTAAAATCTGCATTGATTTTGATCTCTATATATAACTTTGCATTACAAAGTAAAAACATTATTAAAACATTTTACTAAGTTGTTTAGAAATGTTTCACAAGAAAAAACTAATTCTATATAAGTAAACTTGGAAAATGTACCCTACTTAAAATGTTACTTTCATATCTTTGAATGGATATTAAATTTTGGTATGATGGCTAAATAAGAAAAAGTTAAAATTGCTAACAAATTGCTTTATGTAAGTTCTCTAAGTATTGCAGTAGACAAAAATCTATGGTGACATTTTCTTTCTGAGGAATTATGTTATATCTAGAATTCTAGTTATAGCAAGAAAAATAGTCTACACTTCTATATTATGCTCTGTTTTTTGTATTCCCCAGTCTTTAGAATGATGTACAAGTAAATTTGTTATTTTTAAATATATATCCAAGATAAGGAGTCCATTTCCTATTGAGCAATGTTACCCCCTCCTTTGTTTTACTCCACAATCCCTTCCCTCCCAACTCCACAACTCCTCCCTTTGCCCCTTCCATCCCGCCCCCCCAATCAAAGTTGTGAAGTTCGTTTTCAACATAATGTCTTTTATAAATTAGCTAGTATTTCCGGGTGCTGGTGCCTCACGCCTGTAATCCTAGCTACTCAAGAGCCTGAGATCCGAGGATCAGGGTTCAAAGCCAGCCTGGGCAGGAACATCTGTGAGACTCCTATCTCCAATTAAGCACCAGAAAACCGGAAGTGGTGCTGTGGCTCGTGTGCTAGAGTGTTAGCCTTGAGCTGAAGAGATCAGGGACAGGGTCCAGGCCCAGAGTTCAAGACTCACAACCAACAATAATACTTACATACATACATACATACATAAATTAGCTAGACTCAAGTATTTTATATAGCAAGGCAGTATAAGACATTTTTTTTACTCGAATATTTCTCTAAAGACATTTAAAAATTCTATATAGTTGTCATCTAAAATAAAAATATTTACCAAAATGAAACTGATGATTATCAAGAAACCTAACTAATAGAATAATATAAACCCTATAATCTAAAATTTTTATGACTTTGGATTTTGGATAAAATTTGTAATTAATATGGTTATATTAGTTCTTTCATAGTTTTCTCCCCAATTTGTTCAAATCTTTGAATAAAATGATTCATATTTTACTAAAATATAACATATAGTAAAAGCTTAGTATCACATGAGATAATTCTATACTTCCTACAAACTTCAATAGTTAATGCTTCATTAATTTAAATGATTTTCTGGGTTTAGTATGGCAAAACCCGGTGGTACATGTTTTATCCATATTCATGAACCTGTTTATTCATTTTTGTAGCTGAAAAAATAATATACTGAGTAGGAGCAAGTAATTTAGTAACACTATGAGGCATAATAAATAAACACATTTTACATATATATTTCACCATGGTTTTATTAGCATCAATTAGTTGTACAAAGGTGTTTCAATTTGCATGCCCATATATACATACAATGTACCTTGATCAGATCCATCGGTCTATCACAAACCCTCATCCCCTCTTCCTTCCACAAACCAATATTAACAAGCTCCATTAATCATTTTTCACAAACTATACATAGACTACCCTCTCAACTTTCTCCATTCTTCAAATCCCTTCCCACTAGTAACCACACCCCTAGACAGGATCAGATTTAAATTCTTGCCATTCATTTTTTATATTGTATATTCATTTCTCAAAGGAGTTTCACTATGGTATGTAAGCCAGTCCTATAATACACATAGATAAATATATATACAGGGATTTTAGGTTCAAATAGTGCAAATGACTTTGGGAGCTATTTTATCACAAATGTCAGAACCAAAAATGGAGAGACGTGACAAATAGAAAATTCCGGCCACTTGCCTACAGACCTGATTTTATAGACCTTTATTCCATTGTGATATCAGCAAGGTTCCAGAAAGGTTAAACATGCTGAAACCAGGGGAGTAGAATGGGACTTATTGTTTGATATAACTTACCCAGAAAGCTATGGCAACCCAGCGCAGACTATAAAGGAGATTGACCAGTACACAAGGGACAGTAGGTGCAAGAGAACTCTAGGAAATCGAGGGTTTTCTGTCAGATGTCGGTGATTCACACCTGTCAACTCAAGTTAAGTAGGAAAGGAGGACTGCAGTTCCAGACCAGTCATGGTAGAAGATTCCATGAGACTTCATGTACACGGAGGAAGGTGGACATAGGGGCATGAAATGGTGATCCCATCTCTTCAGGTATACCTGAAATACTTGGGAGACAACTCTCCAGTTTGTTCATGGAAACTAAGTTGTATTTAAAAATAAAATTAAACAAAAAATAAACAGTACAGAATAGAGCTGGAAGGGAGGCTTAAAATGTATATAGGTCAAGTTTACAAAGAATAAAATCCTGAGTTATCATCCCAGTACCCATTCCTCAAAAAAAACAATAAAATAAAATAGGGGTTTCCAAGGGAATATAGTTTTCAGTAAAAGTTCAGGCAGAAAAACACTCCAAGTTAGTTCTAAGAGTAAGGTATTAACTGAGCTCTGTTGATTTAAATCCAATGATTTAAGATACAATGATAAAGCCAGTTAATCTGAAGAGTGGACTTGGAATTCAACTGAGACCGTGCCCAAGGCTTTTCCCTGCCTTCTGGGGTGCTAGTTGTCAGCCATAAAGACAGTAGGAAATATGTTTACCCTAGAAAGCCTAGTAAAGTCTTGATGGTGTACAGAGGATGAGAATGACAGCTATTCATATTCATTCATAAGCATTTTTCTAAAAAGACATATCAAGCTTTCATCTTGATTATAATATAAAACTCACACCTGGGATATGGCAAGGCTTTTGTTTTAAGGTTGAAATACTTAAGTTGAGTCAAAAGGTAACATTGAAGATCAGCATGTAAATATATCTTCCTCTTTATTAAATTCCTTTCTATTGCATTTCCCACATTTTATTAAATATGTGCCTTGCAGTAAAATACATTTTTATCTTCATTTATGCTTTTGTGAAACTCAACACTGCCTCACCTTCTCTTGAAGATTCCAGGCTCATTTATTCTCATATTTGGCAAAGAGAAATTAACATTAAAGTCATGGAACCACTCCTTGCTCCTTCACACTTAGTATTTCTGTATTTAAAATCAGAAAAGAAAGTTCAAGAGAAACATTTTCTGCATTGACTGATTTGAATGCTTCTAGAGAGATTACTGGAATCTCTGTGTTTTTTTATATTAACCAAGTCTGTAAGGATTTTTCCTTCCAAATTGCATTCCATTTTTCTTAATATTTTAAGTATTCTGTTTTAATTAGCATGAAGAGGTAGTTTCATCAATGCTCTTTATTTTACATGCATATTTCAATAATAGAGAACATATAAGTTTTGTACTTTCAAAGTCAAAGATTGTGTCACAAGGTGGTTAAGGTGTTTTTTAATTAAATATTCATTAAGCACATATAATTACCCATGAGAGTTATATAGATTTCTATCTAATTCAAGGCACTGAAACAAACCTCAAGATTGTGAACTCAAACCTAAAAAAGAAAGGTACAATAATAATTTCAATGTACATTAAACTCTGATCCAATAAGATAATCCTAACTTAAGCTGTAATCTTCATTACATTATTTTCTCAGCAACATCATTATTTTTCAAAACAAATCAAGATAACTAAGGCTTGGGGAAACTTCACAGTATTTTTTGAATCACTCATTTTTTTGTTTGTTATTATAAAAAAAACTTAAGAGGACATTGAAATACATTTACATTTAAGTTATTTGAAATCTGCACTTAATGTACAGTATTTGTAAGTAGAAACTAAACTAAGAATCAAATCATTTTTGGATTACACATTAGCTAAAAAAAGTTTTAGAAAATTTCATTTTATCACTCAAATGAAAACTTACTTTTCAATCTCATAATTTCAGAGCTTACATGTGTTAGATTTTTTTTAAATTTAAGTATATCAATTTTATTTTTCAAATACAGAATATTGAAACCCCAGCAAAGTTAAAAACAAAACAACAACAACAAAAAACAAAAAAACAAACCTTCCCTAAATCAGAGACTGGACTAATTACCTAATGACAATGGAATGGATTAATGAGGAGTTTGTCATTTGAATAAATACCTAAAATTGTTGGAGAGGTGTTAAATATGTGGGAAGATGTGAAATATGGCTCTAACAGCTGTCATGAAACTCTCAACTCATGAGAGTCACCATGTGGAAAAGCTATTTTTAAGTTTTATGAGGGTTAACTTGCAATGAAGGTCAGGTTTTGAAGAATGTGTAGGCTTGTGGTGGGAAGCTGGATATTTGGATACCAAAACCAATCATAGTAATTGGCATCAAATCTTTTAGACAGATATAAAATGACAAAAGGAGGGCTGGGAAGGTGGCTCAGTGGTAGAGCGCTTGCCTTACATGCCTGAGGCCCTGGGTTCGATTCCTCAGCACCATATAAGGAAAAAGAAAAAAGCCAGAAGTGGTGCTGTGGCTCAAGTGGTAGAGCGCTAGCCTTGAGCTGATAGAGGTGAGGGACAGCACCTAGGCCCAGAGTTCAGGCCCCACGACCGGATCCCCCCCAAAAAAGGGCAAAAGGCACAAAGATATGGTTAGTATGTATCTAATATTTTGATCAGTTGATTGACCAGAAGAGTGTTATGTTAGTGTGTGTATTTTAAGCTCAATTTTTAAATCTATCTCTAGATAATTTATAACCCTTTACACACACACATAATACTATGAACTGAAAACTATGCTTTTTAATTATTGTGGCTTCAGTGACTTTCTTTCCTTTCTTTCTTCTTTCTTTCTTTCCTTCTCCTTCCTTCCTTTCCTTCTTCCTTTCTTTCCTTCTGCTTCCTTCCTTCCTTCCTCCCTCCCTTCCTTTCTTGCTTCCTTCTGTCCTTCCTTCCTCCTTTCCTTCCTTCCTTCCTTCCTCCCTCCTTTCCTTCCTTCCTTCCTTCCTTTCTTTGTTTCTTTGTCTCTTTCTTTTTTTCCTTCATTCTTTCTTTATTTTTCATGTTTATATACTAGAAGGTAAGAAAGTCAGAGATGAAATGCAAGAACCTGAGTTCAAATTCTTTCTCCACTTGCACAATCAATGGGTGTTTCAAGTCATCAATTTATTTATTTTTTCCTGTGTAATCTGGGAATGGCCATAGTAGGATTAAATAAAAAGACTATGCATGTAAAGTATTTTATTAGTTTATTTTTAAAGATGGGTTTCTCTCATGAGGAATGGAATGTAGCCATGACATTTCTTCCAAGCATGTCAACATATATCAAGGGCTGATAGACTCACAGACTTCAAACTCCCTTGCCGCCAGTTCTAGGAAATTCACTAGAATATTACAAGGGCATTTCCTATAATCTACAGGGTTATTTTTTTTTCCAAGGTTGAAAATTTTCTCCTAATGACTCACAGTTTTCTTTTAGAAAAACTGTAACTTAGGTGAGCTAATGATTGTTGAAAATAATATGATCCAAATTACTCTTTCTTTCACATGTGACTAAAACTGTTTTCTATCACTGAAAATAGTGTTCTGAAAATCTAACAAGATTCTTAAATTTTAATAATATATACAGTTACTGAAAATTAGTGAGAGAATAATAAAACAACGGTATCAAGAAGGACAGGTACTGGAATGAGCCTCTTGATTTGCCATCAAGAACTTAGTGACCCTAGAAACAGTTAAAAACCAACCCTCACTCTTAGATCCCTCTGGATACCTGAATTGCTCAGGACCATTTCTCTCCTCCCAGGCCCACCACAAATGACTGACTGATGGAACAGATAAAAGACCTGGACAAAAGAGTCTGATGTGGGCCAACTTTGCAAAGCCGTTATGGAAAAGTCTACATCAGCAAGCATAGATCATAGCTCAACTACCTGGACTGGATGAAAGGGGCAGCCTTGTCCTTCAGTTCTATTAAATCTCAGAGCATTCTTGAATTAATAACATTCTAAGCTCTAAATTTTTTTAAAATTTTCTTCCTGGAAGAGCCTATTAAAAAATAGGAATAGTAGTGATAATTGTTATGCCAAGGTCGCAGGACCCCCACCAAGAAAACCACTGAGAGGCAGGCTCTACAGCTGTTTTATTTAAATAGGCTGCAGCTTGGGCCTCATCCTACACTCCAACACAGCAGAGCCCAGGAGGAGAGCTCGGAGCTAAAGATTTGCAGGGGTTAAAATGGTACACAACCAACCAGGTGTTTGGATTACCACCACGTGTTGCTCTGCTAGAAACAAGCAACAAGTGGTCACTGCCTCAAAACTTTAACCCTTCATTCCCCACCTTGATTTATGGTCCTGAGACACAATCTTGTGGCTCCGGCCCAAAACTAAACTCCAACAGTTCTTGATCTTGAATGGGTATAGTCCCTCTCTGACCTTAGCCATACTATTAAACAACAATACCAATAACAATCAGTTCATTTTTCTTTTCTTGAGGAGTGGTTGAGTAGGATGCTTGGAGACTTCCCATGTTTCCCCCATGGTCATCCAGGGCAAAGGGGTCAGCTGGTATGGTGTGGGAGCAGTGGATCCAAGCAGCAATGCCATCCACCTTAAGGGCAGTAGGTGTAGCCAGTAGCACCATGTAAGGTCCCTTCCACCGTGGTTCCAGAAATATCAGGCTGTGTCTTCCAACAAACACCCAGTCCCCTAGTTTAAACAAATGGGGGGGTAGGAATAGAAGCAGAATCATATAATGCTCTTAGCTGGGGCCACATAGCTTTATGCACCAGCTGTAAATAGTCAAGCTTACACAGAAATTCAATATCATCCAAATCAGCAAGCAATTCAGTCTGAAGGCTAGGGATAATGGGTGGAGGGTGTCCATACATTATTTCAAAAGGAGTAAAGCCAAGCTGATAGGGTGAATTTCTTACTCTAAACAGAGCAAAAGGAAGGAGCGATACCAGTCTGTGCCAGTCTCCAAGGCCAATTTAGTTAAGGTCTCTTTTAGAATCCAATTCATTCTTTCTACCTGCCCTGAACTCTGGGGTTTATAAGCAGAGTGCAATTTCCAATCGGTCTCCAGTGCTACAGCTATTCCCTGACTTACTTTTGAAATGAAGGCCAGTCCATTGTCCGACACAATGGTGGATGGGAAGCCATACCTGGGTAGGATTTCTTCCAGGATCTTCTTAGCAACGACATTCTCGGTCTCATTCTTTGTTGGGTAGGCTTCAACCCATCCTGAAAAGGTGTCTACAAAAACTAGCAAATATTTATATCCAAATTTTCCAGTTTTAATTTCTGTGAAGTCTACTTCCCAATACACACCTGGCCTATCTCCACTGAGGCGAGCTCCTTTTGTAACTGGTCCATTGGGGGCATTAGTGAGCTGACAGGCTTTACAATTTTTAACAATGTCTTAATGGGTTGATTTCCTTGCCTAAGTTTTACTTCTGAGTGTTGGAGCAAGTCCTGCATTCTTCGGGTTTCCATGTGAGAGACCCGATAGATTCTCTTAAGAAACCCTTGCCCAATCTTTGTGGCAAGATAAGTTTCCCCTCACGAGTTTTCCACCAGTCTTTGTTTCCTTCTCCGTCCAGGGGTTTATAGGCCATGAGAATTTTCTTTATCCACTCTTCTTGGGAGTACTGAGGTTCAGGAGGCAAAGCTCGTGGCCCTGGGTCCACTAGAGTCAGTACTTCTGCTCTGGGCTGGAGGGCCACCTTCTTCGCTGCCTGATCAGCCATTATTTCCTTTGGTTATAGAATCAGTTCCCTTTTGATGGCCAGGGCAGTGCATAATGGCAATATTTGCTGGTTCCCATATGGCCTGGATGAGGCTTAAAACTTCTTGCTTGTTTTTAATAGTTTTTTTTTCCCTCAGCTGTCAGCAGCCCCCTCTCATGGTAAATGGTTCCATGGACATGCACAGTGGCAAAAGCATACTGATTGTGTAAATGTTTAGTCTCTTCCCTTTTCCCATCTGTAGGGCTTTTGTTAGTGCCACTAGCTCTGCTCTTTGTGCAGACGTTCCCTGGGGGAGTGCTTCTGCCCACACTATCTCAGTGTCCGTGGTGACTGCTGCGCCCACATACCTTTTTCCCTCTCGAATGAAAACTGCTGCCATCTGTGAACCAGGTATGCTCGACATGTGATAGTGGCAAGTCCAGAAGCCTGGACTTTTTTCCTTGGCCCGTTCTCTCTTTTCACACTCAATTTCACATTCTCTGTCCTTCCTTTCCTGTCTTTGCTCTTCTGTCTCTCTCTTATTGTAAACGTTTTCCACCACGGCTACTAGATCCCTAATAGACTTTTCACCATGTCTGTCTAGAGCCTGCAACTTTCACTTTATGTCTGGTGCAGCTTGATTTATATAGGCAAACATAATCAGCTGAGCCAACTCCTGGGTCTCAAGATCATATGGGGTATATTGACTAAAAGCTTCCATGAGCCACTCAAGATATGCCGCCAGACTTTCACTTCTGCCCTGTCTAATATCATAAACTTTGGCCATAATAGTAGGTTGGTGATCTGCTGCCTTGAGACCTGCCAACAGAGCCTGGCGGTAGACAAAGAGTCGCTCCCTAACTTCAACCATATTGTAGTCCCATGTTGGTCAGATCTCAGGAAAATGGACAGCAATCAGGGCAGGATCCTTGATGGGTGCTCCTGTGGGGCCAGGGATATATTTTGATTTTTGTTTTATAGAAAAACAAAATAAATAAAAAGTCTGACAATCTGTAATGTTATGTTAGTGGCCTGAGGTGTTGAATCCATTATAGGAATATTTAAAGCTTAGGCATGAGCCACCTTTGCTCTGCTGTAATCCTCGCTACTCAGGAGGCTCAGATCTGAGGGTCGCAGTTCAAAGCCAGCTGGGGCAGGAAAGTCTGTGAGACTCTTATCTCCATTAAAGCACTTGAAAACCAGAAGTGCCTCTGTGGCTCAAGTGTAGAGTACTCTTCTTAAGCCGAAGACCTGAGGGGTAGTGCCCAAGCCCAGAGTTCAAGCCCCACTGACCAAAAAATAAAAATAATATTTAAAGCTTATAAAATGGGTAGATGGTTTAAACACATCATGATTGGAATTTTTTAGTGAGATAAGAATGGAAAGAAAAATAAAGGAAGAAAAGAAAGCAAAGAAGAAGGTAAGAAGGAAGGAAAAGATAGAGGGAGGGAGAGAGGAAGGAAGGAAGGCAGGAAGGTAGGAAGGAAAGAAGGAAGGAGGGAGGAAAAGGAGGGAGGGAGGGAGGGAGGAAGAATGCAGGGTGAGAGGGAAGGAAGAATGGGAAGGAGAAATCTTCAGATTGGTGTTAATATTAATGAGGAAATGTTCTCTTTTCTTGGGAGGAATTAACATGTGTTCTTTTTTACTTTCTTAGGCCATCAGGAGGAGTGCAGTGAAGTTTGTATCACCTCATAGAATTTCTGCTTTTCACAAACATTTTACTAGCAACTTCAAAGACTGCAAATTATTTCCTTAATTGGCTAAAAAAATGGTGAACAAAGCATGCAGAACAAAGAAGGGTACTATACAGAAAGCATTACTAGATTGCAACGTTGAGCTAATGACTGTCTATAATGACCAAAGTAAGACATCTTTAGTTACTCAAAAAAATTGCCTGATGCTCAACTTAATGTACCATGCACTTGTGTGCTATAATTTATTGCTAGTAACTTTTGAATTTAAATATTTGAATAACATTTCTCTATCATGATTTCTTTCTCATTAACTTCTTGAAAGTATTATATTTCTAGTGTATAATAATTGAGTTTAAAGAGATATTACTTATCCACATTCTCAGATTTTTCTAACTTACTGCTTTTTTAAGAATGCCACAGAGTTTACTTGTGTAAGTAACACAAATTGTGAGAAAGAAAAAAGAAAGGTTGAGGTTTCTCCTGTCAATAATGCACTAAAAACAAATTGTTTAAAAAGGGATACAGGTGGACCCATTGCAACAATGAGATGTACAAGTAGTTATGTCAAAAACAAACTTTACAACTTTGGTGTGGGGGGAGGGAGAGGATGGGAAAGGATGGGAAGGGAAACACAGGAGGAGGCTGCAATGCTTGACAAGAAATGTACTCATTATCTTGCCCATGTAATTGTAACCCTTCTGTACAGTATTTTCACAATAAAAAATTGAGTAAAGAGGCAAAAAAAGCACTGGTATTAGACTGCTTTTAAAAGCAGAGGCAGGTAAATCAGGCAACTGTGGCTCACTGTAATCCTAGCTTCAAAATAGGCAGAGATCTGAAGATCTCAATTCAAAGCTAGCCTGGGCAGGAAAGCTCACAAGATTCTTATCTCCAACTAGCTACCAAAAATGATGGAAGTGGCACTGTGGCTCAACTGATAGAGCATTAGCCTTCATCTTAGGGACAGAGCCTTGATTCTGAGGTTTTTTTGTGTCACAAGGATAGGGACAAAAGAGGGAGACAGACAGACAGACTAAGAGAGAGAAGAAGAGAGGAAGAAAGAAAGAAAGAAAGAAAGAAAGAAAGAAAGAAAGAAAGAAAGAAAGAAAGAAAGAAAGAAAGAAAGAAAGAAAGAAAGAAAGAGAAGGAAAGAAAGAGAGAGAAAGAAAGAAAGAAAGAAAGAAAGAAAGAAAGAAAGAAAGAAAGAAAGAAAGAAAGAAAGAAAGAAAGAAAGAAAAGAAAGAAAGAAAGAGAAAGGAAGGGAGAGAGAGAGGAGGGGAGGGAAGAGAATGGAAGGGGAGGGAAGGGGAGGGAAAGGGAGGGAGAAAGGAAGGAAAGAGAAAGCAGAAGTAGGTAATAACCCAACAACAAAATGTGTAGCTTCTTCCTTTCATTAAATGTCTACATGTCCTCTTCAAAGACTTTGGAGGGACAAAAGAAAGGTGAGAGTCATTGCAACGTAGTTATACTATTCATAAACTTTAAATCAAATTTAAGGATATTTAGTTTGCTTATAGAGATCCCAGTAATACGTAGAGGTTATTGCTCAATGTTTCAATAAATCTAACACTGGGTGTTATAATAGTGCCCTATTACTGCTGTAAGAATTCTACAAATTTGATAATTTTATAACTATCTTACAAATTGGAAACTAATAGCACAAAATCAAACTCACGGGCCTTTATTATTGTAGCTTGGGTAAGCTTTCAAGAAATAAGTTTTAGATACTGTGGTTATCTAACGTATAAACAGAATTTTATTTCTTTCTAGAATTTGTCTTTAAAATGATAAAACATTTTTTTTCTGGCATTAAAGTAATTATTGTGCCAGGCACCTGTGGCTCACACCTGTAATCCTAGCTATTCAGGAGACTGAGATCTCAGATTGGTGGTTCAAAGCCAGCCCAGGCAAGAAATTCTGTGACACTCTTATCTCCAATAAACCACTCAGAAAACCAGAAGTTGTACAGTGGCTCAAGTGGTAGAGCACTAGTCCTAAGCTGAATTGCTGAGCAATAGCGCCCAAGCCGAGAGTTCAAGTCCCACAACCAAATAAATAAAATAATTATTGTAAACTCTGTAAAGAATCTGTTCTATTAAAATTCTGAACAGACCCATGTGGAAAAATTTAAAGTTTTCCCAATACAACAAATTGACAATATAACAACAGCAAAATCTGTTAGGAACTAAGTTTTTGTTTGTTTGGTTTTTCACTCCATTAAGCATGAGGTTAAGAAATAAACCATATTTGTGAATTAGTTAATGTCTCAATACTTCTCACAAAATAATTTAACACAAAAAGACAACGGCACTGAAATCATATGAAAATATAGTGTGTTAAAAAATGCAATATTATTATCAGTGTTGGCTTCTCACACTTGTACTCCCAGCTCCTTAAGAAGTGGGGATCTGAGAATCAATGTCAGCCCCTGTAAAAGCACCTATGAGACACTTACCTCCAAGTAACCATAAAATGCCAAAAGACGGGCCGTGGTTCAAGTGGTAGAGCGCTAGCCCTGAAGACAAAAGATTAAGAGGCCTGGCATTCAAGCCCTAGAGTTAGGACATACAAAGTAGATGAAAGAAGACAGAGACCTCAACAGATCAGAACAGGCTTTAATGGGTGCCAAAGAAGGACTCGAAGTAACACTGAGCAGACTGGGAGATGCAAGGAGCAAGAGGCATGGGGGTTTTGAGTTTGAAGTAGAGTAGCGTATGAAAGTTTGGGTCCTATTGTGAGTTTGTGATGTTTTCATGTTTTTGCAGTTCTGAAGGTCCTGTAAGGCCTGGAGTGCCATCTTGCTGAAAATATCTGAGGATGGTGATTCTGATAAGATTGGGGGGACAAGGCTGGTGGAATGGGATTGACTGAAAGGATAACTGGAGGAGGGTGGTCAATGAGCCATCAGACAAACATCAAGGTATGGGAGTAAAAACAGATTCTCATTATCTAGAACCACAAAAATCAAAACACAGCACAACAAAAATATAAACACTATATTTTTTTTTAAATTTAATTTTATTTTACTTGTGAACATGCTGTACAGAGGGGTTACAATTGCATGGGCAGGATAATGCGTACATTTCTTACCAAGCATTGCAGCCTCCTCCTTTGTTTACCCTTCACATC
>NW_012267273.1:4917739-4969093 GCF_000151885.1 Dipodomys ordii | reverse complement strand
CTTTCTGATGGAGGCATAGAATTCCATTGTGTATATATACCACATTTTCTTGATCCATTCATCTACTGAGGGGCATCTGGGTTGGTTCCAGATCTTAGCTATGGTAAATAATGCTGCAATAAACATAGTTGTGCTACACTAAAGCTACCAGCACAACTAAACACTATATTATTGTGCTAAAGAAGCTGTTGTAGATAAAGATTTTTGCAAAGATAAATCTCTATACATTTGTAAGTTTTAGTATGAATGCATAAACCTTGACTTTTGAGTAATATATTCCAGGAAATTGCAAATTGCCATTTAAAGAGAAAATAATCTAGCAAAAATAAATACTTGATATTGTTAATAAACAAAGAAATAAATTAAAAGGCACAACATGAGATCATCTGTCACCTCCCATAGAATATTTACCACACACAGATGCAAAACAACAAATTCTGTAAAGGATAGCAGTATGGAAAATGCTAATAAATTGTCCATGAAAAACATAAACTTAGTGCAAGTAATCTTTGTTTATTTCCTGTTTTCACTAATCTTTTGTGCATGATTTTGAATTTTTAGTGTGCCATTAAATAGAACCAGTTAGAAAGGCCATCTTTGATTTATTTACTCTGATCATCTATACAAAGCTGATTTTTCTCATCAAAAGTATTGTATTAGCTGAAGTAGTTATGTATAGATCCTCCTCATCAATTTAGGAAATCTGATTGTATGTATAATATACCGAGTTTTTAATGTTAATATGTTGTTCAATATTTCTTCATAAAATTTTCCTCTTTATGCTATTTATGGAATATAGTTTTAGAAAGGTTCTAAAATGCTCAACTATACCAAGAGTATACAGAGAACAATAATGACAGCCTTAAGGGTGAAATAAATAATTACTATAAAATTATTCCTTATTTTGGGTATCCTAATAAAATGGTTCTAGTTCCCTCAAAGATATAAAATGTTGACAAAGTCATGTGTAATAAAAAACACTGTATATAATGTGGTAAGAACAATAGTCTTAAACAATTAAAATTTCATCAGGATTAATGCCAGTACAGTGGAACCATCTATTTTTAAGCTACAGGACTAATTTTGGGCAAACAGTCTAGTTGCTATAGATATGCTAAAGTACTATAAAATAATGTATTCTGGGTTTGGGATTTGTAAGTCTTAGACTTTAGCTCTAGATAACATTATT
Source organism: Dipodomys ordii (assembly GCF_000151885.1). Lineage (NCBI taxonomy): Eukaryota > Metazoa > Chordata > Mammalia > Rodentia > Heteromyidae > Dipodomys > Dipodomys ordii. Next base: position 4,967,904 of record NW_012267273.1, on the reverse strand, counting down.
TTCATTTTTTAATCAGAACTTAGTTTTCCATTTTGTTCAGTTGTTGGATTAGAATCATCTTAACATAGACTCAAATGTTTCTTAATAAATATTCTTCTAAATATAATTCAACAAGTCATTAAGACACAAAGCAAGACATAAACATGATGAAAACTTATTGGTCTGAGCTCAAATTCAATCTTTTTCAAATATATTTTTTCCTTCGGGGATGATATTAAAATCATAGAATTATGAAAATCTTCAAGTACTTGTTCTGTAACTTTGGCTATAAGTGATAATGAGTAGGTCTGGGGAATTCAGGAATTTGGAGTAAAACTTTTCCTAAATAAAGTAAGATGAATATTCTATACTTTTCTTCTGAATTACCAGTATTATCACTATAATCAGATACACAGGAAGATACAATGTAAAAAATAGAATGGAAGGAACAAAAAGAAATAAGAGAAAGGGAGAGGAAAAGGAGGAAGGAAAACATTTAAACCTACACTAATCAGTCAGTGAACACTTACTTTCATGTGTGTATCTCTGAAATTGAGCCAACAAACACTATTCACTTCAGAACTGAAGCAAGCAGAGGTCGCATCCTGTCATTAAATGTGCCTTCTTGACAAGAGGCAGCCAATTCCTAAATAGGCCTGCTTCTTGCTAGGGTTGAATGCACTCATTCCTCAAAGATATATAGTAGTGTGAGCCTTACTTAGTTTGAAGAATCTGTACACTGAAACTACATATCTGTCTTGCTTTATAATCAATATGTTTATTTCCTCATTTGAGATATAAGTTCTAACCCGTTATTCTGACATTATACAGAATACTACAATATAAAAATATTTCCATCAATTTCATACAAACCTATTTGTACAGAGTTGCACCTAAAATTTTCATTACTAAGAAAAACACAGCTTACTCTCGAATAATCACAGTTTAGAAATAAACTTAAAATATTAACTCAACAACTCAAGAACTAAATCATGTGCTGTTCATGCCTAATTTGATCATAAACTCATGGATTTTTCTACATTTGTATGCTACTACTAAAGGTTTCCACATAATGTCATGTAATTCCCTCATATGTCTTAGTTTAGTTTACACATGATTAGGCATTTTCTTGCTATCTTTTTTGCTAAATGTCAATATATTCATTTCAAAATATAAGTAAAAAATTAAATAGATGTAAAACTCAAGATTAGCATATGGAATTAGTTTTTTTTTCCTTTTTCTTTTTTTGCCAGCACTGGGTCTTGAACTCTGGGCCTAGGTGTTGTCTCTGAACTCCTTTTGCTGCAAGACAGCATTTTACCACTTGAGTTACATTAACACTTCTGGCTTTTTTTTTTTCTGTGGTTAATTGCAGATAAGAGTCTTACTCACTTTTCTTCCTAGGCTGGCTTTGAACCACGATCCTCACATCTCAGCTTCCTGAGTAGCTAGTTTTACAAGTATGAGCCACTGGTGTCCATTTAGTTTGTTTTTCATTAAAACAGTAAATATTATGGCATTGGTTTTCATTTAGCTGTCTATCACAATTTCTAGTAACTTGATGTATCTCACCAGATGCTATTTTTTAAGACAGGAGTTTATATTGAATATGGGTAATTCAGAAATACATTTTTTTTATTTTCTTTATTCTATACTTAGGACATATATTTTTATACATGGAAAATATCACTCACACTTAAGATTCATTGTTTAACTTCCACATGAAGAAACTGCTTCCTTTTCATGAAACTATATTGCCTGATTTGTGCAAACATATAGCAAGTGTTTTTACAAAAGTATGTATAATATCCTCCCTTCATCCTTAAAGTATCTATGGTGAAATTTTCTATTGCATGCTTCTCTGCTTCTTTCCTCTATATGTGACAAGAGAACTGGATTAAATGTATTAAACAATTTTCTTTAGATATGTAACTGGTGACTATGACATGGAAAAATGATAGAAACAGAATTAAGTCCAACAATGAAAATTTCTTCATTATTCTATAGGGTTAAAAAATCTTTCTAGTGCATGTCTACCTCAGTAAATTTATTGAGTTTAGGAGAGCTTTGGTATGTAATCAAGAGCCTGTGAATAGAAGTCATGAAACTGCCCATATAGATCTATGGTAAGTCTGGTGGCATTGACTCCCATGAATATAATTACAGCTAGTCTAATGACTGAGATTTGGAGGATCATGATTCACAGGCAGACCAAAGTCTGTGGTCTCACAGAAAAGTCTGTGAGACTCCATTTCACATTTACAAAAAAAATGACTGGAGGTATGGCTCAAGTGTAGAACACCAGGTATGACCAAATGAGCTAAACAAGAAGACTAGGAGACCCTAAGTCCTAGAAGACCTGGAACCAAAGCTCACATGCATACATGTATACACTCACACATACACACTCACAGATACACACACATATGCACACATGACCTATGGTGATCTGTTGAAATTTCCTTAACTTACTTAGTGTAAGATTATGACTATATAATTTAAAGTTTATAAATCCAGACAAAGCCAAACTACTATGTAGATGAAAAATTCCAAGTCAGAAATCTGGGAGAAATCAAAGTATGAAATATCCAAAGTATATACTTGAAAACTGGGGCATTCACAACAGTTGAAATCACAGAAGCATGATACTATGAGGTCAAAGTTAAGCTACTCTTCAAGTCTGTTCTGTTTTAGACCTATACCACATATATTTATTGGAAATAAGTAGCTCTCAACCAGGCATGAGTTTGCTCCCTAGAAAATTTGCTTAGAAATGTCTGGACACATTTTTGGTGTCACAGTTGGAATGGAGTGTGACTGGTATCTAATAGAGACCAGAGAAAGTGAGAGACACTTTACAAGGAAAAGGATAGCTCCCCAAAATAGAGTTCTTCTTAGCAAAATATCAACTGTGTCCATGTTGAGAGAGCTCATCCTTCCTTTACATCACAGTACAGGGGTGACATATTGACCTGTAAATATTTTTTTTGGTAAACAAGTCAATAGTGAAAACAGCATTCTCACTAAGAAATAATTTCTTAGTTTTAAACAATTTTTAGAGTTTTTTGTTTCCAAAATTAGATATTCCATTTTACATTTACTATATGCTAAGAAAAAACGTGAAAGCAAAGGAAGGGATGATATTGTCCAAAAAGAATTTCATAAGTAATACTTATGAAATGGTAAAAAAAAAACCTCTGTACAACAACTTAGTAATGAAAATTATATCAAAAAGAAATGTGAAACAGTGAATATCCTTATCTTTAATTATTGGACAATAATATTAATAAAGTTGTATTATCTAGAATGGTTTAAAGTACTTACACATTTTGGTAAGTATTAATATTGATATTTTCATTACAGAACATCTCAAGTAAATAGCTACTAAAGGTAAAAAATAGTTATTTTTTTGTATTTTGTAGAAATAACTATTTCTACAAGTTACTTTTTAAATACTAAAATTAACCAGCAGGGATTCAAGAATTCTTGAATCTCTAGAAGAAAATTAGATCTATAAGATAAAATCCCATTGATTCTTATTTATATCCTTCGTGAAATACAAAACTGCCACAAGAGAAACACAGTTTACTTCATTCAAAGTTTGTTCATTTTCACAACTACTACAAACTTGAAATGACCCACTGCTTACCTGGGCTTCTTTGCTTAAGAAGGTGATATAGATGGACCTTCCATAAGTGGTTGCAAATAAATTAACTGAAGTATAATTGATGATATGGAAAGCTCTAACAGAATAATCTTTTATAAAGACTGAGTCAAAGCCCAATAAAATCAACCCTAGGAAATAGGTACTTACAAGACTGTGGTGTGGCCATGTGGAAAGGGGTAGATTAATGAAGAAGAAAGAGGAGGATGCATTCAAAAGCTTATTGTATATGCTACAAAGATAAACGCCAAGGGTGATATGAATAACTAAAGTGAGTTTTCATCCTAGGAAAGCCAAATATTTTTAAATAATAATACTCATTTTATGAATAAAACAAATTTCACTCAATTTCTATTTTTGCTATGACAGTGGGAAGGAACACTGTAGATTTCAATGGTTTGGGCCACAAATTTTCACATGCTTTAAAGAATAATCTCAGCAGCATGTTTGAACAAAACCTAGAAAAAATTCATAATTACAGTGTAAGAACTCACCCATGAAATTCACATTTCTAATTAGAAATAATAACAGAAGTAGGAAGATAGAAATATTGAAAAGCAATACAAATGGATAATTATTCTTTTCCTACAAGACAAATTGCTTTTGACTATTTTAGCTTGTTTGGTTGAATTCATGTTTCTTTTTATTATCTGAAGACTGATAAATTCAATAATATATTTTGAGAGAAAACAAACATAATATTAGAATATTGTTAAAAAATCACTTATAAAATAGGTACTGCATATAAAATAGCATGTGAGGTGTGCTTCAAGTGGTAGAGTACTAGCTAACCTTGAGAAAAAAAAGCTGCTAGACAGCATCCAGGCCCTGATTTCAAGAGCACACACACACACACACACATACACACACACACACACACACACAATATCAAGCATATATGATACTCATCACAGATAGGCTCCTTCCCCCACAACTTTTTTTTTTAGTTTTTTGTTGGTCATAAGGTTTGAACTCTGGGCCTGGGTGCTGTCCCTCAGTTCTTCAGTTCAAGTGTTCTACCACTTGAGCCACAACACCACTTCCAGTTTTCTGGTAGTTTATTGGAGATAAGAATCTCATGGACTTTCCTACCCAGGATGGCTTTGAACCTTGATCCTCAAATCTCAGCCTCCTGTGTATCTAGGATTACAAGAGTGAGCCACTGATGCCCAGCTATTTCCCCACCATTTTAACAAAAACTCTAATAACTACCTTTACTTCTTTTAAAAAAGAATAATTCTGTATGTCTAAATTCAGTTTTTGCTTTTTTTCTCCTTTAATTTCCCTATAGCTTCCTTTATATATTTTTGAAGCAAAAATATAACTAAATCATTTCATGCATATTTACCACAGGCCATAATCAAGAATGTTTATATATATATGTAAACATATATATATAAACATTCTTGATATATGTAAACATATATATATATAATATATACATATTCTTTGTGATATGCAGTATCAAGCTCATTCAGATATGTTAGTTTAATTAAAAAAATAGACACTCATAAAAATATAAACCAATCACATACCTGTCACATCTTGTTGATAAATCTCCAGGAAAGGTATTGTCATTCAGATGAGTGATTGGAGCATGGATTGAGCTTTATTGATTTGCCTAAATGCTACATCTTTTATTCTTTGAGCTGAGAGTTAGACATAAGGACTCTGTGAAATGAATGACAGGAATGGCTGTAGGCACGAAGTATTTTTTTCTTTTATATGTTTTCTTATATGATATTAATGTGTGCACATTTGTGTGTGAATAATTTAAACCAGAAATCTAAGTAAATTTACATTTAGATTTAGGTCCAAGTAATTGTCATGAGATTTCTGCATCACTTCAATTGATGCTCTTTTTGTAAAAAGAAAAAAAACTGAAAATAATTATATTTAATGTGATAAGGTTATAATGGACCTTAAATTTCTCAAGTGACCTTTGTGAGGAAGTTTGAATGCATAGGCTTATGTTTAGGCTCTATTACATTGACAAAGAAGGGGATATCTGTGAAAATAGTACCACAGAGTATCAAATTTGGAAAAAAAATCCATGTTCTAAGCCATCCTGAGCAGGCAAGTCTCTTATTTCCCATTGACTATGAAAAAGCTGGAAGTAATAGCACTTAAATGATAGAGAAGTAGCCTTAAATACAAAAGCCTAGGGAAAGCACCCAGATCTTGATTTCCAGCCACAGGGCCAACACCACACACACACACACACACACACACACACACACACACACACACACTCTACATTGCATTATGCACGAATTAATATTTCACCAATTATCAATAAAAGTGTAAATTTAAGTCTTTATTAGTCATGTCTATCACCATGAAGAATGAGTTATTCAAGCATCCTTTAACTATATGTATATTTTTGGGGGGTCTGGTCGTGGGGTTTGAACTCTGGGCCTGGTCACTGTCCCTCAGCTCTTCAGCTCAAGGCTAGTGCTCTACCACTTGAGCCACAGCGTCACTTCCGACTTTTTTCTTTTTGCTTATGTGGTGCTGAGGAATCGAACCCAGGGCCTTATGCATGCAAGGCAAGTGCTCTACCACTGAGCCATCTTCCCAGTCCTATTTTTTTTCATTTCTGATTGTCTGCTTTATGTCATACATGTGTGTGCATCATACATGCACAGTCTTCAACAATCAATGCAATATCCACATGTTACATGAAAAACAAAATAATTAGACAAAATATTGATTAAAATTCAACATTTTTATCACTTTTTTCAGAGCAGTGAAATACATTTAAAAGGTAATATTGTATACCTCTGTCAAATACATTTAAATCTATAAATGCCTAACTTGATTCCAGTTAAATAACAAAGAATGATATATATCCCTTTTCAAGCACTAGAATTATGAATAGTGTATGGATTTCCTTAAAAGCCATTTCAGTATTAAAACACATTAATTATTTATACTTCTTTGGCTTAACTAAATGCAGAAAAAATATCTTTGGAAAAGAGAGAAGATAAACTATAGATTTTGGAAACAGATACTCTCTGATCTTGGTGAATTTTTACACTGCTACAATTCTCCACAACTCCTAGGAGAATTGTTTTTTAAATAAGCCTTTAGTTTTGGTATAAAGGAACACCTGTTTTTTTTTCTTTTTTATAATTCATGACCAGCTGCCATCACACAATCAATTTTTGAAGGGAAAGCTGACTGCTGAATAAGAGAACTTTAAAGAATGGAATGGTTGGAAAGCTGCTTTGCAGATAAACACAATTTGCAATACACATACATAGTTCCCACTGTTTGGGAAATACTAATGCCTTATTTTCTTTATTTTTTATGCAGGAAAAAGGTCATGTTATTTATGACATTCTAATTGTGGAACTAACTAAATATAAATTAAATAATAAACTGAAGCATATCTACCATTTTTGAGAGCATTGACTAAATATGTGGAATGATGAGTGATTCACCTAAATTGCAAATAACACAAATAAGTGCTATTTTCTAAAACTTATTACAGAGTCTTGTAAAACAGCCAGTTCATTCAAACATCTTTGTATTTGTCATAATGCAGTATAAAAACATTTGACATCATTATGTTTTCATGTAATTAATTTTTTTAATTTTCCTTAATGTTTACAGAAATGTCATAAAAGCATATACTGGAAAGATATTATGTTTAAACAAATTAAACATGGTGATTTTAAGAAAATGGCTTCAAATATGCTTGCCAGTTTCTAGATTATACTGTATGGGGAAGACAATAATGAATAACTGGATAGATATAAACCGAACATAGCAAATTTATTTTTAAAGATGAGTTGAATATGAGGATTAAATATGAGCTGAATATAAGGAAAATTAAACTTATAACCATTTGCTTTATTCATTTATCATAAAAGCAATTTTAAACTGATAATTTTAATCAATTTTTTAAAGAGTAAGCCATACGTTAAACCAAGAAAATTGTTACAAAAATTTAAATTAAATGAGATTGTTTTCTTAGATATATCTTACTCGTTTATAATTCTAAAAATTTTGATTTTAGTATTACATTTGCAAAGATGTTTAATCTTATTATTATTATTTTGTCGGTCATTAGGTCTGAACTCTGGGCACTGTCCGTCAGCACTTCAGTTCAAGGCTAGCGCTCTACCACTTGAGTCATAGCATCACTTCTGGATTTTTCTGCTTATGTCATGCTGAGGAATAGAATCAGGGCCTCCAGCATGCAAGGAAATCATTCTACCACTGAGCCACCTTCCCAGCCCACTTAAACTTATTTATAAAGCCATTTTGTTTTAGTATGATTGGCATATGAAAAGATGTACCTTTTTAATCTGTATATTCAAGACTCTGAGACATATATCTACCCATGTAACTGCCATGTGACTGAGGCCAATAAATATATCCATTATCTTCCAAAATCTTTCTCCTTTATTATCATTGATTTTCTTCTTCTCTATGATAAGAAGTGCTTTAATATGTTTCATTAACCAGTATTAAATACACAATATAGTATAGTTAAATATATATGGTTAGTTTTAGTGCCTCTTGTAGTTCCTCTCCAGAAATTATTTATTTTGCATAACTGAACCTTTTCACCCTTTAATAATTCTACACCTATTCTTATCTCCTTAGTCTAAACAACTACCCTTGTACTAGCTGTTTCTGAGTGTGACTATTTTAAGTTGCATTTCCTAGTGAGATTATTCAGTATTTATTTGTCCTTTTAGATGTATGTGAAGGTACTGAGGCTTGAACTCAGGAACCTTCACTAATTCCAGAAAATTTAGTTCATACCTCGTGCAGAGCATGTTGAGCCATGCCCCAGTTCCTGATTTTTGTTGTCTACTTGGAGATAAGAATCTGCAAGCCAGGCGCTGGTGGCTCACACCTGTATTCCTAGCTACTCAGGAGACTGAGATCTGAGGATCACTATTCAAAGCCAGCCTGGGCAGAAAAGTCAGTGAAATTCTTATCTCCAATAAACCACTAGAAAACTGGAAGTGGCTCTGTAGCTCAAGTGGTAGAGTGCTAGCCTCGAGCTGAAAGAATCTGCAGGATTTGTCAGTCTAGAGTGATTTGAAACATGATCTTCAGATCTCAGTCTTCTGAGTAACTAGATTTACAGTAATGAATCATCTGTGCCAAGCTAGAACTTGTCTTTCTATTCCTGGCTTATTTTACATTACCAAATTCTCTTAGGACCATTTGTGATGTCAAAAATGTCAAGTTGACTTTCACTTTAACTTTGAATAATTCACCTAAATATAAAAATAAGTAAATATGTTTATATACATATATGAATACATCTATCAATAGACATTGAAGTTGACTTCATATCTCAATTATTTTTGATAACTATTGCTAGAGACATAAATGTACAAACATCATATTGAGAATCTGTGTTGACTTGTTTTCAGTATTTACCTGAAAGTTACTGCGATTTTCTTGTATGATTTTAGTGCTTTTGGTGATAACATATTTTGTTCTATATATGAAATATCATCAATAAGAATATCATAAAAATAATGTCATTGAAGACTCTTCATTGCAATAAGTATATAATTTCTTTATTGAAAAGTTATAAATAAGAGGGCAAATACTTACAGAGAAACTTCTCTGAAGAGCAAAGAAGGATGGCAAATACAAACATGAAGAAATGAATAACCTCTCTAGCCATAAAAGAAATGCAAATTAAAACAACACTGAGATACCACCTCACCCCAGTTATAATGGCTATAATGAACAACTCTAATAACAACAGATGATGGAGAGTATGTGGACAGAAGGGAACCCTCCTACATTATTGGTGGGAGGGTAAACTTGTTCAACCACTTTGGAAAGCAGTATGGAGGTTCCTCAAAAGACTTGATACAGCAATACCACTTATGACCCAGCAATCCCACTTTTGGGCATTTACCCAAATGATCACAAACAAGACCATACTAAAGCTACCAGCACAACTATGTTTATTGCAGCATTATTTACCATAGCTACGATTTGGACCCACCCCGATGCCCCTCAGTAGATGAATGGATCATGAAAATGTGGTATATATACCCAATGGAATTCTATGCCTCCATCAGAAAGAATGACATTGCCCCATTTGTTAGGAAATGGAAAAAAATTATATCAAGTGAGGTAAGCCAGGCCCAAAGAAACATAGGTCCCATGGTTTTCCTTATTTGCAATAACCAATATATGTCTGAGACAAGCAGAAAAGGTCAGATAAGATGATGTTAAGCGAAATGAACCCCAAAATAAGGATACAAATGTTTTTTTTTCTTACTATTATTTCTAACATATTTATAAGGTGTTTTGCTGCTGCTTTGTATGTCCCCCCCCCCGCCCCCGATGGTATAACCCTTTTTTCACTACATTTGATGTTGGTATAATTTGTGGAGGGGAAGGGAAAAAAAACAAATCGTTTAAATAGGGATACAGGTGGACCCATTGTAACAATGAGATGTACAAGACGTTATGTCGAAAAATGAACTTTACAACTTTGGCCCCGGAGGGGGGGGAGGGGGGAGTAGGGGGTGTAGTGTAGTCCTGGAGATGGGAGAACAGGGAAGGTAGGGGAAACAAAGGAGGAGGCAACAATGCTTGATAAGAAATGTGCTTATTACCTTGCTCATGTAATTGTAACCCCGCTGTACAGTATTTTCACAATACATTTTTTTTAAGTTATGACTTTTTGGAATGAAAATGGGATAGAAATAGAAGAGCAAACATTTTTTTCAGCAAAGTGTACCTTAACTCATAGAAATTTAGTAAAGAATAAAAAAGCTACCTTTGAAAGTTTTCTGGTCAACTGCTTTATTCATTAGGAGTTTTGCTGGGTTTATAAAACATTTCCAGTAATACAAACAAAATATCTTCTAATATTTATCTGAATATTGATAATATTACACAAATAAATATGTGGGGAAATTACATATTTCTCCAAAAGAGAAATTGAAGTTCAAAAAAGATTTGCATCTCTCAAAGACATAAGCCTTTATGCAACAAATAAAATAATTTGCAATGCCTAAGAAAATTCAACCTGATGCAGACCATGTAAAAAATGTCATAGATATGTGATCTTTAACAAAAATATTTTATTATTCTGTTACATTTTATAGAAGAAATATCGATGATATTAAGATTCTATTATTGACTGAATGTTAAAAACAATTCTGGCTTTCTTCTCTGTGAGTATTTATCAAAAAGTTGCTTTTAGTGTCAAAGACATAGGAATACTAATTACCCTTTTTAATGTTTAAACTTAAATTATTTATTGTTAGACGTTTGTTGTGTCATTGAATTTACAAATATTCTAATAATAAAAATTTTGATGCTTAAATAATGTGAATGCAAACACATGTTTACCAAGTAACTTTCCCTAAAGCATGGATAATGGATTATGACAAACATTTCAATAACAAATGAGGATGGTGTGATGCAGTATTTTCAATAAAAAATGACAGAAGCAGCAAATCTTAAAAAAGCATATATATATATAATATATATATATCCATAAATGTACCCCATGCTATAAAATGTTCAGATGAAAAGGGACAAAATGACTGTTTGCAGAAATAAAGCAGTAGCATTTTATGAGTTAGTTAAATTTTATGATATTGACTTTGATCTTACTTTTTTTTTGGCCAGTATACAAACTCTGCAGAGCCCCTACACTTTTCATGTCTGAATTGAGTTTTGCTCACATGAACGCTCGGCATTTCTTCAGTTATTTTATGAACCTGAAGCTTATTAGATTTCATTGTTGAAAATGCAGTTTCCCCAGATTTAAGGTGGCCTGCCTCACCTCATGTGGATCAGGCCATGCTTGTACTTAATGATCCTGTCTGTACATCACAGAATAAAGTGGTGACTTGGCAGATACATATTTTTTCAATTTTATTTATGGCTTGAAATGGCATCTTGAATGTCATTGTCTACAGCAACCACAGCTACCTATATAAAAGAAAACTGAGAGCCAGGAAATTTAATTTCTTCAAGTTATCTTTGTAACAAATGTATTTTGCTTTATTCAATGTTATATTGAGGCTGCCTATGTGTAACAAAACTTACAGAAAGTGAAACAGGATTGAGTCATCTTTTTAGGTTAAGTTATTACCATTTGTAAGGATCAGGCAAATAACAAAAAAAAATAGTAATTCTAAGTGTTAACAGATTCACTTGAAATTTTATTTTACAGATATAATACTGTCATTATCACTTACTCTTTCTTTTTTTCTATTTTTTTCCAGTCATGGGGCTAGAACTTTGGGCCAGGGTGCTGTCCCTCAGTTCTTAAACTCAAGGCTAGCCCTCTACCACTTGAGCAACAGCACCACTTCTGATTTTCTGGTGATTTATTAGGGATAAGAGTCTCATGGACTTTCCTACCCAGGCTGCAATAAGATCATAGCCTCCTGAGTAGCTAGGATTACAGGCCTGAGCCACCACCGCCTGGCTATCATTTATTCTTTCTTGTATTATTTAATTTTTTCACAGTTTCATTTCTACTTCCTCCACTCCCATTTTTTCCATCCACTTCATTCTTCCTTTTTTCAGTCCATCATTCTTTTTGCACTCATTCTATTCTTTCTTTAATCTGCATGAACCTTCTAACTTTAACTCTAGTATTTACCTCCAAAATAATTGCTTTTACAGGTGTGCATCACCAAACCTGGTCCAGCATTATATATCTTTAAAAATAAGGCCAGTGGCTTATTTGTTTATATGGAAATCCATCTCTCACTTCACATCATCAGTTGCAATATTAAAACTCAGAATAAAGAGATAAAAGTTAACCTGAAATTATATTTAGCAAAGTAGAACAACTTGGACCAAGATTAAATTGGTTAATACTAGTCAAATTGCAGTTAAATAATCTAGAAAAACTGAAACTGATTCACTGAAACACACACACAAAAATACACACATATACATACATACATATGTATACATGCACATATCCATATCCATAAGTATATACATACATATATACATATACATATATACGTGTGTATACACATAACATGTGTGTATACATATTCCATATATTCCATGTTTACACATATAAGAATATGTATGTATGGTTGGACAAGTGAAGATTTTATATTACTATGACCAGCTAATAAGATCAATAGAAAGCCCACGGATTGGGAGAAGATCTTCACTAGCTATACAACGGACATGGGTCTCATATCTAAAATATACTTGGAACTCAAAAAATTAAATCCCCCAACAACAAATCCTCAAAGAAACAACTGCCCAATAAATAAATGGGCTAAAGACTTAAAGAGAAATTTCTTTGAAGAGCAAAGAAGGATGGCCAATAGATACATGAAGAAATGCTCAACCTCCCTAGCCATAAAAGAAATGCAAATCAAAACTACACTGAGATACCACCTCACACCAGTTAGAATGGCTATAATGAACAACTTTAATAACAACAGATGCTGGAGGGGATGAAGCCAGAAGGGAACCCTTCTGTTGTGTTGGTGGGAGTGTAAACTTGTTCAACCACTTTGGAAAGCAGTATGGAGGTTCCTCAAAAGACTCGATACAGCAGTCCCATTTATGACCCAGCAATCCCACTTCTGGGCATTTACCCAATTGATCACAAACAAGACCATACTAAATCTACCAGCACAACTATGTTTATTGCAGCATTATTTACCATAGCTAAGGTATGGAACCAACCCAGATGCCCCTCAGTAGATGAATGGATCAAGAAAGTGTGGTATATATACCCAATGGAATTCTATGCCTCCATCAGAATGAATGACATTGCCTCATTTGTTAGGAAATGGAAAAAAAATATCAAGTGAGGTAAGCCAGGCCCAAAGAAACATAGGTCCCATGGTTTCCCTTATTTGCAATAAGTAGTCTATGTCTGAGACAAGCAGAAACAATCAGATAAGTTGATATTAGGTGAAATGAACACCAAGATAAAGACTTCAATGGTTTTTGTTGCTATTGCTTCTAATGTATTTATAAGATGATTTTTGTTGCTTTGTATGTCCCTCCCCCATGGTAGAACCCCTGTTTTCTCTGTATTTGATGTTGGTATAATTTGGAGAGAGGAAGGGAAAAACAAATTGTTTAAATAGGGATACAGGTGGACCCATTGCAACAATGAGATGTACAAGACGTTATGTCAAAAAATGAACTTTACAACTTTGTGCAGGTATGGGGAGGGAGGGGAAGGGGAAACAAAGGAGGAGGCAACAATGCTTGATAAGAAATGTACTCATTGCCTTGCTCATGTAATTGTAACCCCTCTGTATGGTATTTTCACAGCAAAAACTATTTAACATTACTATGATCATTCAAAGAATTCACAATTAATCTATTCAAGAATAGAGCCTCATGATCATTATAAAACATTTTTAGATCAATGAATGGCTATATACTTAACCTACAAGAAAAAAATTGTTAGACTAGATGTAAAAATCATAGGAAATTAGTGGACATGAAGACAAGGCAGATGAATTTCTCTAGACATGGAAAATAGTACTAATAATTGTCCATGTGTATGTGGAGCCCAAACCTATAGACTTCTCATCTTCACATGTAAAGAACAGCCTATCTAGTGGTAAGAATAGTATTTTCTATCCAAAGAAAGCCAATGTAATTATAGTATAATAAATGCTTATTAACATTAAGATTCAAATCATAATTTGTTCACTTTATGGTCATTTTCTGTCATTTAAAATGTCATACTGGAAAAAATAAATGACATGAATAAGACGCAAATGAAACACAAAGCACCTTGTGCTATTGCGCAGCAATTGATAATGTTTGTTCTAGTTTATGATCTTTCAGTGTGCTTATTAGTTTTGTGTTGCATGACAAAATACTTGAGACCATAAATTCAACAGAAAAGTTTACTTTGGTTAAGGACTTTGTAGGTTTCAATCCATGGCTTGTCAAGCCAAGGCAACTCAATACATCAACATAGAAGCACATGGTAGAAGACACTGATCACTTGTAGAGGCCAGGAAGCAAAGGGAGAAAGAGAATGAAGACACCCTATATCCCCTTTTAAGGCATGCTTCCACTCAACTGACAGATTTGAAATAGGGTTGATATTACTCATCTCCCACTAGAACTATTAGTTGGGGAATACTTTTGTAACTAGGGCATTTTGAGAACACATCCAAGTCAGAGTGCATGGCAATACATGAAATACAATAGTTATGTATTATAAATGCATATATAGTATTTAAACGTGAAATTGATATTTAGTCTCAAATATAAAACATATGACCTATATTAAATTTGTACAGTGAAACAGTACCATAAGAGTAGCTAGAAAACTAAACAGACATACATACAGATAGATAGATGGAGGCATAGTATGTATCATGTAATTTTGAAGTCTGAGTAATACCATTCATCGGAAACACTGAAAAAAATTCTACTGAAGCCTAGAAGGTGCTATATTCTTTTTTTTTCTGTTCTCTTCCTTTGGAGCCCTTCTGCTTGAAAAGCAGTTTACCATTTGCCACAAGGTACTTGTCAATAATTTCTGTCTTTCCAGTGACTCTAAGAGAATTGTTTCAGTCAGCTAATACAGATGCAAAGTAGGGGTCCAGTGTTCAGCTCTTATCGGCTATTAATACATTGGTGGGTCCAAGTAAGCAATCAATCTCTCTCATCAAAACATAGTATGAATACCTCTTAGAATCCTTCCCTTATGTTTGAAGGCTCCTCAATATGGAGGAATTTGGTGTGCCAGCGAATCTGGTTTTGAAGGTTTCTTGGCTAGTGATAAGCTAGTCCATGAGAAAGAATCAAATCATTGAAATATGTAAACATATAAATCAAAAGTAATTGTCACTTAAGCCTAAAACTAGAAGCATCATGCTAACACATTTTAGGTTTGAACTCCTTGTCTTTGCTCTCATGGGACCACAGGTGAGCAGACAGGTGAAATTCAATAGACAGTAAAAGAGCTCATATTTCTCATGTTTTAATTGCTGGGCTAAGCTCTTTCTCTTTGACTTCTTTGCCTGAAAATAATCAGTATTAAGTCACAAAGCAGAATATAGTATACAGTGATTCTAGGGGGTAGGGAATACTTGGGGATATGTAGAATAGCTTGACATCTGAGCAGAATAGATAATGCATTCCTCATGAGGATCTAGCCTAGAGTACGTTGTCATAGTGAACAGTAGGACAAATTGCAGGAAGAGACACTGACCAAGGAAGGATGGCAAAAGTCAAGGAGTCAAAAAAGGAGTATCACATAAACACAGGCTGTATTGATTCTTGAAGCTGAGACATGGGATATAAGGCTTTGATAAAGATAACACAGCTTAGTATGTTAGGTCAACACTTGAGCAGGATATTTCTGGTGCCAGTGGTTTGTCTGTATTCTTAGCTAATAAGGATAGTGAGATTTGAGAATGGAGTTTTGAAGCTAGTCTGGCAGGACAGTGAGACTCATCCATGATAAAACTTACTAATAAAGCCAAAAGTTGAGATATAGCTCAAATAGTAGAGCACTGGTCTTGAATAAAAGAAGCTTAAGGGCTGCAAGCAAAACCTGAGTTCAAGCCACAAGACCTTCACACACACACACACACACACACACACACACACACACACTAACCTTAAGCAAGATGATAATAGTAAATAACAAAACAGTTTGTAGTCTTAATGGAGTGGGTTGTGGTGAGCTCTTACAGTACAGGGGAGATTGGAGATTGAATCTGGTGATAGAAGATCATGTATAGGCAAGAAGAGCTATGCTATTCATTGAAAGAAGTGAATTACAAGTGCTGCCTACATTCAGTTAGTCACATGTAGGAAAATATTTAAAAATGATTATTGAAGAGTAAGGGCACTCTCACTATTCAAACCTAGAACAATTAGGTAAATTAAGTAATAAATAATAAAATCAAGTTTAGTAAGAAATAGACCAGTAGTAAACCTCCCAATAGCAGAATTCTTGGTGCTGTACAAATAGTCTATAATGACATTGATCCAATAAGATCACGTGCTTGTGTATGGGTAGCAATCTTTTACAATAACTATACATATGAAAAACATTTTCATATGAAAAACATGGAAAATATTATTATATGTTGGCATTGACTGAATTTGTAATCAATCTTGATCTTAAATAAAATGCTAGCTTTGGTCCCTAGTAAAGTAAAATAGGCTGTTGAAAATAACAACTACCTAAATATGTGGGACTTGAATTGTAATTGGGTGAAGGTAAAATATAGGAAGAGTTTAGAATAGCAGACAAGAAAATGCTTAGCATGGGGATATTGTAGCATTACCAGTGATTCTGATCAACCGTCAAATGATAGGACTAGGCAACATGTGTAACATTAACAGAATTCATGAAAAATTGAAAAGGACATCCTTCTCACAACAAGACAAGTAACCTGTCAGCATTGGTCCATGTATCAGAGTCTGTAGAAGGCTTCATGAAGTAGTGACCTAGGACATTTGGTGGGGAAAATTGCTGATCACAAAAGTATTCAAGAGGCTGTGTATTGTTGGCCACTTTTAGTTAGATTTACAGTGAGATGCAGAATTGAAAGAAATCAGAGTGATAAATTCTGGAAAGTATGCATTCTATCCAACACAAAAGTAAAGAAAATTGTGTGAAGATGGTGATATATATAGAAAATCCTTATATATATTTATATATATATGGTTATATATTCATGTAGATAAAAAGAACTAAATGATTTGCCAAAGGATAACATAAAAAAAAAACCCTCAAAGGCATCTTATAACTCTGAAACCAGCTCTTCCAACCTGATTAGAGAGCTTTCCAGGCAGAGTTATATAAAGCACGGCCCCAGGATTCCTTCCCATAAGGAATAATCTGAATTTAGGGATGAAACATTTTGAAGGGGCAGCCATAGTTGATTCAGCAAGCATGGACAAAGCTTAAGCCCGCAGCAGAACTTGGCATGCATTTTTGAGCTGAGTTTGCAGACACACAGAGTGTAAGAAAGGTAGGGGGTTTCTACTGAGATTTCAAAGAAAATTTCAGGAAAAAAGTCAGGCAGAAATTTGTCAAAGGCTGCAATATTTGAAAAGAGCCCATTGTAAGGTAGTGCATCAGGGAGCCATAGAGCAGAGCCCCGAGAGCTCATCTGCCAAAGTATGTAGGACCTACCAGGGCAAGCTGCAGGAAGCTGGCAGAAACAGAGAGGGCACTCCTTTGGCCTGAAACCAGCAAGCATTTCAATCTAGCCCAAGCACTGAACATACCCACTGTACTGTGGAAAATCGCTGAGGTTGGCTTTCCAGATTTCACATCTATCCTTCTGCGTATCAGAATTCTGGAGTGGATTGCTTTCATATTTTCTTTTGTAAATATTCCCCTTTGAAGTGAGAATGTACTGTGTGAATGTTTCTCATAAGAAGTAGATAACTTCCTGATGCTATATGTTCACAGCTGAAAAGATTATGTTTTGCATGTATCAGATAGCACTTATTTTTCCTTTAAACTTTTGAACTAAAGCTGTAAGACTTTTAAGATTTAGTTACAACTGAGCATAAAATACTTGTATTAACAACTTAGAAGTACATGAATTTTTGGGCCAAAGATGGAGTATTACATCTTGAATATGATTAAGATATAAGAATTGTATCTCTTTGATGGATTACTGAGAGGGTGGAAATATTCCGTTATGCTTTAGTGCTCAGAGAGGTCCATTTTGGATAAGATTATCATAATTAAATATGGTTATTAACATAAAGCACTCATAATTGAATAACAGTGGCCCTATAATAAATGACCAAATGATTAAGTCACACACACACACACACACACACACACACACACACACACAAATTTAGGTATATTTAGTCTCCATGATGTGCCTTAGGACTCAATCTCTAAAAAGACTCTTTCTTGCCCAAAAAAAGTTTCTGAACCTGCAGAATGATGATATAAGTGAATTCATTTTCTTTTTGATGTTGTGTTGGTTCAGGTATTTTGTTTTAGCAGAGAAGATGGATAATATATTAACATATTAACCTAATATATATCTTAGCCAGCAGTGCCTGAACAGCTTGTTATCAGTCATTTGATATTACAACTTTGTTAACCTTTGTACCATATGTTTTGTGACGAAATTGGTGGACATCTTTTAAGGTTGAAGTCTTATTAAATATAAATACATACTATATCTTACTTCCTAATGCATAAATTGGATTAAAATGTAAAAGAGATAATGTCAAAAGATATAGGATTTTAATAAAATTATCAGCATGTTTTCCCTAAAATAATGATTATATTCCTGTGCAGATATACTTGATCTATTACATCCTTCTAAAAATATAGCCCTAATGTGAAATATTTTTACCACGTTTGTATAATGAATTCATATTGCATTCATCCACATGAATTAAGTCCTGTCAATAAAGCAGTAAAATGAGCATGAAAAGATGTCTGAAAATGATTGAGAAACAGAACAGTAATCAATTAAGATAGAGTAGCTATTGATATAATACATCAAGGATTAAATGAACCAATCAAAATACTTACTGTGCAATCCAGTAATTGTATTTATTTGTATTCCTTAAAAAGTATCAACAGCTTATGTTCACACACAAACCTGGACATGGGTGTTAATAGAAGATTTATTAATAATTGTCAGAAGTTAGAAGAAAGTAAGATCCACTTTTATAGGTAAAGGGATGAATCTGCCTAGTTCATCTTGACAATGGAACATTATTCAGAAGTAAAATGAAAGAAGCAAGTCATAAAGCTGAGTGAGTGTGAGGCTCTAGGTTCAAACTCTAAAAGCATATGAACAAAAGAGACAGCAAGAAGGAAATGGGGAAATAAAGAAAGAAGAAGGAAGGAAGGAAAGAAGGAAGGAAGGAAGGAAGGAAGGAAGGAAGGAAGGAGAGCAAGAACAAAAAGAAATGAAACATCATGCCAAGAAAAGACAGAAAAATGTATTTCCTTGAAAATAGTTGCCAGTCTGGGATGATTAACACAGTATTACCTTCTAGAAATGTCAGGGTTTATTATAAAAACAAAATCAACAAAGAAACCGAAACAAACTATAGTTTTCAGAGTCTGTGATTGTGGAATAGATGGAGTATTTTCCAAGGTATAATGTAAAACTATTTTGTGTTGACATGATAGTAGATACATGGCATGACACATTTGCAAAACACATAGAATGCGTAATTCCCTAATGTAAATTGCCTTATGGGTGCTTATGATGTTTCTGTATAGATGCATCAACTATAACAAATATCACACTGGGCAGGGGGAGGGTGCTAAATGTGGAGGCACTGTACTTGTAAAGGAAGAGGCTGTAGAGAACCAACTTAGTGGGTTCTGAATCCAAAACCAATGTTCAAATAAGGCCAGTAAGAATTCCTACAGCTTATTTATCACAAAAATTACAGGAAAAGGTACTCACCACAATCATGATGAATGGATCTTTAATTACGTAGTATATAATATCAATGTAATTATTCTGTTAATTACATCATGAATATAAAGCTAAATGATTGCTCACTTCCAATTGTGTTCCAAATGTGTTCATAATCTTTATGAAAATTTAGCCATAACGAAATTTTTTGCCAACAAGTTGTGTAATGAATATATATTGCATTAATTTGCATGAATTAAAATATACTAAAAGGTTCACATAATTTCCCTAGACTTAAACTCTTTGAAAAATAAGATAGTAATGCTGATTGAACTTTGGACTCAAAAGAGCTCAGATTTAAACTTCCCTCTAACATTATCTGTAAATTTGCCTTTAATTGATTGCCATGGTTTGTAACATTCATGTGTTGGAAATAATTCCAAAACTAATATTCAGATTGCATTTGGTAGCAAAGACTTTGGGAAGCAGTCCAGAATACATGAGGCCATTTAGGGCTGGGGGGAAGTGGCTCCTTGTTCATGTGGTGATAAGTGTCTTTGGGGTGGTAGAGATTATCCTGACTGCATACTTTCTGCTCTCAACAGTTCATACCTCTGCTAATTTATGATGCAGAAAGAATGCCTTCAATGGATGCTAGCATTGCCTTATGAATTATTTTAGTTTCCATAGCTGTAAGAAATATATTTTCATTAAATATTACCCAGTATTAGATATGCTTTTATGACATCAAAAATGAACTTGACTAATTGTATTAATAGATGCTTGTAACAATAGCACTTAGAAAGTTAAAACAGGATTGTAAATATATACACAGCACATGTAGTCATATAAGTTCAGAGATTGTATAGTATATTCTGTATATATATATATATATATATATATATATATATATACACACATATATACATATATACACACAGGCTTGGTCACAAATTATTTTTCCTCCTGGTATTGTACTTGATGTTTACACTATTTTGTATGATAATGATTTTACACTTGTCTCATTTCTGGCATTTCTTGTTCCCTTTGCCCCATCTTGTACTTATTTTTATCAGTCTTCCTTTCCTTTATATTTTTTTCTCTTGGCTTAATTTTTAAGAAAAAAATCTCATTGTCTACCTTCCCTTTCTTTTCCAATTATATTATGTTCTTCTGTCCCCTTTGCAATTTAATTTTACAGCTGGTCATCTAGATCTATGATGCAAATAAGCTATGTTCTTAAAAGTCAAATGCATAATATGAGATGTGAAATACAGAAAGCAATAGGGTGACTGCTGTCTCTCACCTCACCTGACAGGAAAGAACAAGCATAAAAAATTCATGATTGAAAATGAGAAGTTAATGACTAAATTGCCTAAGGAAAAAGAAGTAATTTGACAGATAAGAAATTTATTGTGTTTTCAAAAAAGGAAGTCCTTATTATAATCAATTATGCTTTTACAAGTACTTTGAATTTTGGGAATTGAAGAACAACATTGTATTACTGTCATAAAATATTAAACAGTGTGTAAGAGACAGAAAATTAGCTCAGAAGTCAATATGAAGACTTCAAGTGCCTCTGGAAAAACTCCCAAATACTTCAGCATACATAAATTGGACAAGAACATGGAAAATACCATATTAACTTTTAATGTAACTCATTGAAAGATACCTTAGTAGATGGTTGAAATTGATGTTTTTATGCATGTTAATGGATGTAAATTATTAAGGTTAAAAGTATTTTTTCAAATGTATTCTAGTTTTTATTATTTATACTATATTGAAATGTTCCTATGGATTATTTTATTGTGAAAATACCGTACAAAGGGGTTACAATTACATAGGCAAGTTAATGAGTACATTTCTTATCAAGCATTGTTGCCTCCTCCTTTGTTGCCCCTTCCCATCCCTTCCCATCTCCTGCCCCCACTTCCCCCTTCTCCACTTCCCCCCCCCCAACCCCCGGCCAAAGTTGTAAAGTTCGTTTTTCGACATAGCGTCTTGTACATTCATTGTTGCAATGGGTAAATCCATGATCATGAAAGCAGAATAGAAAATATAAACCTTCATTATTCTAAAAAACAACAACAACAAAATATATAGGTAGCTATTAACAATTCAAAATGAGGAAGTGGCGCTGTAGTTCAAGTGGTAGGTAGAGCGCTAGCCTTGAGCTGGGCACCAGTGGCTCACGCCTGTAATCCTAGCTACTCAGGAGGCTGGTATCTGAGGATAGAGGTTCAAAGCCAGCCAGGGCAGGAAAGTGCGAGAGACGTATCTCCAATTAAACACCAGAAAACCGAAATGGTGCTGTGGCTTCAGTGGTAGAGAACTAGCCTTGAGCTGAAGAGCTGAGGGACAGCACCCAAGTCCAGAGTTCAAGCCCCCGCAACTGACAAAAAAAAAAAAAAAAAAGATCCAGGGAAGGTTCTAGAGTTCATTTATGAGTCTGTAGGAACACAGTGGTGCCTAAAGGAAACATGAAAGCAAAAGTAACAAAGTTAAAAGCGCGATATCAATAACAGCAAAAGGATTTCTCGTGGCATCAGCACACACTTCAAGCAAAGAAAAAAGCAGAAAAACTGTTATCTGCTACACAGAAAAAGCCATCATTTTCTGTTGTGGCTTGATCTGAAGAGAATATTGGCTTCTCTTGGCACTGACGTGGTTATAGGTCATTCCTGCCAGGGAATTTTGAGGCAGAGACACAGCTATGCTAATCCCTACCCAGAAGTGACTATTGATGAGCCGCTTTGATCCATCACACCTCCCAACTTCATGTACTCAAACTCACGTCAGCATAGCTCAAAAGTCAGAACCAGGATTGAGCTCTGTAGCCACACTGGATCCATCCACATTTCGAATACCAGTGCCATACGAGTTCATATTTTGGACCCCAGAGTCTGTCCTCATTATGCAAACTCATGCTCCAAGAACTTCCATAAAGAGCTAGATTCCAGCAGAGCTGCTTTGACTTTGCACGGTGTCTCTGCTCCCATTCTTAGCTTGCTTGCTGCCTACTTCCTCAGGGTGTAAGCTTCACAAATTGGTTCCAAAATTTCATTCTTTGGGATGAAATTTCACTTGTGGTAATTCACTCCTGGCTTCCTGCGGAGCACCCAGAAAAACTAATGAATTCTGCCAGTCCCAGAGATCGAAATGTAACACTCATAATGACAAATGAAACAACCTCTACTGATTGTCTATGGTGTCCTAGGCTATTTGTCAGACTTTTGCACGGATCATACGTGATTCCCATTGGTCAAACGAAGGCCACACATTCACTAGTTCAGGTGAGAGACTCTAGTTGCAGAATATTCTGTGGAGGAGCACCATTCTAGAATCAATTCTCTTTCAAACCACTAAGGCTAGCTGATGCTTAGTAGGGAATATTTAAGCTTTCAGCTACCGTTTTTCCTTGAGTAATAGCAAAGGGAGTTTTCTTTTAAGGTAGCTTCTAAGAACTTTGTGACAAATGGGCTTCCAAAGAATTCATAAACATTAGCTTTTTTGCTATCAGTTGTTCATATTATGCCATTTATTACCCTTATTTAGTCTCCATGGAAATTGAGATGTTAGTTTATAAATGTATGTTCTATGCACTATATTATAATAATGCAAAACAATGACAAAATATAAATTTTTTGATTTAGGAATGAAAAAAATTCCATCTTATTTGTGAAATTATATTTGATTACTTGAAGTTACTTCATTTCCAGTAACTTTTTTTTTCTGGAGGAAAGTTTATGATTGACTTTAGAGTATCATAAATCCCTGAGAAAATTTATGTGATCACCTATGTTCTCATACCAAACAAGGGGAAGAATATATTCTACATTGAATGTTTACTTCAGTATAATAATTTTAAGTAGTTATTACTCAAGCGAGGATATTCAATAATCTGATAGTGGAGGAAATTCATTGTAAACTGATTCTCAATAAGCTTAGTTTGTTTATTCAAACAAGTGGTGGCTTTTTCTTTTGCTCACTCGTGTTAAAATACCAGAAAATATTAAAAATTCAAGCATATTTTGAGAGAATAAAAGCAATTGCCTATACCAGTTACAGTTAAAATCTCTGAGTTCCATACTTCCTGTAAGTCCTGCATTATGATTTGGGGGTTCAGGCTCTATCAGTTGTATCTTCATTTGCTACTGAGGCAAGTTTAATGCAGATTTCCTTCAAAGAAAATTCTTGGAGTGCAGTGAGAAGGGCCTTGTGCTATCGGGATATCCTGCTCCTCTATCAGCACTGATGGAGGAAAGGCTCCATTTTTACAGGTGTGAATGGGTTCAAGATCTATTATGTCCTCATAACCAAATTGAGGAGCTCCTGTATGGGTATGATTACTGGCCCTGCTGAGCCTCTCTTCCCATTCAATTGATATGCAGCCTCCTCCTCTTCATCTAGATGATCCATTCCACAAAGCTAGCAAGTGCTTGCTGCCTCACAGGCACTGTAAGCCTTCAAAACATAATGGCTCCCATTTTTTTTTTTTACCTTGGCTTAACAGTCACTATTTGGAGTTATTCTCTATTCTGCTTTTTGAATTTCCACTCTTGTCTAAGAACAAATTGGGGAATTCTTCAAATCCATTTCCTTTTGTAAATTCTGGTGTTGGTGCATTAGACTTTCAGACTGAATTCTGATTTATTACACCTTTAAAAACTTTTTTTAAAATAATTTCATTTTACTTTTTGCTAGTATTGGTGTTCTAACTTGTTTCTTAAATTGGACAAAATCTTGGTCTTGCTTTTGATTCTGGACAAATGTTCTTGATCTTTCTCAGGATATGTTTCTCTCGGAAAAATGTTCTTTGTTTTTGTTCCTGATGATTTCAGTTCACAATTAAAAGATGTAAGGCTCACAGCCTTTTACATGTTGACAAGTCAACTGACGATTTCTATCATTATCTATGAATACAAGTTTTCAAAAACTCAGTATGCAATTATGAAGCTAGTATAAAATGTATGAGTAAATGTCTTCAGGTTTCTTTTAAATTTTAATTGATACATAATGACTATACCTAGTTATCTGAGTACTATGATCAACTAATGATAACCATCACTTTCCTCTCATTAAGCATTCACAATTTTGTGGGAAAGCGCTAAACTTTTCTGCACTAATCATACATTATGAACTATACAGTAAGTTGTTCTGAACTGTAGTTACTTACTTTTCTATTTCATCTCTTAATAATTTCAGCAGAGCCATTTTCAATAGATACATATACTGATGTATGGATACTGTTGCATTCTTTGTATCTCCCATTGCTTGGAAGATGGGTACAACTGAAGCAGTTGGCTTTTAAGATCCTCAAAATGGCAGGTTCCCTGAATGGAAGGAAGAAAACTGTATAAGTATCTCAATAATATCTAGAGGAGAGGACATGATAAGCTTGCCACTACCTGAAGGTTGAACCAACAATTCACCAGAGGATGCTGAATCTCTGGAATATACATAATAGAATAAGAGTCAAATACAAGAAGGAAGACGAGTGAAGTACTACAAAATCTAATCAAATTTCCAAATTGAGGAGACAAATGGCAGAGGATGGGATATAAGGAAAGAATCTTTAGCTGGAAAATAATAAGTACCTGGAGAGAAGGGCTGAGAAAGCAAGGAAGATAATGGGGTTTTAAGTGATGGTTTAGAACTGTATCTCTGTTGGTGTTGGCCACTTTCACTTGTTAATACCTTAGCAGATCTGCTGTGTGCTCATTTTTTGCTTTTGCTTTGAATGCCCATTGTACTTATCTATAAATTTATCTCTATGTTGAAATCCTTAAAAGTAAAAAGCGTAAACTACTTGGTTTGGCAAAATCAATTAATTAATTAAGACAATTCAATCTAGACTTAATTACATTTTTAGAAATAAAATGCTGTACTTTAAAGTAGAAATCTTTTAATGATGTTACTAACGTTCAAAGAAGTTACAAAGTACTTCAAAAGATGCAAGTCTTCTATTTTAAATGATTTTGTACATTTACTGGAAGAAAGGCCCATAGTGTATATTGTGCTTTTCATAATTAAACACTATTTACGTTTTCAATCTTTGCCTAAAATTAAGTACACGTCACATCATTTCAAATGGCCTATTTCATTATAGTATGGTTATTTTGAAAATTCAATTTGCATTTGCATAATTCTAACTGGCATTTAAACTGTCAGGCAGTACAGGATGTTACATTTTCCCCAGTGTTAATTTTATCTGAAAATGAGAGGAGCATATCACCATTAAGCCAATGATCAGATATGAAAATAAATTCAATTAAATTTAAAATCAGAAATAGCAACCAGATTTCAAGATAAATTAATTAAAATGTGATGGATTTAAATTTGAATATCTGTTATGTAAAATGTTTTGCAAATTCAATTAAAGTAGCATAAATGCACAAACATGTATAGCTAGACTTTTTTTGAAAAAGTTTCAGTCAATCAAATATGTAATATGCACAGATGTTGCAAATTAAAATTAGAGAAATATATTCAAACTAAGTTTATATTTCCTTATAAATTAAATAGGGATAGACTATACAAATGCAGACATATATCATTTGATGGGGACACTGTATGAAAAATTAGTTATTAGATAATTTCATTATTATGCAAATATTATACAGTATATTTATGTAAACAAAGAACTTGTAGCTTGATAATACTGTTAAGGTCTTTTGAGTAAATGATGAAATTTACATATGACATTAGGAAAGCTTATATCATCCACTCACATTCCAGCCATCTTAGTGCAGTTATGAGATTCACAACATGACCAGATCATCTAGAGACACATTTTCTATAGTAATTCTGTAAATGACAATGATATATTTTCTTGTCTATCTATCCATTTATATATATATATATATATAGCATATATATCTAGCATGTATCTCTCTAAACACATATACATACATTATAGTCGATTACAGTTAGTGCTTTGATTTGCAAAATAATATAAGATTATATATAGATATTGAGCTGGGTGCTGGTGGCTCACACGTGCAATCTTAGCTACTCAGGAGGCTGAGATCTGAGGATTGCGGTTCAAAGTCAGATTGGGCAGGAAAGTCTGTGAGACTTTTATGTCCAATTAACCATCAGAAAATGGGAAGTGGCACTGTGGCTCAAGTGGTAGAGTTCTTGCCTGGAGCTGAAGAGCTGAGGGGGAGCACCCAAGCACAGAGTTCAAGCCCCATGACCAACAAAAAAATAAGAAAAAGAAGATATTGAACTGGTGCTGAAATGATCAATATTGTTCCTCAATGAGCGTTAAATGCCAGAGTGAAAAGTAATTTTTCCTACTTGTAGTTTCAAGACTTCTTAAAGGGTGTACAAATTAAATATTTTATTATTTTTCTTTTGTGGAAGCACTTGATTTTCAAAAAATAATAAAAGCAAAATGGATTTTGAATGTGGATCAAGTGCCTAACTATCAAGCTCAGGATTCTAAGTGCAAACTTTGGCACTGCCAAAAAACAAAACAACACAACAACAACACAATATAACAAAAACAAAACTAATATGAGTTCCACTGATTTCAGTAATTATACATGTACTAACTTTATTATTTCATTTATATTTTCTATAAATAATTCCTACTACATTTATATGCTTAGAAGTAAGATTTCCATTTTCAAATATAAGAAAATATCCTAGTAGATTTATTTTTCTATATACATATAATGTAGACAATTCTGTGTCTTAAATGCATGTATATGTATACAAATATACATCTATATTTATGAATATACTCAAAATAGGCAAATTTTATTAAAAATCATAGCATATCATGGTTAGAAAAAACAGTACAAAAAAAATCTAGCTTATAAATTTTATGTGGTTTAGTTCTACAATGATGCATGCACATAAATTTATTTCTGATTTTAACAGGATTGCTACTATCTATATGAGACTGTATCTAAATTATTTTAATGCCAGTAGCACAGTCTTTTTACCTTTCCTTTTAAGTTATCCCCTCATCCAACTCTCTAGTCCAGCCTTGTATCAAATACTGCCAACCCTGTGACAATAGAGCAATATGTTTCAGCTGGGGCCTACTGGCTCATACTTATAATCCTAGCTAATCCACAGGCTAAAATCTGAGAATCCTTGTTGGGAACCAGACTGAGCAGAGATAGAATGCCAACTCTGATCAAATAACTGAAAATACAAGGCTCTGAATTCTAGTCAGTACTGGGAGTAGAAATGCATCTCTTACCAAGATTTATATTTTACAATGCATACCTAGAAATAGAAGCACAATTTCTGGCTGAGATAAAATGTATGTATTTCTTGCCAAAAAGGTAATTCCTTAACACATAGAAGAAATCCTGCCATGAACCAAATAAATAACAACAACAGCAACAAAAACTAATAAAGAAAGTCTGGGATATGAGTGTAATTGCATCTAGTTAGGAGGTAGAGACAAGAGCATCATCATCTGAGATGTATCCTGGAGAAATCTGCTAGGCTCAATCTGAAGAAAAAAAATAGGGAAACAAAAGGACTTGAACAATACTTAAATGACAAGTTGTTTGCCTTCCAAACATGAGTCCCTGAGTGTAGTCATCTAACCTATCTTTAAAAAAGAAAAAAAATCATAAATATTCCCTGATGTGTTTATACACACCTAAATTTTGTCCTGAGATTTATTATTACATTGCTCTTTTACTCAACTAAATATGTGAGAAAAGTCATACCAAAAGTCAAACTTATAGCCTAGCACATTAGATAAGCTGGGAAATGAAAATTATAGATGAATATATGTATTTGTAAATTAACTTTAATCAAATGTAATCCACAAAATTTTAAAAAATCATCCCTTGTAATTGTGCATTCCAGAGACTTTTAACAAATTAAACTGTATAAACTAACAATCCTATAACAATATACATATTTTCCATTTCCTAAAAAAATTCTCTTCTCTCTATATTCCATTTATTGGTCAAACACTGAACAACAGAAACCACACATTTTTTCACTCTCCATTAGAATTATCTTTCCTAGACTAAATACAAATTGTAGTGTTTTATATATGTCTATTTCATTCAATATCTTTAATGATATGTCTATATTAGTAGCTAAAATTATCACATATCTTCTGTCCATGAATATTTGGGTTTTAGAGTATTTGTCATGATGATGCAGAAGCTGTTGTAAGCATTTATATAAAAAAATCTTCCCTTAAAGTCTTTTATACATCTCAGTAAGTCTTTATGAACTTAATAACTGGGTACTACACTAAATTTATGCTTACACTACCCCCCCCAAAATAAATCATGTTTTTTCTCCCCCAAAACTGTTTTCACAGCTCCAACTCCCACAAGTAACAGGAAAGACTTCCAGTGACTCCACACACTGCCAACACTAAGCATCAAGTGTGCTATAAAATGTTGTCCTTCTCTTCTCATTTATGACATTTATAATCCCACTCCTGTGGGTTTATTTTCAAATGGTCCCTTCTAATTCAGTCACCTGAATATTTGTCAAATACCACATAGCTTTCCCACCATTTTAACATACTTCTTAAAATTATGAACTACAAATCCTCTTTTTGTACTATACCAAATCTTTTATGCATTCATAAAGTTAGTGAGTCAGATTCTCAATAACATTTTTAAAAGCTTTTATAGGGTTTTGTAGTAATTGTATCAGATGCTTGAATTCATTAGGAAACCATGGTCAATTTAGGGTATTAACTCATCCAGCTACTGAATATCCTATAGCTTTTCATCTATTTAGATATTAAAAAAATATTTTCATGTTATTTGGGTGTTTACTCAAGAACTGTAATAGATTTATTTCCTATTGATCATATGTCTTCTGATCTTGCTAAACTAACTGATTTACTGTAGGCAAAAATAATTTGATTTGTTTCTTCAGTATTTTCTACATGATTCTGTCATCTGCAAGTAAAATGTTTCTGCTTTTTACCAGTGTGTGACTTTTCTTTCCCTGGACAGAATCTAACAGATCTTGTTGAACTGAAATGCTATGAAGCACAATGCTTACCATTTTCCCCAGGACAAAAAGAGCGATCTAATCATTTCACCACTAGGTATGGAATTAAGTATAAATGGTTCATTTGAGTTCCTCAAATCGAGAGGGTCTCCTCTCACCTTGAGATTTTACAAATGTTTTTAGCCCACTTTTAGATTTTTTTTCATATGATTATAAATAATTTGATAATAGGACAATGTACACATTCTTTTTGTTTGTTCATATTTAAGCTATTTAATGTTTAACCATGTTTGGCATTATAATTATCAATGCTTTAGAAATATTTTTAAAATATTTTCTCATGTTCATTATCTTCTAACATACAGACATAATTATTTTGTATGAAATGACTGTCTCACTAGTGAATTAGGATTGGTTTATATTTTTCCCATTTTGGTTCTTTCTGTGTCCTCAATTTTTAATATATTCTTCTGTAATCTCAAGCTTGTTGATATTTTCTACAGTGTTATTAATTTCAACTCAAAGCATCTTTCATTTCAGGTAGTGTTTATAGAAATTCAACTTCCTTCTTTTCTATTGCTTACTACTCCATAGTCTGCCCAAGTTTTCCTTTAATTTTGCATGAATAATTATTCTGTATTAGACATATTTTTGTTAAAATCACTTTCAGAGTGTCTTTCAGTATTGGATTGCTATCTATAGAACAAGTTCTTCTACAGTTGTTCTCTGGTTCTTGATTTATCTATTGCAGTTTAATTTTTTAATCTTCACTATTGGTCTAGTGGGTGTTTCTGGAAGGTATTGTGTTCCTTTAGATATTGGGAGCTTCATTTGGCATACATTGATACTAATTAACTATCATTTGAATCATGTTAAAGCTTATTCTTAAGGTTCTCAATTTTAATTAAGAATAATCTTGACTTCATGTATAGTTTACTTTTGTCGGGTGTGAACCGCAGAGGTCTCCATGAAATGTCACAGCTAATTGTTGAGGGTATTCTACTCTTGTTTGCATTTTAGGTGTTACTGCTTTAACCAGCCTCTATCAGGCTTGTATAATTTGTGTCTATGCATTCATAGCTCAGTGGTCTGTAAATATTTCAGAGCAGATGCTCACAGTTGTTTCTCAGAGTACTGTTCTCTTTCCTGTCACTCTACTCTACCACTGACATCTATACATCCGAACTTCATGTCTGCACCACAGAGGATCCATGGTGGTCTGATACTCCTGGGCTGCTATCTGGACATGAGCTTCATAATAGAAAAACAAACAGCTCTGTTGTTCGGATGTCTTGTTTCCTATTTCGCAATGGTCTTATTCTGTGCGTTGATGCAGTGACCAGTATGAGTAGGTCAAAGACTACTAGGACTGGAAGTTGAATACTATTGTGGCTATCTCCTGCAATGAATTTTGTACGTGACTAGATCCATTGGAGGTAGCCGATGGCTCTTCACTTGTCATCATTTCTTCGCCTTGAAAGTATTCTGGGAAAGTAGGTATGACTGGATTTTATTTCCTGTCCTGAGTACTCATAACAGGAGTTGGAATGCAGAAGTTGCTAAATAAATATCTGGTGTTTGATGGTATTGTTCTGAAGCTCTCTCAGCATTGGCAACACAATTGGACTTTATAAATTCTATTTGAGAGCTTCTGATTTAGTGTTATTTGTAAAACACAGAAAAAGAGAATATTTCCATGTGCTATCCTATAGATGAATATGAAAGTAAGCTTTTAAAGGGTATCATTCTTCCATTGTCTCCTTGTCACATATTGAAAGAAATTACTTTATACCCTTTAAAACATTTCATCCTTGATTGTTTGAAGATAAATTCAGGTTTTCATTTTATTTTTTAATTCAATTAAGACTGAAATCAATTCTCTTCATTTTTTTTTCTGATGCTTGGGTTTGAATTTAGGCCTCATGCTTTCAAATTTTATTGTTATGCTACCACTTGAGCCATACCTCCAGTCCAGATTTTTGCTGGCTATTTTGGGAATTGAATCTAGGGCATTTATTCCTGGGCTGCTTTTGAACAATGATTTTCTGGATTTCAGATTTCTGAGTGGCTAGGATTAGGGGTATGATCTCCTAGCACTGGCTCCACATGTTATAATGTTCAAGAGTCTTTAAAATTTGATTGAAAACAATATTATTTACATGGATGACATTGAAATTTCATTAGTGAATAGAATTTACATAAAATTAATCAATTGTTATGAATATTTGTAGATATGTTTTAAGATAGTCATATTTATGTGTGTATACGTGCATATATAAATGTATATTTACATGTTTATTTTGGTGTTCTTTATCTCAAAGAACCATGTGTTATTTTCTATTTAATTGAATACATTAGTTTCCTGTTTCATTTATTTATTGAGTTATATGGAAAAGCTTACTGTCTGTTTTGTTCTCTGTTTCTCTGTGTGCAACTCTTCTTATCTCTCTCTTGCTTGTTCTCTCTGTATGTCTCACGCTTCACCCTCTCTGCTCTTTTCTCTTTCATCCCTGTTCATCATGGATGATAATGCCTAGATTCCCTCAGAAAAAATTCAGGTCTATATTTTCCTTTTTTTCTCAGTGTGTATGCTTTACAAATTACCTCACTGTTACTGCACATAAATATGTGAATATACATTTTAAAAGTTTACATTTCAGTAAATTGAATTCTTATTTAATTATTGTCTCATTTCACACTTCTCTTGATGCACAAAGTATAGATATCCTCTCCAGGAACAATCTCCAACATCTCTTTTTCAGTGGGGATAATAAGCTGTACCTTGAAGAATGAGAAATATGAGTACATTTCCCTAATGAAATTGCTCTTTGATCTTTCTATTCTTTGTTTGCTGGTTTTGACCATATGGCATAAATTAAGACAGAGAGTTGAAAGAAAGATGCTTTCTGATGAGGCAAATTGAACAGACTATTGCATAGATCATTTTACTTTTATTGTATGTATATTACAGTCATTAGCAGACCTAATAATGAGATTAATTTCAAATAAGGTTATTGTAGCTTTAAAAGTATTACTTACTGCAATATAATTTATTGAATGAGTCATTTTGCTATGTAAATAATAATGAACTTGTCAGTTTGCCAAATAATTAGCCAGTTGTCACATCACAGTTATAGGGGTAATTTGTCCATTTGATATTTTAAAATACCACTTTTTCACAAAATGAATTTTCTTTTAGTGGAATTGATTTCATTACATTTTCATATATTCTGTTTATCCATTAAATTATATTGAACATGAATCTTGTTTAGTGTTATGTTTACTTAGTAGCCCTTGGTATTTATAAGGGAAAATTTGCTTTATCATTTGTTTTTCTTATTCTTTTTCCTTTCCTCTCTGAAATAGCAAGATCTTCTTAGCTCCTAAAAGTCAGTATGTTATTTGACATTGTTTTAATTTATATATTGATTTGATGTGCATTTTATCTTTGAAATATGATCCCAGTTTTAAGGAATACACTCTATCCCCTTTTATTCATGTTTCTTTTTAAATTCTTTAGTGACATATATTTCTTTTTAAAGTTCTCTAGAAAATAATTGCAGATCCTAGCAATAAGGCTCAGAACTTAAATAGACTATTATTAAAGAGGATGTGACTTTTTTATTGGGGATTTGGGAAATTTGCATAACTGAACAATGTACAGCAAGTACTCACATAACTGTTGGAGAAATGGTATCACCATAAGAATATGTTTTTGTGCATTGTAGAAGATTGCAATTAAATCTTATGCTAGAGATAATCTGCTTCAATGTTTGTCCAAAACCCAAGAAATATGTTAGTATATTATTCACTAACCTATATCACAATCAACAGTTTTAATATTTTTAAGTATAAAAATGGGTCTGATTTTATTTCATTTTATTTATTTATTTTTGTCAGTTGTTGTGGGGTTTTAACTCTGGGCCTGCACTGTCCCTAAGCGTTTCAGCTCAAGATGCTCAGTCTACCATTTGAGCTACAGTGCCACTTGTGGTTTTCTGGTGGTTAACTGGAGATAAGAGTCTCTTGTACTGTTCTTCCCAGGCTGGCTTCAACCACAATCCTCACATCTCAGCCTCCTGAGTAGCTAGGATTGTAGTCATGAGTCACTAGTACCTTGCTTGGCTCTGATTTTCATTACAATACCTCACAATGCTCAACATAAAATCTCCCTATTTTTTTGATGATGGTACTGGGGATTAAATCCAGAAGCTCCTACATGGCCAACAACTGCTTTACCACTTACCTCTGTCTCAATCCTGACCATCATTCCTTGTCCACTATAAAAAATAACCTCCTTTTTTTAAATAATTCATTTACACTCTAGCTTTATGTGTGTGTATATATACGAGGGCTTTCTGTTTGTTTGTTTTGTTTTGTTTGTTTTTTCAGTCATGGGGCTTGAACTCTGGACCTGGGTGATGTCCCTGGGCTCTTCAGCTCAAAGATAACACTCTACCACTTGAGCTACAGAGCCACTTCTGGATTTTTCTATGTATGTAGTACTGAGGAATCCAACCCAGGGTTTCATGCTTGCTAGGCAAGCACTCTAACACTAGGCCACATTCCCAACCCCTAATTAGAGATTTTGAATCTCTTCAGATTTCTATGCCAGTATCTCTAAATTTCCTTACATCTATACAAACCTTTATTTTCTACAAATATCTCTAACATGTATTTCAAAGAAAATTTGACTGTAGAGTTTCTTCTCTCCTTTTCATAAAAATAATGACTAACATTTCATGTTATTATGCCATCTAATACGTGTGTATATCTCTGCTTCTAGTTTTATATTAGCTTTTAAGTGAATCCTGAAAATCAGTTGCGATTTTATTGCCACTCATATTTATCTATTTCTTTTTTTGTGTCCATTGGCTTTTACTTGACCCATTCTGCTAAATAATAGGGTGTCCCAATGAGGCCAAGCTTTTGAGAATGAACACTGAAAATCAAATTGAGGAAGTAAAGAAGTCCATACAAGATCTAAAACAAAGCTCCAACAAATAATTTGAAGCCATCAAATCTGAGCAATGAGAAGGAAAGGAAAGGAAAACCAAACTAGAAAGTCTTTACAGCAGGTTAGACCACACAGAAGATCAAATCTCTGTGATTGTAGACAGTCTAGACAATATAAAGAACAGACAAGAAATCAAAGCAAATCCAAGAAATATGATAGATCAATTCAACATTTACAAGACACCATCAGAAGTCCTAAATTAAAGCTAATAGATATAGAGAAGGGCCTAGAGACAGAAGTTAATGGTCTAAGAAATTTATTTAACACAATACTCACAGAGAACTTCCCAAACATGCAAAAAGATAGGCCCAGTCCAATACAAGAAGCCTTTAGAACTGCAAATAGACCAGACCAGAACAGGACATCTCACCATCACATTGTAATCTGCACAAGATCAATAAAGACCAAGGAAATCATCCTTAAAGCTGTCAAGGAAAAAAGATCAATCACTTATAAAGGGAAAACAATCAGAATAACTTCAGATTTCTCAGCAGAGTCCATCAAAAATAGCCTGGAATGACATATGCTACACCCTAGAGACAAACAATTATCAATCAAGAATACTGTACCCAGCTAAACTCTTCTTCATAATGGAAGGACAGATTAAAACCTTCCACAGCAAAGAAAAATTGAAACAATATATCTCCATCAAATCAGCCATTACAAAACATACTTAAAGTGGTCCTACACATAAAAAAACCAACAAGAGCAAAATAAAGGCCAAGAAACGTTCCCCAAACACACAATCCAATAATCACAGGAAGAACCCAGTTGGCACAGCCCCCAAGAAGGTTGACAACATGGCAGGAACTACCAAACACCTTTAAGTCCTAATTCTCAATATTAATGAACTTAACTCTCCAATTAAGCAATATAGATTGTCTAGTTGGATTAAAAAGCATGATCCTTCTATCTGCTGCCTTCAAGACACATATCTTCCCCACAAAAACAAACATATTTTGAAAGTGAAAGTCTGTAATAAAATCTACCAAGAAAATGTCCTCCATAAACAGGCGGGAGTTGCAAACCTAGTGTCAGATAAAATAGACTTCAAATATTAGTAAGAAATGATGAAGGTCATTTCATAATAATTAAGGGATGTCTCCTTCAGGAGGGTATTACAATTCTAAATCTATTCACCAAAAAATGGAGCATCCAAATTTATCTAAGAAACAATACTTTCCCTAAAATTTCACATAGATTCAAATACATAAATTTTTGGAATTTTAACATAAAACTATCCCTGTTGGATAGATCAACCCAGCAAAAAAATCAGCCAAGAAACTTTGGATCTAAACAATGTCAGAGAACAACTAGACTTAACAGACATCTGTAGAATATTTCACCCAGCAGCATAAGAATACAAGTTTTCCTCAGTAGCTCATGGAACATTCTCCAGAATAGACCACATTTTAGGTCACAAAGCAAATTTTTCCAAATTCAAAAACATTGAAATTATGCCCTGAACTCTCTCAGACCACAAGGGGAATAAAATTAAAATTCAACACCAAAAGCCACCAAAGAAAAACCAACAGTGCTTGGACCCACTGTAAAACCACCAGAGGGTCATGGAAAAGATTAGATAGGAAATTCAAATGTTCATGATATTTAACAAAAATGAACACACAAATTACCAGCTCCTCTGGGACACAGCAAAGGCAGTACTCAGAGGCAAGTGTATAACTCCGAGTTCCTGTATCAACAAATTGAGGTGATCTGATACCAACAATTTAATGAGGTAACTAAAGCTCCTTGAAAAAGAACAAGCTAAACTCTAATCCAGCAGACAGACACAAATAATTAAAATTATGTCAGAATTAAGTGAATTAGATTAAAAATAGAAAGAATTAAAACACAAAGAGTCAGTTCTGAAAAAAATTAACAAAATTGACTGACCCTTAGCAAATCTTATCAGAAAAAGAACATACCCAAATAAACTCAGAGATAAGAATGGAAACCTCACCACAGAAACAACCAAGATTCAGAACATTATAAGGGGATACTTCTCAAACCTTTATGCTAATAAATTTGAGAATATGGAAGAAATGGACAAATTTCTAGCAAATATTGACATGCCCAAACTAAACCAAGATGATTTCGACCAACGTAATAGACCCGTATCAAGCACTGAAATAAAAACAGCAATGAGAGACCTCCCACCCAAGGAAAGCTCAGGACTGAATGGATTTACAGCTGGATTCCTAAAGGCCTTCAAAGCAGAACTCACACTAATACTCCTCCAAATTTTCAATGAAATTGAAGGTGAAAGTTGACTACCAAACTCTATGAATCCAGATCTCCAAAATGGACATGGACTCATCAAAGAAAGAGAACTATAGACCCATTTCTTTGATGAACATCCATGCAAAACTTCTTAACAAAATTTTGGCCAATCTACTTCAAGAACTCATCAAAAAATCATACACTATGATCAAACAATATTCATCTCAGGGATTCAAAGCTAGTAAAATATTCACAAATCAATATAATTCATTATATCAACAATAGCAAGGATAAGATACTTGGGTGGGGGGTTGAGGGGTGAGGGTGGTGGTGGTAAGGGGTGTGGGGGTGGGGGGTGAAGAGACAAGGGATGGTATGGGGAAACAAAGAAGGAGGCAACATTACTTGATAAGTAACGTACTCACTATCTTGCCCATGTAATTTTAACCACTTTGTACGGTATTTTCAAAATTTAAAAAAACAAACAAACACCATGGACTCCACTCCAAAGTTACTAGAGCTGATTCAAAACTTTGGCAAAGTAACAGACTATAAAACTAACCCACAAATATCAATGGCCAATAACGAAAAGAGAGCAGCTGAAATCAGGAAAGCAACTCCTTTTGTAATAGCTCCACCAAAAATAAAATACCTAGGACTTAATTAAAGAAGTGAAGAAATCTCAATGTTGTCTTGATTTGTATTTCTTTTATGGCTAGAGAAGTTAATCATTTCTTTATGTGTCTATTGGCCTAGGGACACAAGAGCTTTTTATTGTTGTTGCTATTTGTTTAAGGTACTTATGATATACCATGTGATTTTTTGTTTCTTTAGTATGGTATAACCCATGTTTTCACTGTATTTGATTTTGATGCCCTCCATCTTGTATATACATTTTTCTAATTTGGGGAGTGGAAAGGAAATAAAATGCTTATAGAAGGATACAGGTTGACCCATTGTAACAATGTGATGTACAAGATGCTATGTTGAAAACGAACTTTACAACTTCCGGGAGTGGGGGAGGGAGGGAAGATTTGGGTAGGTGTGGAGGGAAGGGATGGATGGTAGAGGGGAAAAAAAGGAGGAGGTAACAATGCTTGATAGGAAATGTACTAATTACCTTACTCATGTAACTGTAACCCTCTGTACAGTATTTTTAAAATAAAAAAAACAAAGAAGTGAAGGACCTCTATGGTGAAAATTTTCAAAACTTGAAAAAAGAAGTTAAAGAAGAATTAAGGAAGTGGAAAAACTTCCCATGCTCCTGGATTGGGAGGATTAACATCATGAAAATGGCAATATTGCCAAAGGCTATCTCCAAATTCAATGGGATACCTATCAATATCCCAACCTCATTCTTCAATGAAATAGAAGAAGCAATCCAAAAATTCATATGGAACAATAAGGGCCAGGAATAACAAAAACAATCCTTAAACTGCAAAAAGAAAATCCTTAGCAGAAACAACAGTGCTGGAGGAATATCAGTAACAACTTTCAAACTACAAAGCCATAGTAATCAAAACAATTTGGTACTGGCACAAGAACAAAACTGAGGAGGAAGAAATGAACCTACACCTATACCTACACCTCATCTTTGACAAGGGAGCTAAAAAAATAGAATGGAAGAAAGACTGCCTTTTCAATAAATGGTGCTGGAAAAAATGGTTAAACACCTGTAGAAAACTAAAGCTGGACAGTTATATATCACCCTGTAGAAGACCTTGAAGTCAAATCAGACACCCTAAAAAAATTACAGGAAGGAATAGGAGAAACTCTAGGGCTCCTTGCCACAGGTTTGTAATTTTCTTAATAAAGACCCAGAAAGAACAAATCAAAAAAAAAAAAAAACATTGGACAAATGGGATTGCCTGAAACTGCAGAGCTTCTGCATGGTAAAGGACATAGCTAGAAAGATCAGTAGAAAGCTCATGGATTAGGAGAAGATCTTCACTATCCATCCAATAGAAAAAAGCCTCACATCTAAAATATACTTAGAACTTAAAAAAATGAAACTTCAAAAACGAATCCTCAAAGAAACAACCACCCGATTAATAAGTGTGCTAAAATTATAAAGAGAGACTTCTCTGAAGAGGAAATAAGAATGGCCAATACACACATGAAGAAATGTTTAATTTCTCTGTTCCTAAAATAAATGCTAATCAAAACAACACTGAGATTCCACCTCACCACATTTAGAATGGCTATAATCAAGAAATCTAATAACAACAGATGCTGGAGTGGATATGGCCAAAAGGGAACCCTATTGCATTGTTTTTGGAGTGTAAACTTGTTCAACCACTTTGGAAAGCAGTATGGAGCTTATTCAAAAGACTTCACATAGAGCTCCCCTATGACCACTTTTAGACATTTACCCAAACGATCACAAACAAGACCATATTAAAACTACCAGCACAACTATTTTCCTCACAGCATTATTCACCATAGCTAAGATATGGAACCAACCCAGATGCCCCTCAGGAGATGAATGGATAATGAAAATGTCATACACATACACACACACACAC
This sequence comes from Dipodomys ordii, assembly GCF_000151885.1. NCBI lineage: Eukaryota > Metazoa > Chordata > Mammalia > Rodentia > Heteromyidae > Dipodomys > Dipodomys ordii. The sequence continues at coordinate 4,928,190 of NW_012267273.1, read as the reverse complement.
ACACACACACACACACACACAAAATAGTATTCTATGCCTCCATTAGAAAGAATGACACTACCCCATTTGTTAGCAAATGGAAAGACTTGGGGAAAACAAAGGCACATAGGTCTCATGGTTTCACTCATTTGCAATAACTAGTATACATCTAGGATAATATTATTAGGCAAATGGAAAAGGTCAAAAATCTATGTACATATGATCATATTTGATGATGGTAAAGGAAATGAACCCCAAGAAAGGGACAGATATTCTTCTTTGTTGCTCTTGTTTTTAATAGACTATGTGAATTTTTGTTTCTTTTTATTTGTTTTATTTTGTTTTAGAAAGAAAAGGGTTTATTTATTTATTTATTTATTTAAATTTAGCACAGACAAACCTTTAGGGTAGGGCAGGTCTTCTTTACAGAAGTATAAATGCATTTCTTGTCTACCTGGAAACCCTGAAAACTGAAACTAGAGAGATGTTCTTATTTTGTATACCTCTTGTCTACCTACCCTTTGGAATTTAAAATATATATATATATACATTCTTATTGTAAAGATATTGTACAGAGTGGTTACAGTTACATGAGTAAGATGAGCACATTTCCTATTGGGCATTGTTGCCTCCTCCTTTGGTTTTCCCCTACTATCCCTTCCCTCCCTACCTCAACTACCCCCCCCCCCAGCTGTAAAAAGTTTGTTTTCAATATAGTGTCTTATACATCTCATCATCTCATTGTTACAATGGGTCAACCTGTATCCTTGTTTCAGCATTTTGTTTCTTTTGTATGTTCTTCCCCTTGATAAAACCACGGTTGTCACTGTATTTGATTCTGGTGTCTTGTATCTTGTATATACGCTTTTCTAATTTGGAGAGGGGAAGGGAAATAACAAAATGCTTAAACAATGATACACATCGACCCACTGTATCAATAAGATGTACAAGACATTGTATTGAAAATGAACTTTACAAGTTGGGGGAGCAGGGAGGGAGGACTTGGGGAAGTGGGGAAGGAAGGGATGGTATGGTAACAACAAAGGAGGGGGTAACAATGCTGGATAAGAAATGTACTTATTTACTTATGTAACTGTAACTTCTCTGTACAGTATCTTTACAATAAAATGTATATTAAAAATGAAATCTACTATAGGATCCAAGATTAGATCCTGTAAAAAGAAGACGACTCTAGTGAAAAAGTTGGTAAATTTCAAATAAAATCTATGGTTGTGTTAAAAAAAATAAAAAAAGAAGAGAAAGCTCAACACAACCAAACACATCTACTATCTGTCTAATCTCACAGGTATCCCTGTGAATTGCTATTTTGAGCCTTTGAGTCACTTTGAATACCTTCTTTGTTTAGATTTTGTGTATATCACTTTATGTGAGCTCTAAGTAAAATATTCAGCAAAATGCTTACAACTTATTGTGTAAAGCCTTTTCTACTATAAAACACTGTAACTGCTAGGTCAAAACAGAGACGATTCATTGCCTTGTAAAAGGCTTTGTTGTATTTCAGAATGTTTCTTGAAGATGATTTCTTTATATTCATTTCTCTGGACATTGTATCTGGCTTTTAGTTTAGAATGTAAGTTATACATATTTTGGGTGAAATACTTGATATTTTCCTTTCCCATTTTGCCTATTACTTTTCTCTTGTACAAGTTCAGATTCTAAAATTCCCTGAGGTAAGATTTTAATTGCATATCTCATCACTCTCTTTCTTCTTTCCCTTTATCTTTTTGCCCTTTGATTCTAGCATCACACAGTTACCCTCAAATTTATTTAAATTATTCCATTCACATATATTGAATTCTGTGAAATTTTAATTAATAACTTAATTGAAAATAATACTTAAATACATTTATAGGATAGTTTGTGTGACATTTTGGTATAGGTATATAAGGTTGAATGTAGTTGCAGAGTGGAATGAAGGCAAATGAAATTGACAGTATGCAGAAGAATGGTTGGCAGAAGTTACAGATAATAGTGTGCAACATTTGGGGCAAACAGAAGATCAAAGAATTGAGATTTATTTCACAAGAGAGTTATTTTTAGCCAATAATAACATCTTGCACTTTCTAAAAGGAACAAATACATTTAAACTGTTTTGTCATATAGAAATGAAAGAATTTGACCATTTTTTGAGATTAAAACTGTTCCAGCTGGTCTGGGAAGGTGGCTCAGTGGTAGAGTGCTTGCCTTGCATGCTTGAGGCTCTGGGTTCGATTCCTCAGCACCACATACGCAGAAAAAAAAGTTGGAAGTGGCTCTGTGGCTCAAGTGGTAGAGTGCTAGCCTTGAGCTGAGGAGCTGAGGGTCAGCACCCAGGCCCAGGGTTCAGGCCCCATGACTGGACTCAAAAAAAGAAAAAGTTCCAGCTTTGTGCCAGTGGTTCATAACTATACTCTTTGCTACTCAGGAGACTTACATCTGGGTATCCATTAAGAAGCAAGCCTCGGCAGGGAAATCCATGAAACTCTTATATCCAATTAATCAACAAATAGATAGATTAGTAGAACTCAATTGCAGAGTTTATATCTGTGATATATTGAAAAGTGTATTTGCTGACAATCCTTTGAAAATATTCTTTTTTCCTACATACGACATATAATCTCTGAAATTACTAGATATATTTCTGGTACTATCTTTATATAACACTCACATTTCACATTTCTGTGAGTGGTTTCTGTGATTTTTTTTTGGGTGGGGCTTGAACTTTCGGCTTGGGCCCTGTCCCTTAGTTCTTCATCTCAAGGCTAGCACTCTACCACTTAGCCACAGTGCCACTTGCGGTTTTCTGGTGGTTTATTGGAGATCAGAGTCTCACGGACTTTCCTGCCCGAGCTGGCTTTGAACTTCCATCCTCAGATCTCAGCCTCCTGAGTAGCTAGGATTACAGGTGTGAGCCACAGGTGCCTGGTTGTGATTTTTTAAATGTAATTCTCATCATTTCATAAGTCTGTTTTGTCATTAAGCATACTTAAATGCCTGATGATCCTGATTCCAAATATATTGTGAAATGAAACATAAAAGCTGAGCATTTATTATCATTATCATTATTATTGCATTTCAGTAGCTGTACAAAGAAGTTTCCATTTAACAAAACGGTTTATGAGTATGATACATCTTTACCAATGTCTTTCCTTTTGTTTAAAATATGCACTAAAAGATTGTTAAGCAACCTTAGGTTTAAGGAGTTTACCCGAAGAAATGTTACTTTTACAGGTTTTTTTTCTTCCTTCCTTCCTTCCTTCCTTCCTTCCTTCCTTCCTTTCTCTCTCTCTCTTTCTTTCTTTCTTTCTTTCTCTCTCTCTTTCTCTCTATTTCTCTTCCTTAGTTCCTTTCTTCCTTTGTTTTATTCCCTGTTGTCAGTGCTTTTGATTTCTGTACACTTTTTCTTATATATGTTTATCAGTTTTTGGAAAGGAAGGGGAATTACTGTAAAGGTGGTACAAATGATGGACAAATGCAACAGTGATACTCACTAGACACTATGTTGAGAAGGTGAAGGTACTGTGGGAGGTTGGAGAAAATGAAGGAGCCGGTAACACTTCAAAAAATACTCATTACCATACTTATGTAACTGTAACCCCATCAAGACTAATTGACAATAGGAAGCATCCTCGTTTGGGATACAGCTCCTCATGGAACACATTTTCCCTCTATAGTGTGTCTTCCCTGATGTGCTAATATTAAGAGTTCACAGCCCCTTTGTGGTCACTGTTACTTTGACTGTTTGGACCCTGGCTGCTGGCAGAGGGAGGGAAGGTACTAGCTTTCAAATGGGCTATGGAAGAAGCAATCACAAACCTCAAAACATGGAAACATTTTTAAAGTTTATTCTAGCATAAACCCTTTTAATAAGCTCACCATGAAGGTATTGAGAACTTCAGATTTTCTGCATGTTAGGGAAGCCCCGCAATTTGAGATTTTCTGCTTGCAGCATCAACAGCAATTCCTGTGTGATCCACTTCAATCCTCTAAATGCTGTCTTCAAAAGTTTTATCTATCTATCTATCTATCTATCTATCTATCTATCTATCTATCTATCTATCTATCTATCTGTCTGTCTGTCTGTCTGTCTGTCTGTCTGTCTGTCTGTCTGTCTGTCTGTCTGTCTGTCTGTCTGTCTGTGTAGCTATTTATCTATGTATTTATTTTTTAAATATGACAGAGGGTTACAGATACATAAGCAAAGTAATGATTACATTTCTTTTTAAACACTGTTACCTCTCCCTTATTTTCTAACACTTACTAAACACTCCCTCCCCTCCCCACCAAGTTGTAAAGTTCATTTCCAATATAGTGTCTAAGGAGTATCATTCCTCTGTTCACACTTCCATTTCCACCATAATTTTGAACATATTTATTGATTATTTTCTCATTTCAGTGGGATTTAGTAACATAAACATATTTGTTTAACTTTTTTTCTGAATGGAAATATGTATATGCCTAAATTTGTTAGGAATGTAATACAAAAAATAGCATAATTACTAATTATATACTTTAGGTACAGTCAATACTTTTTGATGCTTGCATAATATTTTTTCTTCTATGCTCTGGGGCTGTATATTTCCCTGAAGAATTACTACATCATAAATGTTAGATTAAGTCAAAGGTTAAATTGTACAATTGTCTATTTTGCATTTGGTATATATAAAATAAGGCCATTAACATATGTCAGAAAATGCACATCTTTAGATGAGTATGTGATAGTTTACTCTATTATTTCTGTCATTGAAGGAATAATCCATGTTAAATATTTTGTTCTAATAAAGTTTTTAATACAAAAGATAATTATCTATCTATCTATATATCACATGTAGATATTTTACTGCATATATATGTATCAAATATGTTTTATAAAATTATTTCTACAATGCTTTTTATAAATGTACTTAAAGGAGGGTAAGAATATTGGAGAGGATATCAATTCCTGACTACTTTATGGAGAGCTCTGTGTTAGCAATGTTGCCATTTAGAGTATCTAGTAGACTGAAAATATCATAAAGATGTTACATAAAATGTAATTACTTCAATGGCTCAGTATGGAATCTATTCAGAGAAAGGACTGACATTCAGAAAGAAGATATTAATGAAGGACTGAGTATGTAATTTAGTGCTAGGACACTGGCATGGTATCTATTGCATCCTGAGTTCAATCCCCAATGAACTAGTGGGTAACGAAAATATAATAGGACAAGTAGGTTATTATATATTATTCTTGTGTGCTTTGTAATTTGTAATTTACTGGTGCTACTGCTGAGTGAATAGTACATTTGGCAAAATTATAGTGAATGAATAGCACAGCAAAATAAAATATTACAATAATTCATTGAACAAATAATTTTTATTGAGATGATCCATTATAGAGCAATGTAACTAACAAAATATAAATTCCCCAGCTAGCTATGTAAGAACTTCTTATCATATATATTCAATAAGAATAAACTTAGGAATCATTGCTTTTTTGCAGAAATACCAGCAGGACCAGATGTACTGACATGTACAAACTCAACTGTGATATGTTGGACAGATAATTATTTTTGGAAGCTTTCCCAAACAATTCTGCTTAGTACATATGAATCAAATCTAAATTAGTGGAGTTCTGACTTCAGTTTATAATTGCAACAGGGACCAAATTCTCACTTTTTCAGAAAAAGACTTGGGAACAGGCAGATGACAGTTCATACTTACTCAGTGGCATTCACTCCATTTAGGGGCCTATCAACAATAACACTGAGATGCATGGAAGATCCCAGACTGTCATAGCTTTACCAAATTTTCAGGATGTTTACTGTGAGTCATGAAGTCATTGGTGGAGCTAATGGAAAATGTTGTCCCTTAGTGAAGGACAGCTGAAGATCCCCCAAGATAGTACACCTCATTGTGCTTTCCAATGTTTCTAGTATATATATATATATATATATATAATATTTATAGAATAAGAAAACTATTGGGATTCTGAAGGAGAAGAAGGTAAACTAACAATAATGTGGGGTTTTTTTTTTGCCAAAATTACATTTTAAAATGGAAAAAAAATGAGTTAGGATTTCACCTAGCTAATTAATATAGATGATCCAGGTAATAGGGTGGCATATTAGTTTTCTTCATGAAAAAAAATGATGCTTGTGAAATTTTTGTAGTTGGTCATATGATTACCAAATTAAATATTTGACATGATTTTGTAATGAATTATAAAATAGGTCATATATATTTGACTTCAAAAAATTTACTCATATTGCAAACTTCAATTTCAAATGGTTGACAAGTATGACTTTAAAGCTCATATGAAGAGAAGTAACAGCATGTAAGATCTTGGAGGCCAATCATGGTAATATATACCTGCAATCCCTATTACAAAGGAAACAGGCAGGAAAAGGACAGTTCAGACAAGGTTATCAAGACTCTATCTCAATTCAAACTACAAAACAAAATTGTTTAGCATGATACAGGATCACTCTAGCCTAGCATGTATGGATTTCTGGGTTCAAGCCCAGTAATGCATAAAAAGAAAAAACTCTAGGTATCTATATCATACTTTGTATCATAATATAACTTTAATAATTGAGCAAAGTTAAGTATAAAAAATAAGCAACCAATTTATATTCTCACCCACAGCATATTAGGATTCCCTTTTGGCCAAGTCTTCACCAAAATCTCTCTGTCATTATTTGTTTTCTTGATAATCATCATTTTAACTGGGTTGAGGTGCAGTCTCAGTGTTGCTTTGATTCACATTTCCGTTATAGCCTATGATGTTGAGCGTTTGTTCATATGTCTATTGGCAATTTTCCTTCTGAGAAAATCCTCTTTAGTTTATTAGCCCAAGGGTTAATTAGGTTATTTGTTTTTTAATTTATGCAGTGTGATGGTTCCTCAGTAACTTAAGCATAGGATTATCCTATAATCCAGCAACTCCAATCTTGGGCATTTACCCTAAAGATTAAAAACCAGTATACAACACATCACAACTATGTTCACTATAGCCAGGATATGGAATCAGTTCAAATGCACTGCAATAAACAAATGAATCAAGAAAATGTTGCATGTATACACAATAGTTTTCTACTCATCAATTAGAAAGAAAGATATTGTCTTATTTGTAAAGAAATGAGAAGACTTGGATAAAAATATATATGTTAACTGAAGTTAGGCACACAGAGAAAAAAGGTTGATGTTTTACTTTATACGTGGAAGCTAAATGTAGCTTATGAACTCATAAGCAAATACAAATATACTGGTTGGAATGCAATGGTATACTAAATGGATTAATGGAAATATGGTGGATTCAAGGGGGATCTTCAAGAGTGTAATTCCATTGAAAGCTAAAATCAATGTTCAGCAAATGAAACACCTAGAAGTGGATAGCTAAAAGTGATGGGAGGATGGGGTCAAGCAGACAGGGAAAGAAGGTTGACAAATGTAGAGAAGAGGGAATAAATACAGACAAGCATGAAAAGTATTTCCTACAAAATTAAGAAGAGTGGGGGAAGGGATAAGTAGAGGAAGGGTGAGTGAGAACATTGAAAGGGATGACATTGATGAAGATAGATTTGTAAATGATAGGTTTGCTTTAAAATAGCAATTCCTTTGTACAACTACCTAACGGTATTGATTATTAAAAAAAAGAACGGAAAGCTTATTTGTGCTTTCAAAATGTACACACACACAGTGTAATCGGTATTCTTTGTTAAAATGTAAGCACACATGTGCAAAATTTGTAATATAGATGAATCAGTAAGACCCACCTAAAACCTAGAATACATGTATGCAACCAAAACCCTACAAAAACACATTTTTTATAAAGGTGTCCAAGGTGTCCAATATATTGTGAAATGTATATTTAAAAATGCGTATCTTTATCCAAGACTTCTTGGGGGTAAGAAACCTACATCATAAATCATCTGATTTGGTGATTGATATAGCATAAATATAATTATGATAACTATGTGAGAGATCTAGTGAGTGTAATATTTTACATCCATTATAAATCTCAGTCGATATAAAGTTAAATTTTTTCATGGTGCTGTATTTTGTGAAATAATGATAGCACTCAAGTTTCTTGATATTTATTTCTTATATATCCTTTCCCTTGATTTCTTTTTCATCTTTCCTCTTCTGATTCTTTTTATCCTCACTTATCTTTCTGTGATGAAGACTGCACCTAACATAGTACACTTCCAAAAAGACTGGAAATTTCTGATTCATTGATGGGAGAAGTATAGTAGAAAGACCCTGCAGTTTAGAGTTAAGGTGTGTCTGTTTATTTATATGTATTCCCATTTATTACTCTCATACCTATCTAGAATATGAGACTTCGACATCTAAAAGCATGATAAGTATTTTCTAAAAATAATAATAACCACTATTGATACATTCAGTTAATAGTTGATGTGATGTTGTATATCGGCAAAATGTCCATTAAACTAAAATTCAGTAAAAAAAAAAAAAGGTGAATAAATCTCAGTAGAAATATATGGAATAACTCAAGATCTTTGATGCAGTTAGAATCATTTAGTGCACTAAGACTTAACTGAGTTTATCATCAATGGGACTGAATGTTTTTTCAGATATTCAGTGGTAGTTGCTTTCTATTAACAAATGTGATTGCAGCATCACCGAAAGCCATTTTTCATAAATATATCCAGATGTACTGCTATGACTATTTAAAACAGGAAATTCTTTTCCTGAAAATAGCACATTTTCTACAACCAAGTACAAAATTATAGAAATGAAAATAAAATCTCCTACTGATACTGAATGTTACTTAAATATCACATAATCACACACAAATTGGCTATATTATAATGAATCTTTTATTATTTTCTCATTCATCTTTATAAACAATTTTAATTTTAAATTTTAATTTTAATCTTTAAATTTTATCAGCTTTACTAATAAAATTGGCTGAGAAAAAGTGAATAAAAATGTTTTTCTAATTTCCCTAACATAATAAATATTTGAGGTATATAATTGTGCTAAGGCATTAGTTCCATTTCTGACAAAATATACATATTTACAACTAAAAATAAGTGATAAATTCAGCTTAAATATTTGCATATTTAGACAATGAGAAAGTAGTTGAAAATATGGGTCCACTCTTACTTCACTTAATTCTATAAATTTCATATTAGTCACTTTAATTTATTCATGCCTTTCATTTTTTTCATTTTTACCCTTTCATTCAACAAGTTATCATTACACTATCTATCTATCTATATATATAATTTTAAATTTTATTGTAAAGCTGATGTACAGAGATGGTAATTAGTTAATTTACTTTTTTTTTTTTTTTGGTCAGCCATGGGGCTTTAACTTTGGGCCTGAGCGCTGTTCCTGCGCTCTTCAGCTCAAGGCAAGTGCTCTACCACTTGAGCTACAGTGCCACTTCCTGTTTTCTGGTGGTTTATTGGAGATAAGAATCTCACGGACTTTCCTGCCTGGACTGGCTTTGAACCTAGATCCTCAGATCTCAGCCTCCTGAGTAGCTAGGATTAAAGGTGTGAGCCACCAGCGCCCATCTTGTTAATTTACTTTTGAAAAGTGTCACTCCCTCCCTCATTCTCTTCCAGTTTTTCTACTTCTGACTCCCAAGCTGCATAGCTCATTTCCAACAGAGTGGCTACTAAGTAAGCATCATTCTTTTTCCCACTCTTTCTGTGCTTCCCCTTCCCCTCTCCAAATCAGATAAACTTACCTACAAGACAAAAAGTACAAAATCAAAACCAGGGACAAAATTGAATAAAGCAAAGAAGTGGGGGGATAACTTCAAAAAGTACAGTAAGAAAAACCTCTTGTTTCCATTTCTTAGATTTATGTAGATAAACTTCATTTTATATGATAATATGCACAAAACTATTGAGCCCTTCTGATTCTCTCCTAAGAATATCCTCTGTTACATTATATATTTTAATCACTACATTTGGGATATAGGAGTGAATATCAATGTTAGTTTTTTTTTTTCTTCTTCAAATTATTAACTATTCAACAGACTATAGGTAATTAAAGATTATATCTTATTCTGAGGAATTAGGGGAAATGGGAAGATGGCCTCAAAGTTGCATGTCTTAAATCTTAGATTGTTTGGATTTATAGTACTGCTTCTCAAAAAGGACTTTGCAGGTGTGACTAAGTTGAAGATAAGTAGTTGGAATGATTGTTTGGATTCAAGGCAATGTATGTTTACTTACAAAAGAGACAGTGAACCAGTGATAAGGATAGTGAGAAAAACCAGCTGATATGCGAATGGGGATCAGAGAAGGAAGAGAACTTTCATTTTTGACATGTTAAGCAACAGATTCCCATGAAGAAACTCAATAGGAACTAATTCTGATAGCATCTTCATTTTTTTTTTTTTTTTTTTCGGTCGTGGGGCTTGAACTCTTGGCCTGGGCGCTGTCCCTCAGCTCTTCACCTCAAGGCGAGCACTCTACCACTTGAGCTACAGCGCCACTTCCGGTTTT
>NW_012267273.1:4893957-4917689 GCF_000151885.1 Dipodomys ordii | reverse complement strand
CCGGTTTTCTGGTGGTTTATTGGAGATAGGAGTCTCATGGTCTTTCCTGCCCGGGCTGGCTTTGAACCGCGATCCTCAGATCTCAGCCTCCTGAGTAGCAAGGATTACAGGCGTGAGCCACCAGCGCCCGGCAGCATCTTCATTTTAACATGCTGATTTTCAATTTCTACTCTTCAATACCACGAAAATAAAATTTGTTAATGCCACTGAGTTTCTGGTGAGATTTTGCAGCAGTCACAAGAAATTAATATAGAAATCAAGACCTCTTTGGGGGACTTTTTAATATAGTCAGGAAGAAGGAATCAGCATATTCTGTGGAGGATGATTTCAGCTGTCTTGCTGTGGAAAGGGTTTACTTGTGTCTTGGGAAATACTGAGACATTTTATAAAGAAAATCATAAAGTTTATAGAGCCAATGTAAGATATAACTATGAAGACAAACAGCGTTTAATGTTAGATTTTTTCCCATTTGCTGATTTATTTTTATTTATTTTTTTTATTGTGAGAATACCATACAGAGGAGTTACAATTACATGGGCAAGATAACGAGTACATTTCTTATCAAGCATTGTTGCCTCCTCTTTGTTTCCCCTTCCCATCCCTTCCCATACTCTCCCTCCTGCCCCCACCGGATCCTTCTTTCCTCCCCCCAATAGAAGTTGTAAAGTTTGTTTTTCGACATTTGTTTTATGGCCATGTTAAAGGTTTGTGTCACATTATTAAGATCTATGAAATTACAGTTTAATTTTTATAAAAGAGTCTGCATTCAATTCCATTTTGAAGCAGAGAATAGAGAATATCTATTACAGATCAAGTGGGAGGTCTGAGAATTAGAATATCTAACAGATGTAAAATAATATGAATAATTATAGGAGTTGTGGAAGTGGCTCAAGATATACAAAACATAAATGGCAAAATATTTAAAAGGATCAACTGGGTCAGGTAAGAGAAAAGTATATATTTAATTTTGATGCCATGTATGTGAAATGTTGAAGTTTGTGTTTAATTCCTCATATTTGCCAGGCAACTGCTCTCCCAATTTATTCATACCACCAAATCTTTTTGTCTTTAGTTATTTTTCAGTAGGTTTCCAGCTTTTTATCCACATGACCCTTCTACCTATGCTTCCTGAAGAGCTTGGATTACAAATGCAAATCAAATCAAATTACTGAGATGGAATTTTGATTTTTTTTTCTGGGGGAGGCAGGGTTGGCCTCAAATTATGATTCTCTCCCATTCTACCTGCTGTAATTCCAGATGTGAATTAACAGGTCCAGCACATTAGATGTAAATACCTTCAAGGATACTTTAAAAATTATGTTTTGGGGGAATGCCAGGGCTTTCAGCTCTTGTTCATAAACTTTGCTCATGGCTGATGCTGTACCATTTAAGCCATGCCACTAAGTCCGTTTTTTTTTTTTTTTACTGGTTAGTTAGAAATCAGAATCTCACATATTTGTCTGCCCTGGCTAGCTTCAAATTTTGATCCTCTGATCTCAGCCTCCTGAGTAGACAGGATTACAGATATTAACCACTGGTGACCAGCTTCAAGATCATTTTTTTAACTCAAATTTGATGGTAACAGTTGTAAGGTAAGATACCATTTACATGACTATAAAATTGTTGGTCCCTGAAATGTCTCCAAGATTCCCGAATGACTATATTTCCATTATAAATCATATATAGACTGACATATAAATAATTTCTCCTTACGTCTAACCTTACAGTGACACTAATTGATATTACTTTTTAAAGTAAATTGTATGAAAGTTTATTCAAAATTTATAAAAAGGATTCTTCACAGTATTTTCTTGAAGTTTTATATTTTGCAAATATATGTGTGCAATTTAAAATGCTTTGCATATGCCACCAGAGTACACTTTGAAGTTTTCTATTCCTTGTCCTTAATTTACAATGCTGCAGTTACAAAACTTATCTCTTCCAGCCTCTTACTCAGACCTTCTGACAAAACTGAGTTCTGAGGATTCAGAACAGACAAATATTTATTACTTAGGGGAAAAAAATTAAAACAGAAAACATATGCTGAAGCAATCTTTTAGGGAAATGTGCTGCAAGTTGGACTGAATTCCTCAGAGTTTTATTCCTCAATCTGTTATTTTCAAATGTATGAGCAAGGAAAGGGCACAGCCCTGTGTGATTGTAATGGGTCCCTTCCTGCTCCAAGCCAAGCAGTGTGCTCTGGCTGCTCTTTAGTTTCACCTTGTCTGCCTGCATTGGCTAAAAATGACATTAAGTTTAGATCCTGCTTTTGATTAAAAGTTTTTGGTTTTGTACCAGTAACTTAACTAGATGTATCTGAACTTATCAACCTCGCTAAGAAACAGGATACAACAGGTGACATTTCATATCCCAGGCCTGCTCAGTTTTAAAATCAAAAGTGCTGTGAGAACCTTAGGGCAAAAAGAACAATATGAATTCACACAGCTATGTTCTTGCTTTTGGGTCTGTGAAAAACTGCTTCTGTCTTAGTCACATTGAAAATTCTTTCCATCCAAGAAATTCATATAGTTAAATAATTCTACCTACATAGAGGAGAAAACTTAATTTGGGCTAAGTTTATGATATCATTGAGATATCCAAAATCTTCTTTCTTAAAAAGCAAACAAGTAAATGAGGTCAAATCTAGCCAATTTTCACACTTAGTTGAATTCATTCTGCAAACCATTCTGTAGGAAAATAAGAAAAAAATAAATGAACGAGAGTATGTCTCAAATTGCTCATACCACTGAAGAAAAGAGGAGCTGATTTCAGGCGCAGAATTTTAATTATCAAATTGATGTCAGACATGGACCAAGAGATCAACACTTATACTGACATATTATGACATGAGACCTAAAATAACGAGATGGTCAGAACCTCATTTTTACGTCTCGGTGAAATAGCTCTCAAAGTAGCATGCTACTGCAATAATTGTAATAAGCAATAATTACAGGATTGGAATTGTAGCTATCATGGTAAATGAAAATCTTGCTCTGGAACTAGAAAGGAATAGGTGATAAGGTCTCTGAGAAAAGCTCGATTTTATTTTTAATTTCATTATGCACTTGCAGCCGATGAAAGGTTGAAGGTTTTTTTTTTTTTTTTTTTTTTAGCTTGCAATGCAGCATAGGTTAACAACAGAGGTAATACTGGACAATTATACACCACACATCTCAGTCCTCAATCCTGGACATAGAGACATGTGGGTGATAATGTCCCAGTGTTCATTCACATGATCATTTTTAACAATATTTTTCTACCACTGTGATGAATGCATGTGTCATTTAATACTATCATTACTCAAATGCATACTCCATTGTGTCCCAAAATAGGAAGAGCAAAGGTTAAATTATTAATAAATTATAAAGAATTATTTATTTCCTTTGTTAAAATGTTGTCAGAAAAAAATTAATATAATAGTAAAATTTAACTTGAAGCTTTAGAACAATAATTAAAATTTAATTTACCCAAATTGTGTTTAGAAACCACCTTTTTGCTCTTGATTAATAGATCTGTGCCTTTTTCACTGGAGGCAAATACCTGTTCTTCTAGTTTTCAGGAAGGTAAAACGGGAGAAATTTGAGTTTGAGGCTAGAATGGACCACATATAGACTTTGGTCCAGTCTGTGCTACAGAGGAAGAGCTAATCTCAAAACAAAACATAAAGAAGATATTCCCTTCAATAATGGCTTTAGTGTTTCCATATGGCAGAAGTATTGCCCAGATGCAGAAAGTCTAGTGGTTAGGGAAATAAATTCCTGACTGAAAATGAAACTACCTATGAGCTCAAGGATGCTTTTTCTTTTACAGCAAGAAACTGATAGAAACAACCTACAATTGGTCAAACGGTTTTTTAATTTTTAATCTGGTTGGTCCTTTTCATTTATTCCTGTACTTTAAATAAACTCACAACCATTAGTTTTAGACTAGCAGCCTGAGTCATTACAAACAAAATTGGGAAGACCAGAGAAGGGTTGAGTTTAGACCTCTGAAAAGAGCTGGCTTCAGCATACTAGTTAACTGTGGCTGCAGCTGTGTCATCGCAGGAAGCGGAAGCTTTTGCCCTAGTTTATTTGAACTGTTCTGTGCATTCTTCCTATACATAGCCTATACAAATCCTAGAATTTGTTTGGTGATCAATTTTCTGAAGCAGTGAAGAACATGCAAAAGGATGAGTAGTGATCCAGGCTGGCACATAGGAGTCAGCAGGAGCATTCTGGAATCCTAATTGTATCTATTACTGAGCACTGATTTAAAACTGAAGTCTAAATAGCATAACTCTCGAGATAGTCACTTAAATAATTCCTTCTTATTTGTGTCAAAGCTTTATAAAATAATAGTTAATAAGTTAATATTTCCTGATCTATGTGGATATAGCAGCATTTATATAGAAGTAATATAACTTATTCAAAGGACTGTGAAATGTACATTTTTGTTATATTCTAGCTCACAGTAACTTCTCTATCACAAAAATGTATTTTTCTTTCTAAAATGTTTCCATATTGTCAAAATATTTTGTTTCTTGTGATGGGTATTCTGAGTGCCTATGAGGCAGAAATATGTAGCATTACTAATAATTTTGGTGGTGCTTACTCAGGCATAAGAAAAACAAGGTAGCATTGATTAACAAAAGTGTAAAAGTTAAATGAGATAAATTATAAAGTTAAATATATGAAAATATCTGGACCACACAAAATTTATGCTTAACAGTTTCGATTGAGTTCATTGATAGATCAAATATTGCTTGTGATATCTAATGGAAATCAAAATAATTTACTGCACAATATTTACTGGTAAATTTTTAGTTCTATAGGATAAATTTACCCTAAGTAGAAATAACCCCTTTGTTTTAGGGCCTGCAAACATTTATGGGATTCCCTTAGTAGCTCATGGTACATTGCTTGTAAGTATACCTTAGAATATTAGCAATGGTTAGGGTATCAGAAGACCAAAATCAGTCAAACATAGAATTTATTGAAGAGGAGTTCTCTGTATACTAAATGTTATATTTAATGTCAATTAGGAGCTGGTCACCTTTCTTTTTCACCCACTTCCTGAATAGGAATTTTCTACTGAGTAGTCATCTATAAGTCTGTCTTCAGTGGTGGGCTGTGAATTGTGTGTTGGTTGACAGAGAAAGGAAGATTTTGTAACCAATAGTTGAATGTTTGTCAGAAATTGAGAGGAAGGAACTGATCTAGACTGTTAATTACTTTCCTTGGAAAGAAGACAGATCTATTGATTCATAATGACCAGTGTTCTTCTCAAAATTTTCCAGGCCTTAACCCCATTAAAGAAGACTTTGTCAAGATCAATATTAGTAGAAGAGACAGACATATTGTTAACTGTTACAAAAGCAGACATGCAATATTGAAAACCCGAAAAGCAGTAAAAATATAACAAAGGATTTATATTATTAATTTCCTCTTAGTTCAATCATTAAGGATTTTGAAGAAATTTTTGTATCTCTCACTTCATAACACAAACCATATATAATAAATTTGAGCATTAAAGACAAAATTACTGTTAGAAGATTCTGCAAATAACATTAAGGTATACTGATAAGTTTATGCTCTCACATTAAGTGTGATACAAATTTTCATTGATATAAATTGAAAATAGGAAAATGGTTTTTTTCATGTTAACAAGTAATAATCTTTAAAATGTCACTAAATCTCTGCTTTCAAGTTTAGTCCTACAACCCCAGTATTAATCAGGTTCTTAAATTCAAGAATTGCTTGATCTAATGAAATGAGATCGTCTCAAGCAAACAAAATACAACCCAACAAAAGTATTTCTTTCTTTCTTTGTGGTGTCATATTATGGCTATATATTGTTATTACAGTATTGTATGTGGACATTTCAAATATGAATCCTACTTACAAAAGCAAAAATAAGATAATCTTACTGCCTTAATTTTTACTAAAGAACTGAAAAATAGAAACACCACAATGAATTAAAATGAAAATAATATTGTTTAAAAATAATACAACTTTGGTTTTGGAAAAAAGGAACAATTTCATGCTAAAAAGTAATAAAGATGCATTACATGCTTAATTTAAAGTAGCTCTAAAGGATGGAATGTGTTCTTTAAATTTTTCATATTTTGCTTTGCTACTGAAGCCTGGGAATAACTAACATGAAAGAGATGCAGATGAATAAGCATATATATTTATGTGTATGTATGTGAGTGTGTGTCCCACGTGTTTACTTTCATTATTATTTGTGTATAAAGTCAGAGCAAATATAATTGCATAAGGCAGAGTACAAATATTACAATTTGATTTCCAATTTTAAATAGTCTCTTGTTTAAAAATATATGATGTTATTCCTAACATCATAGCTTGTTTAGGGAATGAGAATTGAAGAAAAACAAATCATTGTTTTTTTAATAATAAATCTTTCTTTGATTTCTAGTTTGTGTTTCAAATTCTTCCTATTCTTGTCTCCTCTTCATTTATTTTCTGATGTAATAAGAAAGAAATTGAGTTAAAATACTCAATAAAAATTTATTACAATTTCTCCTAATCCATCAGTCTTGACATTTTTCTCATAATTCTTTGTTCAGATATCTACTTAAAATATGCTGCTTATGCATTATCATGTGTTATTACTTTCTATTTTGAAACATGTCTAGATTGTGATTTTTGCAACTTGTATCTAAATGTTGAACAACATCTAACAACCTAAGATTTTGTCAGTCAGTTAATGAATCCATCATTTGTCTTAGTTAGAAATATATTTGTTTTTCTAAGTAATCATGTTACTTTCTCATTTATTTTCTATTTCTACTAACACATTGTTTTCTTCTTCACAAGTTTACCAATCTTAAGTACTGCTGCTATGAATTTATTTTACAATAAATTATACTGTTCAGTGTTATTGTTCATGCAATTTTCTATAATTCTTTATTTCATACATTGTATTTAGCTGGATTGTCGCATCAAGAAACTAATGTTTATTGTAGAAAAACTTCAGTGTTTAGCTAGAATCTAATTTGCACTAATAAAATATGTCCACACCTGCTCAAACATATTGTTTTATAACATAGGATTTGTGAACTCCATAAGGCCTAAATGTTATGAGTATCTGTTTAAAATAATTTTCTATATTAATGGAAAATATAAATGAACAATATAAAAATTAAATCAATCTGATAATTATTCCTTTATCAAATAAAAATATATCTCAAGGCATATATAAGAGTATTATGAAAAATAGGACAAAATATAATTGATGAATTTAAACAGCATGTGTGCATATATATATATATATATATATATATATATATATATATATACATAGCTATTTTTTTCTAAAATACAAAAACACATAAACTCACATGTGCACTTTAGGTTTTCTGAAACCCATGAATGAAAATTTTGCTTGAATTATAGTATTAGCTGTGTATTATTTTTATAAGATGGTATTAAACCTTGAAGTTGAATTTGATTTTTAACTAGTGTTTTGGAAATGAACCAAGGGAAAGTGTATGAAGAACAATTGTAGTTTGGTATCTTTATTATATTTACTAAGAGGACAGTCCCAAGGAAAGCAGAAATGCAATGATAAAGATGCATCAATTATTCATTCATGTTTCTCCAAGGGAATGTGTTGTCAGTTTTGTATCTCAGGACATTTCTATATTGTAGTTTTGTTCAGACGTGGTCACAGAGTGATTAATGGAGCACATATAAGGAATGGACTTTCCAGTTATTCCTGCTGTGGGAAAAGATCATCAACAGTTTGATATTGAAGTCCAGCTGTAGAATTAGGTTAGCTCTTATGAGTTAGGAACTACTTTTATTCCTTCTCAATTATATAGCTTAAGTGAGTAAATGTATTACTAGGAACTGATCTTGAACCATGTTGACTGTACCCAGCAACCATGATTTGAAGCCAGTCAAGTTTCATATTATGAACACACATAAAGTAATTTTGAATGAGGTAGAAAAAAAAGGTATTCTTTTTTAAATGTCTAATACTATGACAGCTATTTTAAAATTTCTATCACCTAATTTATTTTTGTTTAGCACTATGTAAAAATCAGAAATCCAGTATAATTTTAAGGAATTATACGTATTTAGTATTCACAAAGCTTCTACTGTTACTTTTATATTTGAAATTATTGCAGATGTGGAAGAAATTAATGATTAATATTATAACTCAAAAAATGACACATTCCCTTTTGTCATGTATTATAATATAGATTTACTCACAGTAAACAAAGTTTGCCTAAAATCATGTTGCTATTAAGATGCTTAAATTTAAATCTAGTATTGAATTTATATAATGTGGGTTATTATTCTAATATTCCAAATAAGAAAATTGAGGCTAAAGGCTGTTCCCCGATGAACTTGAGGGTCCAATGGAATCAGGCAACTTATTTAAATTACCAGTTTTTGTCAAATATACATATTTACAGGTACTTAACTCAGTAAATTAGTAAAACACCTATCTGTAGAACTACAGATATTTTTGTACTTAATTTTTTATAATTCACAGAAGAAACATAACCAAAAATCATATTTACAATGATTGTTATAAAAATCTGTTATGTATCTGATAGGATATGTATATATTGTAACTATATGTAGGGGTCATAAATAATATGCCATCTGAAATCTTAGACTCAATGATAACTAAAAACAGACTTCATATGGCAAAAGACTCATATATATATATATATATATATATATATATATACACACACACACATATAAATGTATGTATACACACACATACTTTCCAACTCAGAATTTCATAACCACAGTCAGATTATTTAGGGTACTGCTATGATACAGAATGTGCTTGTGAGATTTTCTCACTCACTGCAAAGACAGTTAACAAGCAGAGATCAGCTGTCCTAAATCTGTTTTTACTTTATGTCATTGGAGATACATTCCAAGTAAGTAAGGATAGCTCTTTTTCAACTTTTTTATTTATTTTTATTTTTTATGTAATGATAATACATTGTTAAATAATTCAAGTAAAATAGATTCATGAATATTTTCTACATCCCTAATTACGAAGTATTGAGAGGGAAGAAACATTTAGAAATTGAGTCTTATAATATCATTTTTAGTAACAAAAGAACACATATGAAGAAGATATCAATAAATTAAATAAATAAATTATTTGAGAACCCTAAAAGTGTTTTTATGGAATAGAAATCAAAGGTAGATAGTTTTTATGAATTTCTATTTCCATTTTTTTTCTATTTTACTTTTCTTTTTTCTTTTGCTTTTTTAAAATTTAATTTTATTGTCAAGGTGAGAAAAAAGACAAAGGTTGAACCGATGCAAAAGCAATACTCACAAGACACTATGTTGGAAATGAATTTTACAACTTGTAGTGAGGTAGTTGAGAGCGGAAAGTGGAAGAAAATGAGGGAGTGGGTAACAATGTTCCACAGAAAATGTACTCATTACCTTACATATGCAACTGTAACCCCTCTCTATATGAACTTCACAAGGACAGCTATTTAATCATGCTTTAACACATAGAAACTTAGTATCATTATCAGGCACAAAGACTGGGTTTGAGCAGTTCCTTACCCAATGCAGTAGAAATTTGTTAATAAAATAAAAAATCCTATTTTAATAGAAAAACACAACATAAAAACAAACATAATAAACAAAATTTTTGAGAAAGAAAAGTGAATTTCTGCATTTAGTTTGAGATCACACTGTCAGGTTCAACTATATCAGAAAAAAAAGTTGATCTGGAAGATTAGGAACAATCATCAACTTTCATAAGTGGAGACTTGGAAGAAAATGGGGGATGGGGTGACACTGTTCAAAAGGAAATATACTCAGTACCTGAATCAAGTAACTGTAAACCCTCTGTACATAATCCTCACAAAAAATTTTAATGGAACAGAATATAAAAATATACACCAGAATATAGAATTTCCTTCAAAAATGAAAAAAATTAAAATGAGAACACATCAATGTGGTTGAAAACACATTATTCCCATCTCTCACAGAATGCAAAAAGAGTCAATTTAAAAATAGACACAGATGTAAATAAATATTCAATATAATTATTTTGTGACTGACAAACAAACCTTGGACATTATGAAATATTTTGGGGCTAGAAATGAAGGATTTCTTAAATAAAATTTGCCTACCCTGCTCTACACTTAATTAGATTTTCTACTTAATAAGACTTTGAAATACCTTAACTGAATTTCCATATAGCAGTAAGCTACAAAGCTGAATCTTTCTTTATATCTAATAATATACAAACAAACAAACAACAACAACAAACTGTGAGACTTGTGATAATACTTATGTAGTAATGTTCATGTACTATGCATAATCTTCTATCTTGGTGTAATTCTGCTACTTAACAAAAAGTTAAGAAGACTTCCAATAGTGAAGATAACTGTATTCACCAAGGATGAACATACATGATGAACATCAGGATATAAGAATCATGGAATTCTTAAATGTGCCCATTTTACCTACTGTCCCAGTGTGTGACATCATTATTAGCATATATTATTCAATTTAGACATTAGATTAGATTTAAATAGTAGATAGTAGATATTATTTGATTCTCCATCCACAACATACCAATTTTGGATGCTGCCTTTTTGTGGACGCTTACTACAGGTTAGAGTCAATTTATATCATTAAACATAGTAGAGAATCTCTATAAAGTCATTATTTAATCTTATTATGTGTCCAAATTTAGGGCATTTCAGTAGAATTACAACATAACTGTAATTATAATCCATAAGAATTGCTTAAAGTTTTCATCGTAGAGGTCCTTCACTTCTTTAGTTAATTCCTAGATATTTTATTTTTTGTGGGTCTATTACAAAAGGAGTTGCTTTCCAGATTTCAGCCTCACTCTTCTCATTGTTGGCATACAGAAAAGCCACTGATTTTTGAGGGTTAATTTTATACCCTGTTACTTTGCCAAAGTTTCAAATCAGCTCGAGTAATTTGGTAGTGGGGTCCATGGGATTTTTTAAATACAAGATCATGTCATTTTTCCCTATTTGTATCCCCTTTATGTTTACATCTTGTCTTAATGCTGTAGTTAAACATTCTAATACTAAATTGAACAGAAGTGGAGATAGTGGACATCCTTATCTCATTCCTGAGTTTAGAGGAAATGGCTTTAGCTTTTTGCCATTAAGTATAATGCTGGCTGTAGGTTTGTCATATACAGCCCTTATTATATTATGCTGGAGGGGATGTAACAAAAAGGGAACCCTACTGCATTGTTAGTGGGAATGTAAACTTGTTCAACCATTTTGGAAAACAGTATGGTGGTTTCTCAAAAGACTCCACATAGAGCTCCCCTATGACCCAGCAATCCCACTTTTGGACATCTACTCAAACAATTGCAAACAAGGCTATACTAAATCTACCAGCACAACTATGTTTATTGCAGCATTATTTAACATAGCTAAGATATGGAATCAACCCAGATGCCCCTCAGTAGGTGAATGGATCAAGAAAATGTCACACACACACACACACACACACACACACACACAATGGAATTCTATGCCTCCATCAGAAAGAATGACACCACCCCATTTATTAGGAAATGGAAAGACTTAGAAAAAAATTATATTAAGGCCCAAAGAAGCATAGATCCCACAGTTTTCCTCATCTACAATAACTAGTATATGTCTAGAACAAAGCCAAAAATGTCGAAAAGCTATGTACATATGACTACATAAGGTGATGTTAAGCGAAATGAACCCCAAGTGAGGGACACAAGCGGTTTTATCTTTGTTGCTGTTCTTCTTAATATACCTATAATGTCCTATGCGATTTTTTTGTTTCTTTTGTATGTTCCTCCCCCACAGCATAACTCATTCTCACTGTATTTGATTCGATGTCCTCCATCTTGTACATACAATTTTCTAATTTGGGGAGGGAAAGGGAAAAAATAAAACGCTTAAATAGGGATACAGGTTGACCCATTGTAACAATGAGATGTACAAGACACTATGTGAAAAACGAACTTACAACTTCAAGGCGGGGGGAGTAGTTGGGGAGGTGGGCAAAAAAGGGATGTTAGGGAAAAACAAAGGAGGCAACAATGCTCCATAGGTAATGTACTCATTACCTTTCTCATGTAACTGTAACCCCTCTGTACAGTATTTTTACAATAAAAAGATACATATGTAATAATTGCTTAAGAGAAAAATAATATTGAAAGCCAATAAATTATTGAATATAAATCAAATTAATACAATAAAATTAAGAATTAAATTGCTTGCTAAAATATCCTTCAGGTTGAAGTGACTATATAGGTATTTTATAAAATACCTGCTTTTAATTATTGCAATCAATAGAGTTGGTAGATATTTAGTAAAAAATTCAATTTGTCCTTTTTAATAACTTATATAGAATCACTATACTTATAAACTTATCCTCAAATGCAATTCAGTTGGAGGTTCTTAATGTATTGAGGTATATTTTATACCATTTGTGTGACTAGCACTAATAGACTATTAGATAACTTAAGCAATATTGTAAAGGAGTTAGCAAGGAAAATTTTATTACATCTACTTGTGCAAAGAAGAAACAGTCCAAGTTATCTTCATTATTAGGCTATAAATTAAGTATAGGTATGAAAAAACTAATATTTACTACTGCATGTGTAAACATACTATTTTATTAAAATTTCATAATTCCTAAATAATGTATTTAATTAAAACAGTTAATATTATCAGTAAAATATAAAATTATTTGGAAAAAGGTTTAGAATATAAACACTAAAGGATAGTTACTGCTATTTTCTGTCTTAGCTTGTATTTGAAGAACTAAATACTATGTGAGAAATAGTAGCATTTTTTGTTGGCACTATTAAGCAATTTTTTGTCTACTGAGACAGTGAATGTTACCTGACACAGTTGCTTTTGTCTTTAACACCATGGTATTTATAGGAGAATGTATAACCATGGGCTCACATGCATTAATAAATGATATAATTAGGACATTATTAATAAATCAACCTCAATACAGATAGATGAAAGGAAAAGTATTATTATTTAATAATGAAAAGATAATACACTAAGAGAAATTCTTTACAAAATATATGTCTGCTTGACAAAACTGAGATCTTGCATATACAAATAACTATTATTAATGAAAAGAGAGAGCAAACAAAATAGTTAAAAATAAGTGAAGTTTGCCAGATATCCTGGCTTATGCATATTATCTTATCTACTGGGAAGGCTGGGGTCTGAGAATCAAGTTTCAATACCAGATAGGGCAGGAAATGTCTAGGAGACTCTTATATCTAGGCAACACACACAGAAACACACACACACACACACACACACACACATGCTTGAGCTGTGGCTCAACTGGTAGTGTTAGGCTTGAGGTGGAAAAAATCTCAGTAACAGTACCCAGGCCTTGATCTCAAGACCCCCCTTCCCCTTCTCTCTCTCTCTCTCACACACACACAGAGGCACACACTAGAAGCAGATATCTGAATGGACCAATAAAGTAGATACAGAGATAGCTAAGATATAAAATAAGTATATAAAGGTATTGGTGATCAGGTCATTAGTACGTTTACCAAATAAATTGGTAAAAAATAATAACTAAGCATTTTTCACCTAATCATTCCAAGAATGTGAAGCAAAACTATTTTCCTTATTGTCATTAACATCAGCTTCTAGCCCTTTTAGGAAGAGCTCCTTTTCTGATAACTTAAGGTGTTCTTCCTCCCTTTCTTTCTTTCCTTCTTTCTTCCTTCCTTTCTTTCTTTCTTTCTTTCTTTCTTTCTTTCTTTCTTTCTTTCTTTCTTTCTTTCTTTCTTTCTTTCTTTCCTTCTTTCCTTCTTTCCTTCTTTCCTTCTTTCTTTCTTTTTCTTGCCTGCTTGCTTGCTTGCTTTTTTGGCTGGTGGAGGTATATCTTCAATCTTCACCTTCATTTTCACCTGATCTCTCTTTCTATAAGTCTGTGTGTCACCTCTCCACATGTCACTTACACTTACATGAACATGTTAGATTCAAGGTGCAGTTCAGTATCCAAGGATGATTTCATCCTAGGATAAGCAATATGTAAACTATGCTTAATTGATATAAGCAAAATTTATATTACACTAGAAAATAATAACAGAACAGACATTTTATTGTGTGTTTGTTAAATAATAAAAATACAGACACCTGCAACACAAACATTTCCAAAGATAGAGGCAAAAACTAAAGCAGAGACATAAATAAGGATATATTCAATAATTAATGGAACAATAGTTCAGGTTTCAGTTTTTGCTAAGAGGCTAATGAGCACATATGGAAGAAAATCTAACTCCCCACATTAAAAATGATTTTCTTGTACTTATTAAGACAGACATATGATATCTTTATTTTACACAATTTTATTAGTCTAAAGTATATATATCATGTTGATATATCCACATATGCATACAAGGTATTTTGATCAGACTCAAACTCTCCATCACTATTTCTCACAACCCATCTTCCCATACCAATCTCAACAAGTTTTTATTGGTTCATATTTATCATGACCACATTCACTCTCCGTCCCTCTCTTATTTCATTCTCCTCATAGTCACTGCAAACTATCTCCTGTCCCTGACAAGATGTTTTATATTCATGTCGTTCATTGGTTTTAGTATATGCTAATTGCTCAAAAGATTTTCACCATGATATTTCACCTGAGTATATATAGTACTTTCATAAATTTGACAGTCTCACTTTCTCTTCCTTTCCTCATCCCTATGACTTCCCATTATTCAACAGCTTTCGGTCATATACTACTGCCATAGAGAAATGATTCTGAGATAAACCCAACTCAACTCTGACTGGTGTCAAAATGAGCAAGCATATTCTATGGTGAATAAGGAAATGAGGTAGAGAAGGTCATAAGCAATGCAGAGTGAGATTGTATCATTGAACCATGAAAAACTACACTAATGATTTCTCAAATATTTATAAAGTAAAGGGTACAGCAACAAAGAGGGTAGGAATAATAAAGCTGAAGGCTCAGAGAAGCCTAGGTAGAGTTTGTTAATTAATTCCTTACTTAGTGTGAATATAAAAATAAAATTACTTATTCACAGAGGAAGCCACACATTCTGCTAAAATATAGGAAAAAACATGGAAAGACAAACTAAATATAATGCTTAAGATGTAATGGGATGAAAATTTGTCTAGCAGCACAAATTAGACTAGTAACAAACATTTGGGAAAATATCAAAGCAAATACATATATAACCATACAAATGCCTTTGTACACACGTGCATGCCTGTATGATTTTCGTGCACAAATCACATGACCATTTAACCCATCATAATTTTATTCTAGGGCTACATTGTTACATGATCTTCATATTATGGAACTATGTATTGATGCACATACATATGGACATGAATGAAATACACTAATACTGATGAAAGATCTACTGAGTCAACAATGTGAGTGAATAGGTAGGAGTAGGGTACAAAAAGGAAATAGCAGTACAATTAAATAATAATATAAAGATCAAATTAACACTTTGCGTAGGCACCCATTCATCTGAATATAATATTTTTAATTAAAGATACTGGGCTGGGAAGGTGGTTCAGTAGTAGAGTGCTTGTTTTGCATGCATGAGGCCCTGGGCTCAATTCCTCAGCACCACATAAGCAGAAATAACTGCAAGTGGTGCTGTGGCTCACAGGTAGAGTGCTAGCCTTGAGCTGAAGAGCTAAGGGACAGGGCCCAGGCTCAGAGTTCAAGCCCTACAACCAGTAAATAAAAAATAAAAAGATAAAAATAATACTCCTCAACTAAAATATCCAGAATTTAATTTTGACATTTTACTTGATCTTGCAAACTAAACATATGTATAATATATGAACTGACACCTTTATTGTCTGTCACTACTTATGAAGTTCCTTGAAATTGGTAATTCTGAATGTTTATTTCCCTAGAAGATAATTTCCTCTGTTTACGTGTGAGGAATAATGACTTAATTATCTAATATTTCACAAAAATACTTCATCTTAATAGGCAATAAATTATCATTGCCATTTTTCCTTGCGGTTAAACATATTGGCAAGGTAAACTAATTGTCAGTAAAATAAAAAAGTGTTCTAAAACAATGAAATGGATATTTGATAGGTTCCTCTCATCTTGGCATGCAAGAGGCAGGGGCAAAAGTTTCTTGAGCTCAATAACACCCTGAAACTCACAAAGAAAAAACAAACCAAACACATATATGCCAAAGAAAACCCAGTCTTTATCTTTAATGAATTGCTACATGTTCAATTTATAAATGTATCCTAATCAACTGTTCATAAATATGTAATTTACTTCTGTATTGAAATCAATAGGCTGAGTATATCTGACATAAAACTTGAAATTATAAATAATTGTGTTAATTAGTTTAGTATTGAAAAATTGAGTTGAAAGTTGATTTATTTTTCTCAGTTTTATAAAATAATCCCATACTTTACAAATCTGTGTAGGTCAGAAAAATGGATCAATTAAAATATACAATTAGTTAAATATGGTCTTTGTGATTATCATACTATGTATCTTCTTATTAAGAGATATCTATATTCAAATTTTATGAATTTCCTACTATTAAAAGAAACAAGCTAACAATGATGAAATGATGAAAGAGTAAAAATGTATTTCTAAGTTGAAAGAGAAAAAATGTACTTCTAAGATTTCTATCCCCTCCTGTGTGTGTGTGTGTGTGTGTGTGTGTGTGTGTGTAGGTGAGAGATGGGGGGCGAAGGAGGGAGGGAGGTAAAGGAGGGAGGGAGAGTCTGCGTAAGTGCACTTGACAGTGGTATTAGGACTTGAAATAAGGAGTTCATATTTTGTGACACAAGCCCTGAATCACTAGAGCTTTTCAGGTAATCTTCTGTCACTGGAGTTTTTCATTTAGCATCTTATGCTTTCACTTAGGTTGAACTCAGGCTGCCATTCATTCACCTACCTCATCTTCTGAATTAGCTATGATTACAGGCTTGAGCCACCATGCATAGACATTTCTCTAAAGGTTTTTTGCTTCCATTTGTAAAGCAAGATTCACACCATATTGTGATGAGAATAATTATATCGCCACATTTTAGCAGAAAACACACTCATACAGTTATCCTAAAATTATCTAAAATGTATATAATGTACATACTCATATAATTATACTAAAATTATCTACTATGTATATAATCTACAGAGTTTACATGACTTCAAAATACCAAAATGTTGAAATATTTATATTTAATTATATTTTTTCATTCTTCGCTTTCAAAGTTAATTTACTTAGGATATTTCTATGTATATTAGACAAACTATCACTATCACTAATCACTTGTCAGATGTTCAAGGTCTTCCTGTATATGTATAGTGGACTATCATCATAATACAGAAAGGAACTGAACTGAGATGTTATACAACATAAAAGTCAGGAAAATATATTACAGACTTCTCTATTGAAAAAAAGTTGAGCTTCGCGGTGGTAAAAAGTAATTTCAGTAGTATGATAGACATAATTCTTAAATTTTTTTAGGGAATTAAATGTTTCATGTAGAGTGTTATTTCTTCACATTTTTAAATCTCAAACATTACTTGCATTTTCATGAAATTAATAAATTAATAACATATTTTAGGTTTTTTTGTCAGTTATGGGGTTTGAACTCTTGGCCTGGGCGCTGTCCCTGCACTCTTCAGCTCAAGGCAGGGGCTCTGCCTCTTGAGCCACACTGCCACTTCCGGTTTTCTATTGGTTTATTGGAGATTTTCTAGTGGTTTATTGGAGGTTTTCTAGTGGTTTATTGGAGTCTCACGGACTTTTCTGCCTGGGCTGGCTTTCAACCATGATCCTCAAATCTCAGCCTCCTGAGTAGCTAAGATTACAGGCGTGAGCCACTGGCACCCAGCTCATATTTTAATTATTTCAGTGAATTTAAAATTATTTGGAGGTACTTGTCTTATTTAAATTTTCATAATTGAATTATCATTGTATAAATAAGTAGCCTACCAATATAAAATCATTGATTTGTAACTATATATGTGTATATGTGTATATATATATATATATATATATATATATATATATATATATGTATATGTGTGTGTGTGTGTGTGTGTGTGTATCTCAGTATTGGAATTGAACTCCAGGACTATGCTCACTTAGCCTGTGTTTCATCACTTGAATCACATCTGCAGCCCAACTTTTTCTGTTTTTTTCTGTTTGCTCTGTGTGTGTGTGTGTGTGTGTGTGTGTGTGTGTGTGTGTGTATGTGTACAGTAGTACTAGAGTTTGAACTCAAGAACTCACCCTCTTACTTGGCTTTTTCCCTGGAAACTGGAGCTGAACAACTCAAAGAACACCTCATATTCAGCTTTTATTGTTAATTGGTGATTACAATGTCATAAATTTTAATACTAGGGATGCTATCGATCTGTGATTCTCAGATCTCAGTCTCCTAAGCAACTAGGATAACCGTTGTGAACCAGTTATTTTTGGAGTTTATTTCTGACAAGCCTTTCTCTAAGGCTGGCTTTGATCTTAGACTCCTTGGTAGCTAGGGTTATAAGCATTTTTCACTGGTCTTTGGTTCTAACTCAACAATACTTTTTGTTTTTCTATTTTTGGTAGTGGAGATCAAACCAAAGCAACTTTAATTGCTAGGCAAGCACTTTACCACTGAGCTGCTTCCCAGCCTTAACTCAGCTTTTTAAATGTAGAAATGTAATTGTCATGAATCACATAAAATGACATCACATATAATGGTTTTGTTTCTTTTCAGAACAAGCGATTTCTTATTTCTTACTAATGGTTTTGTTTCTTTTCAAAACAAGCTATTTCTTACTAATCACATGCTTATTACTCAACAGATAGTTTCATGTAGAAGTGTTCTATCTATCTATCTATCTATCTATCATCTATCTATCTATCTATCTATCTATCTATCTATCTATCTATCTATCTATCTATCCATTGCAATGTCAGGTGAGATAACTTAAATGCAATGTAACTCTAGTAGCTCTGAATACTATTCATGTCCAGAATTCAACTTACTGTATCATTTCCTGAGAAAAGGCAACATTATTGCTTAATGAAATGCTGTTTTCAAGGCTTAGATAATAAATACATGAGTTTCGATCATTTTGTAGTCCTAGAGAATGAGGACATTTTCAACTGTCTGCATTAATTATGGTGGCTAATCAGTTATAGACTTCAACTGAATAAGCTCTAAGTGGCCCAAAGAATTTTATTTTCTCAGCTTGTGACTTAAATCTTTCAGATACATTAAACATCATATATTTATATATCATTGTTACATTTGATATCAAATATCAAATATATCTAATACAAAATAATTCTTACCATGAGAAATATTCAACAAATCTTTATATAAAATCAAATGTAGTCATTATATTCAGTGTATATTATATAAAAATGAACTTTGAAATTTGAGGGAGAAGGATCAAAGGGGTAATGATGGGAGAGATTGAGGGTAAGTTGACATCCCTCAAGATGCATTGTACTCATCTCCTGAATTGTAACATCTTTGTACAGCTAATTAACAATTTTTAATATGAAAAATTTAAGCAAGTTATAATCCCAACATATTTTTGTGCAAACTCCACCAACAGTTATTTTATTTCTTTGTTGTTTTTCCCCCACATGTTTGTAAGCATCAATAGTTGTACATAGGGGTTCAACTCAACACATGCATGTATTCATTCAACATACATTGACCACAGTCATTCCTGTATTTCAACAAACTTCATAGTTTGATTTTCACACTTAGAGTATTTTAATCACAATAACAATTTTTACGCTTTCTATTTGCTCTCCTTTATTCCATGAGTACCCACATCTGGTTAGAAAACTTTTCTATAATCCTATTTATGTTGACCTGTATGGGTAAATAAGTAATAGGAATGAATACTAAAATTTGTACACATTTATGAATGATCACAACTTTTAAAAGAAACATAAAAATTTCATGACAATACACTTAAATAAAAAGGGAATATTGAATTAAGTTGAGCTGTGGAACTTTTTTTTACATACATGCTAGATATAATATGTCTAATATAAATGTATTATTAATATTTATTATATATAAATACTAAATATAGTATATATTACTAAATACATACTAGATATAATGTCTTCTATATATTTATATATACACATATATTATATATTTCTATGTATTATATATACATACTATATATAGTATGCATGTACTATGCTACTAGATACCTACTATATATACAATGTCTTCTATAAGTGTATTATTAATATATAATGTACTAAATATATATGAGAGTGTATATACATTTACATGTACACTTACATACAACATTTTAAAATAAGTCCATGGCCTGTTCCTGTGAAACATATGCACAGAAATTCACCAAAATATCCTAAAAATACATTAGCTGTGCATTTGTATATACATGTACTAATGGTAGGCAGAATTCTATGTTCTCCTAAGACAGCTCTTACAAACTGTCACAAATCCTAATTTAGACATTTATCACACAGATAAATTTGAGGTGATACCCAATCTTCCTTATGAAATGCTATATTGAAATGATGTCAGTATATAAAAGTGAAAAAATACTAAACAATTATTAACTTATATGAACTTAGTTCATCATAAAAGTTGATCAAATTATATGTCTGTAAATATTAATATATATAACACCAAAAGAATTCAGTAATCATCAAAGTAAAATACATAGCAGTAAAATATATAGCAATAGTAAAAGTAAAATATATAGCAGAATCAAAACAGCTGAAAATTCAAAGTGAAATGAAAATACTACCTGAAATCTTTGAAAAGCTTATTTAAAACAATCCAAACTTCACTAATGCCACATAATAGCAGGCATTTGAAAGCTGTGCTAGAATAGAATTTGTTTTGGCAATTTACTTACAAAGATTACATGACATTTCCAGACTCTCTGTATTTCTATTTGGCAAGCCAATTAAATTATTTGAATAGTTTGTCACCTTGCAAGAAACACATAATTATAACACTTAACTCAAAGTGGTTTTGTTACATTTTAGCCTTAAAAATAATGTATTATGTATCAAATATCAATTCACATATATTATAGGACTGTTTAGGGGACAATTGTTCATACGAAACATATTCAAATATTTGTTTCATCTAATATTAAAATAGCTGAACTCTCTTATATTTATATTTGTAGAGTCATCCATTGTGTTCCCTTGTGCTTTTAAATTAATTGTGTTTTCAAATATAAATTTGGAATCATTAGCCAGGCGCTAGTGGCTAGTGCCTATAATCCTAGCTATCAGGAAGTTGATATACTAGCATCACTATATGAAGGCAGCCCAGGCAGGAAAGTCTATGAGACTCTTATCTCCAATAAACTACTCTGAAAATGCTGTGGCTCAAGTGGTAGAATGCTAGTTTAAGCACAAGAACTTCAGGCATAGTGCCCAGGCTTAAAGTACAAGCCACAGGACCAAGAAAAAAAAAGATATATAGATGATAGGCAGACAATTAGACAGCAAGGTAGATAGATAGACAATTTGGCCTTATTTTCTGTATAAAGGATTGAAAGAAGGGTTTTCAGAAAGCTATACAAGCTTCATTCACTTAGGACTGATTTACATCCATAGTACTGGACTCTTAGCCCAAGATGACAATCTAATGGTTTAAAGCTTTATCCTTCTACAAATATTACACATAATTATATATATACACATATATGGTTAGATTTTTAACTAATATGTTGTTAATTAATTTGAATTTATAGGTTTTATTTTTCCTGTTAAATTTCTTCTCTTCAGGTTTCATTTGTTATTTTTATTAGAAGGATCAAAGGTTAAACTCAGAGTTACATATATTTATAATGCATATAGAGATATGTACTTCATAGTACATACAGAATACATATAGAGATATGTACTCAACTACTTATGCCATGTGTGAGGACTAGTGTTAGTTTTTGTTAAATATGCTCACATGATTTTTGCCCATGCTTATCTTTGGACAAAGATCCTCCTCCCTGTGCCTCCTTTGTGAAGGTGTTAAGGCATGTACAGTCTTCCCTGGAATAGAACCTTTGTTTTCAGAAAAAAATAAGTTTTTACTGTATTATTTACTATTTTATGCTTATTTCAATTTTAATGATTTTTCTTGTTACTCTTAAACTTTCAATTGCACTTATTAGTATAGATATAATTTCGGAAATTTATAGCCACAGTTTAAAATGTAATTATATTTTAAGCTCTCTTTTTAAAATTCTTTCATATATTTTACTACCACAGAGGTTTTGAATATTACTTATACCTCTAGTTACATATTAGAAATATTGATTCAATGTTATCTTTAAAATAAGTACTCAGTGTATTTTAAATTTAAACAAATATGTACACTTTCTAGATTTCTCATTCCCCTTTAGTCATGAGTGAAAGTCTGCTACAGTTTTTGGAACTAAATTATTTATATTATTTATATTTATGTTTATTTTTATATTTATATTCTCTGAGTCTGTCCTGGGACTTAAACTTGGCCTGATGCCGTCCCTGAGCTTTAGCACTCAAGGCTTGCTCTCTACATCTTGAACCACAACTCCACTACAAGTTTTTGGAAGATAATTGAAGGTAGACTATCTGGGGTTTTCTGTGTAGGCTGGCTTCTCACTACGATCATCAGAAATCAGCCTCCTGAGTTGTTAGGATTTCCTGCGTAAGCCTTAGACATCTGGCTTGATTTTTCTCTTTTATGTCTTTTAAATAGAAATTTATCTTTCTTTCTATCTTCTTTCCTCTCTCCACACATTTCCATTTCAGTCTCTTTTTGAAAATATTTTCAATTTTGCAATTCATGCTTTCTCTATTGCTAAAGTGAAATATCCTATGGAAATCTGTGAGAGTAGACATTTTTTTCACTAAATAGCTAAGTTTTCCTTCATCATAATCTGAGAATTGTACTGTACTTTTTTCCTAGATGAACTATTTATCTCCTTTCCCTTTAGACATTGTGGAACTGTCTGCCGCTATGAAAGTACCATTTTCTACTTTATGGGAAATTTTTGTGCATCTTTTGCCCAATTGTCTCCCTGGACTCCATCTTGTGTAGTGTTCTACCTGCCTGACACTTGTTCATTTATCTAGACTTTTTGTGATTTGGGAACTCACACATTAGATTGCTAAGACACTCAAACCTGTTCTACTCGATAAAGTATCTCTCTAAAGTCTCATCCAGTTTGACTGAAGGTAGCACTAGGAAATAAAACCGGGCTCCTATTCTCTGACGTTACCTAGATTTATTGCCTAACACCTCTTATCATTCACAAAAAGCATATGCTGCACATATGCATGCTCTGACAGTTTGTCAGCATGTATTTATGCTTATTGCATATATTATGTTTGAGATAATAAATATACCATAAAGTATGGTAGTGCCAAATTCCCCATTGAAATTTTGTAGAGGTACATAACTAAATATGCTGGTTATTTATGGTTTCTAAACTATGTGGTTGTGTTTACAATATATTTGGTTAATTTATCATAGTATTAATGGCATAATTCATGTAAGTTTTGGCTGGCAAACTTAAGAGTTTGTAGGATTGATATTTCCTGGCTCACACATTATTAATACTCAGGAACTTTATCAAAAACAATACATGGAATTCCTTTTTGAAAGTAATTATGCTGGACTGGGAAGGTGGTTCAGTGGTAGAGCGCTTACCTTGCATACCTGAGGCCCTGGGTTCAATTCCTCAGCA
>NW_012267273.1:4879866-4893907 GCF_000151885.1 Dipodomys ordii | reverse complement strand
TATATTAAAAAGGAAAAAAATATATATTAAATGAAACTAAGGGGCTAAGAAGGTGGCTCAGTGGTAGGGCTCTTGCCTTGCATTCCTGAGGCCCTGGGTTCAATTTCTCAGCACCACATAAGCAAAAAGAAAAAAGCCAGAAGTGGCACTGTGGCTCAAGTGGAAGAGCACTAGCCTTGAGCTGAAGAGCTGAGGGACAGCGCCCAGTCCCAGAGTTCAGGCCCCACGACCGGACACACCCCCTAAAAAAATAATTATGCTTAGAAAATTTGTTTTTAAAATTAAGTGAAGTAATGTCCTGTGGTTCATAAATTAGAAAAAAATATTATGTGTAACTTTTATTTTGAATGATATAACAGTATCTATACATAAAATGTCATACATATGTGATATCATATTTATTGATAAATCTAGATTTATCTATATTTACTTCACATCAAATATATATCTAGGCATTTTTTGCTTCATGTCATGTATACATCATTGCTATCCAGTTATTAACAATGTTTCAAACAGGGAGAGAAACAAATATAAGAATTTATCATGATAGCCTTTATTCCTCTAGAATGGATTCCTCTAGAAATGACTTCATTTATTATATGTTTTTAGTCAATGGAATAATGAAATTATGTGGGGAAAGGAAGAAGAGAAATTGGTAGTAGTAGGAAAAGACACACATGTAGTCAGTACTTCAGTGTTTGAAATGAAACAGGAAAAAAGACACAGAAGATGGAAATAAATCTCTAGACTTTTTATGGAGTAAGTGTTCTACATTAATTGGCCTCCAAATTTTTCCTTTAAGTAATTTTTAGTTGTGACTAGTGATTCCTTCATGGTTTAATTCATTTACTTTACTTGAGAGAATAAAATATAGGTAATATAAACTAATTAAATTTAAGCCTTGATAACCTGAAGAAATAATACATTTAGGGATTGTATTGGGTATATTCCAATGCTTACTTGCATTTTTTTTTTTTTTTGGTCAGCCGTGGGGCTTGAACTCTGGGCCTGGTCGTTGTCCCTCAGCTCTTCGGCTCAAGGCCAGCGTTCTACCTCTTGAACCACAGCACCACTTCCGATTTTCTAGTGGTTTATTCGAGATAAGTCTCATGGACTTTCCTGCCCAGACTGGCTTTGAACCATGATCTTCATATCTCAGTCTCCTGAGTGGCTAGGATTACAGTAGCTAAGCACCGGCGCCCGGCTGAGCTTTTATTCTTTTGAGTAAAAATATCAGTACTGTTATTCATAGCTCATTGGGGAAATTTAGCTCTGATTTTTTGAGGATCCTTTATATTGACTTCCTTTTCCAATTCCACCAGCATTGAATTACGATTTCTTACCAAGCACTTCCAGCACTTTTTGCTTATTTTCTAAATGTCTGCAATTCTGATGGGTGAGATAAAATCTTCATGTAAACTGTCATTTCCATTGTCCTGGTGGGAAAACTGTTGGACTTTTAATCATGTATTTTGGCCATTTACATTTATTTGAAAAGTGTTCAGTTTATTTCACCACTTTTATTATTTGTAAAATTTAGTTTAACCTTTATCATTTATTGCCATATTTTTACTTTACATTATTTTCATTTAAAATTATAGGTCAATAAGGGAAATGTATTTATACTATATGGTTACTGAATTTGCCATTGAATATGGTGTCACTATCGTTGAAATACAGATCAAGTCAGTGAACGATCTCACAGGAAAATGTGAAGTCATCCATTCATCAACAAGCCAATAATCAGATGCATAAATAAGCAATGTCTTTTTATCCAACTACCAACTAACCCTGAGACTTTCCATGGTCAAATAAGGAAGCTTACTTTAAATAAAACATGGTAGTAAAGAATTAAAGATGTCAACACAAAAACCTTTCAAAATCATGTGAAAATATACAGTAGAATTCAAATTATCAAAAAGTAACTTATAGAGATCAAATCCACTAAAATCTCTCTCTCTCTATATATATACATATATTCACTAGTAGTTAATGTATTATAATTCATTAGAATTCAAATTACCATTGACATATTAAGATTTATTTGTCATCGTTAAGTAATAACTAGATAAAATAAATATTAGTTTTTATATGAAAGTGAAAATACATAGTAAACATGTTGAAATTAAAATATTTTATAGTATCCTACCAAAATGTATCAAAGATTAATACATGCTTTAAGAACAAATGAATCAGAAGGAAATTTATTAGTTCTACTATATGATATTTTTGTTTTGTTTTTGGTTAGTCGTGGGGCTTGAACTCTGGGCTTGGGCACTGTCCCTCAGCTCTTCAGCTCAAGGCTAGTGCTCTACCACTTGAGCCACAGAGCCACTTCTGGTTTTCTGGTGGTTTATTAGAGATAA
Organism: Dipodomys ordii; assembly: GCF_000151885.1. Taxonomy (NCBI): domain Eukaryota; kingdom Metazoa; phylum Chordata; class Mammalia; order Rodentia; family Heteromyidae; genus Dipodomys; species Dipodomys ordii. Next base: position 4,891,541 of record NW_012267273.1, on the reverse strand, counting down.
GAGTCACACAGACTTTCCTGCCCAGGCTGGCTTTGAACTTCAATCCTCAGCCTCTTGAGTAGCAAGGATTGCAGGCATGAGCCACCAATGCCCTGTAGTTCTATCATATGTGATATTTTGTATGATATTATTTTATTTGTTTCAAGTTCATATTTCTGTATTTGTGGAAAATCAGCTCCTATTTTAACAATTTTTTTTTCCAAAATGTACTTTAAAAGTTGCCTAAGTCTGAAACAACACTTTTGGGTAACAATTACTATTGAAACCTCAATTAAAATTAAATATTATTTCTCAATAGTTCATTCTCTGATTTAGACATTTTTCCCACTTTTAATTCCTGAGATATGCTTCAATTGCAAAATTCAGCATGTATGTCCATTTTAGTCAGTTTTTTATTACTTCAACAAATACTGTGATAAGCAATTTATAAAGAAGTATTGTTAATTTAGATCATGATTTTAAAGGTTTTTTAGTCAAGGCTGGTAGACTCTCTTGCTTTTAGGTCTGTGGTGAGACCAAAGAACATGAGAGAACAAAAGTATAGACGTTCTGACTAGGAAGTAAGAGAGGAGCAGGAACAGACACTGAAATCCTACACCCACTTCCAAGACACAACACAAATGAGCTACAATCCTCACACTTAGCCCCTTCTCAAGAAGGGCTTTTCATGTAATTGATGTTTCAGTAAATTAGTTTAACTTTTGAAACAGTGTCTTACTACATACCCTAGGCTCCTCTTGAACTCACAATCTTCTTGAGTACTGGGATTGCAGGAGTGTCCCACAAGAACTGGTTTCTATTGATTTTAATTTCCAAGACTTTGTTTAAAAATGATTAGTGTTACTCTGGTTTTTTAAGTGTGTTTGCTTATTATTGCTTCCTTGAGTAGTACATATTATATTTGTTTGGAAATAAGAACTATTTTTGGAGTGATCAGAGCATTACTTTTGTGTACATTCTGGCAATGTCAATTTATAACAACTACAATTACCATTAGTCCTATCCCTTATATACTGAGCTTATAGAATGTTAGTGTCCAATATATAAGCTCCATGATGACCTTATTTTCACATTAGCATCAGAAAGTGTTTACTGAAAGTCAAGATAGTATTAAATAGTTGAATAGTTAGTAAAAAAAAAGTCAATGAATTAAAAACAATAATTGTCATTTTATGAGAAAAATCTTATTTTGTTTTTTACATATTTTAGATGCAACGAGTAATTGAAGTTTATTTTAACATCAGTAAAACAGCAGAGATAGAATTATAGAGACAGACACAAGATGATACACAAACAAGATTTACTCAATGCAAGCGGAAAAGGTCAGATAATGTGATGTCAGGAAATTGAACCCTTAGATATGTATCTTAATGTTTTTTTCTTTCATGAATGTGTTTCTAATGCACTTATAAGATTATCTCTTTGTTGCTTTGTATGTCCCTCCCCCACAGTATAACCCTGCTTTCACTATATTTGATGTCAGTATAACTTGTGGAGGAGATGGGGAAAAACCAGCTGTTTAAGATACAGGTGGACCTGTTGCAACAATGAGAAGTACAAGTTGTCATGTCCAAAACGAGCTTTACAATATTGGTGGGGGGGGGGGGGGAGAAGGGGGGGAAGGAGAAAGATTGGGATTGCGGGGGGAGGGGGGAGGCTGGGAAGGGATGTGAAGGGTAAACAAAAGGAGGAGGCTGCAATGCTTGGTAAGAAATGTATGCATTATCCTGCCCATGTAATTGTAACCCCTCTGTACAGTATCTTCACAAATAAAATAAAAAAAAAAGATTTACTCAATGTAAAATGCAAAATTAAGCCAAGTATCAAGAAGATTCCATTTATTTTATTCATGACAATGCAAACAAATAGCTATTTTTGATGCTGAAGGAATTTATGTATATTTCCTTTACATATTTAAAATGTTTAAATAAAATACTTCATCATGCATTTTTTCTAACATTTCTCTTATGCAGTATATATTTGTTTATTCTAGCTATATGTGTATGGTGCTGGTGTTTATACTCAGGGACTAACACATTCAAGGCAAGTGCTCTACTACCTGAGCCAGGTCCCCAAAACTTTTTTTACTTTAATTATCTTTCAGATAGCATCTTGACTTTTGTCAAAGTCTAACCTTGGAAATCCATCCTTCTACCTATGTCTACCATGTAGCTGAGATGACAGATGTAATGATATACCCTATTAATATCACCTATGAAAAATCACAAATGAGGCATGGAAGGCAGGATATTGATAAACAGTGTAAATAGTCCAAGTATTATTAACTAAATTATAAACTGATTTACCTGAATAATTTCTATTAAAATTATATTAAACCATAATACAAATATAAATACTCAGGTACAAATACTTCCCTAAGTAATACCAATTAAAATACTGCTAAACCAAAATTGCTACAATTGGGATTTCATTTCCTAAAATTTATAAACAAGGAAAGATACTGAAGTTCACAACATGCTTAAAATATAAAGAAATCTATAGACAAAATTCCCCTGCCTTTGTATGCCTTTGTGTGACAAGGTTTTACAGTTAAATTGTTTATTTCAGTAAAGAAAAGAAACATGTCAGTCATTATGCCAAGGACTAAAGAGACCAGCAAGTGAACAGAGGTTTGCTGACCTGTTATAGTAACAGGGGTATGAATCAGGGGAGACAAGAACACTGAGACGGATCTCTGTGGTCTCTCTTTTTTTCTTTCTTTTCCTTTTCTTTTTTCTTTTTTTGTCAGTAGTGGGACTTGAAATTGGGGCCTGGGCATGGTCTCTGAGCTCTTTTGCTCAAGGTTAGGACTCTATCACTTTTAGCCACAGCACCACTTCAAATTTTCTTGTCGCTAATTGTAGACAAGGATCTCATGGACTTTCTTGCCCAGGCTTGGCTTTGAACTGTAATCCTCAAATCTCAGCCTCCTGAATAGCTAGAATTACAGCATGAACCACAAGCATCTTAACGGGGAAATTTTGTACAATAGACTTTGAAAGATAATTTAAATAAGGCTATCGATAGTGAGGGAAGATTTTCAGACAAAAGAATTAGCATGAATGCATTTAAGAATGACTGTTATTTAGCCAGGAGAAGATGGCTCAGACCTATAACCCTAAGGACTAACAAATTGGAGACCTGAGAGACTGTGCTTCAAAGCCAGGTAAGGCAGAAAATTCTTCTAGATTCCAAATTCAGTTAACTGGTAAAATGCTAAATGAAAACACAGCCATAAGAAATTAACACTAGGCAGAGTGAGAGGCCCTGAGTTCAAGTTTTCAAGTTGAAACACATGAATGAGAATTATAACTAATGCCGATGTAATGAAATATGCACAATAAATATGTAGCTACACAAGCAGATATAATCATGGCTGCATGTGAATTCAGAGGGGTGCTTCATTTTCACAGAGGCCTTAGACATCACACCGTGTAAGTGTGAGATGTACTACACCATTAGTTAACATTGTGCTGCTGAACTGTAGTGGAGAGGTGACTATAAGGAGCCATATCTGCATCCCTGGTTCATGAAGGGCTCCTGGTACAGGTTCTAAAAAAATGCAGTTATTAAATTTTGACTCTCAGGCTGGGCACCTGTGGCTTACGCCTGTAATCCTAGCTACTCAGGAGGCTGAGATCTGAAGAATGAGGTTCAAAGGCAGCTAAGCCAGAAAAGTCTTTTGGAGACTTTTATCTCCAACTAACCATTCAAAACCCAGATTTGGAGCTGTGACTAAAAGTGGTAGATCTCAGGGACAGTGTCCAGGTCCTGAATTAAAGCTAACCAAAAGGAAGGAAGGAAGGAAGGAAGGAAGGAAGGAAGGAAGGAAGGAAGGAAGGAAGGAAGGAAGGAAGGAAGGAAGGAAGGAAGGAAGGAGGGAGGGAACGAAGGAGGGAGGGACGGAGGAAGGATGGTAGGAAGGAAGGAAGGAAGGAAGGAAGGAAGGAAGGAAGGAAGGAAGGAAGAAATACAAGAAGAAAGAAAATTGACTCTCAAGGTGATTCTCAATGTGGGATTATGCCACAAATGTTATAGATTCTAGTAGTATAATTGTTCCAAACAGATGACCCTACCAAAGGCCTATTTCTGATCTAGCTCCCTTATATTCAGAGAGAAAGAACAAAGAGCTGAGGTATAAAAATGCTGACCGCTGAGTGAGTCTTTGCTGCATCCATGGTGTATCTATGATTCCATTTCCAGACCCAGCAAACATCAGCTTTGTTGTTGTTTTATGGTAGGGGCTTTTTACAGTATATATTACATAAAAAGTCATAAGTAAGCTCATATCAGTTCACAATTTTACCAAAAAAAATATTGTGTAGAGAAAGTTGAAGGACTTAAAAATTCAGATAAAAAATACTTTAAGGTCATTTTATAGTTGATATTTAATATTACTGCATCATAAGCAGAGAGTATAGCCTATGGATATGTTTGTTTATTGTGCATTTCCTAATTTGTAAAATGTATTGATGTTCTCTTCAGGAAAAATACAGTACATTTTGCAAATGTCAGTAAATGAAATGTACATAAAAATAATGTATGAAACACATCAGTTTCCATTATTGTGCTTGAGAATGTGTTTTTGCATGTTGCTTTTTATAATTCTATGTGCATACATTCTGCTTTACTTCTATGGCTTTTTGGTTTATAAAACCACTGTTGCTCATTTGCTATTGAAATTTCTATCTCATGGATACAGATTTCTTTTAAAATCATTTTCAGTTTATCTTGACTTAAAAAGAAATCAAGCATATTTCCTATTTATTCTTGTTTTCAGTCTCTTATTATGGATGGGAAATTTTAAGTAGATTGCAAAGCAGTAATATACTTGTACCAGTATTAGATATGTTCTTTATCATGTAGTTACTGAGCATTATATTGAAGTAGAACTATTTTTATACCTCTGAAAATGAGAGGAAATTAAGTAATTAATGATGAAAAGTAGACCTTGTATGAGCAAGAAAATCTGGCTGAAAATGATCATTTATTATCTTTTGTTGTGCTACTAACAGAAATCCAACTAAACTGCCAAATGAATAAGCAACAGTTATAATTTTTTACCCACTGAAGTTCCTGATGTACTGTTTCAGTGCTAAGTAATTTAGTGTCTTAGTGCTGTTTACACAAAACTGCATTTTCTTTCTATATCAATGTGAATTATTCTCTTATACTCCAGTAGCAAATGAAGCTTTTTGAGAGAAAAATAAAACAAAAACAGAAAAACCATTTTGTTTCCCAGGTTGCCATAAGAGAAAGAGAAAACTTGAGTAAGTTGTACTTGAAACGCAAAGATAAGTCACACACACACACACACACACACACACACACACACACACACACACACTTACCATAGCAAACCATGGAAATACTTATTTGGCTCTCTTTGCAACACTATCTCCTAGATCTCCAGGTAAAATCATTTTTCTCAATTACTACTTGCCATGGTTCAGTTGAGTGAACTAATATAAAAAGTTAACCCCAGTGCCAATATAACACATCTAGGAATTACATATGGATATTTTACAAATAAACTTTTTGAAGACAGGAATGCCCAAAGAAATATAGATGCATGCTTTTCCTCATTTGTAATAGGATACATTTATGATATTAGCAGGGATCTCAATAACCCAATCTCTAGGTACATTTGTCCATGTATAATGAATCGTATCAAAATGAATTCCAAGATTTGGAAACAAAAGGTTTTCATTAAGTATTGTTTGCAATAATTTTTTTATTTATTTTAGTTTTCTGTAAACTTTGTGTTGTATACAAGTTTATCTGGTCTGTGGAAAGGAAAAGGAATCACAGAAACAACAAGACAAAGAATGAACAAATTCAACAATATTTACTGGACACTATGTTGGAAATGAACTTTACAACTTGAGGAAGAAGAAAGTGAGGAGGGGAAAGTGGGAGAAAAAGAGGAAGGAGACAACTGTGTTCAAAAGGAAATGTGCCCATTACCTTACCTGCGTAACTGTAATTCTCCTCCACCCCCATTAATCACCTTTACAATAAATAGTAATAAAGTAAATAAATGTAAGTTTATTATCTCACTGTGTTGACTTTTCAAATGCACTAAGCAAATGTATGCTATTACAGGTAAACAAACAATTACTTTTTTTTCTGTTAGTAGGGCTTGAACTCTGGGCCTGGGCATTGCCCCTGAGCCCTTCAGCTCAAGGTGAATACTCTACCACTTGAGCCACAGTGCCATTTCAGGTTTTCTGGTGGTTAATTGGAGAAAAGAGTCTTGCAGAATTTCCTGCCTGGGCTGGCTTTGAACTGCTATCCTCAGATCTCAGCCTCCTTAATAGCTAGAGTTATAGGTGTGAGCTACTGGTGCCTGGCTACACACATAATTCTTAATAATCTAATGCATGAAAATAAAAATAAAAATCAAGGGGAATTTACTTAGTAAAACCTCATAGTGTAAAATTAAAAAAGAAAACTCAGAAGTGTTATAATTCACCAGGCTTTCAAGGCTCTTGGCTATAATCATACCTACTCAAACAAACACAACATCTACAACGCATCAATTAAAAAAGAAGAACCACAGTGGATGTAGGAGTTTCTGAATTTAAACTATTGTGCCACTGTTTAAAATAATTACTTTAAACAATCTTTGTTATTACAATCAAATGTAACAGAGTGGGAAAATTATAGAGTCAAGGTTTTTATAGCTCATGTTTCCACAGGCTGGTTAGTATAAGAGTAAACATTAGCAGATTCTCTGGTAACAAACTACGATGACTGTAGAACTCTGAGATGCCCTGATTATCAGATTATAAGACAGTAAGACAGCACTTGCCCACATGTATTTCTTTTAAGGCATTACCTGCATTATGATCCATTTACCAGTAAATGATCTTAATTATTCTCAGCCACCAAGGCCCTCCTACTTAACCATTATTAATGTATGACTTAGATGATCACCTTTATTACTCAGCAAATGTAAGGGTTATAGTCAAATGGTAGTAACAAGAAAATTAAATTAAACATCAAAAATATAGCATGATTATTTGGGTTTTGGACAGCTTAAGATTGGTACATTCCATATAAGCAACATACCACTGAACTACATCCTTCAGTGTTGCTTTTCTAGGATGTTCTTTCATTGAATAAATTAGATGACCTCGCAAGCACTATCTCCCTGCCTCCATCTCCTGAGTATTGTAGGTCAGTGGCATGATGCCCATTGATAGTTTCAACCATAATGTTGTTCTCAAACTGAAAGGTGAGCATGCAGCTAGTTGTAGATTTGGCACATTTTTTATTTGCATCCAAAAAAATGCTTTGCACAAATATTCTAATTCATCCCACCATGATTTTTTTACTTACTTTGGTATTGTGTGAATATTGTGAGTGAAATGTAACTGTACTTTGCATTTTTCTAATCACTACCTGACAACTTGGCAAGTGCATTCTATTTTTATTTATTTATTTATTTGTCTGTCATGGGGCTTAACCTCAGGGCTTGGGCGCTATCTCTGCTCTCTTCAGCTCAAGGAGAGCGCTCTACTGCTTGAGTCGCAGCACCACTTCAGGTTTTCTAGTGGTTTATTGGACATAAGAGTCTCACAGACTTTTCTGCCCAGGCTGGCTTTGAACCGTGATCCAGAGATATCAGTCTCTGGAGTAGCTAGGATTATAGGTGCGAGCCACCAGCACCCAGCAAGTGCATTTCTTAAACTAATAGTCTTGCTGGAAATGGAGTATTTGTTCATATCTCGCTGATGTTCAGAGCAGTAACTATTTGCTTCTATTGAGTAATGGCAATTGGTAAGTGCAACTGAAAAACAGAATGCTTAATATTGCTTACATTTCAGTAATTCATGGGAGAGCTAAATATTTCTGCAGCATTTATTCAGAATAGTCTTAGAAGGAAAAGAAGTTGCTTTCCATGCATGCCAAACAGGATGAACTCAGGAACACTTAGCTGTCAATACATTGCAAATTGTGTGTATGATGATATTAGCAATCCACCCTTCATGAAAATCTATAGAAATAATGGCAACAAGAGCATATTGTATATCATTTCAGTCAAGAATCAGCTGTATGTGCTTGTCTCATTCCTAGACCCACTTTTCCCTTCTATTTATCTACTATCTGTTTTAGGTTCAATGCCATGTTGATTTTAATTCTATTGTCCTTTAAATAAAATGTTGAAATGCCTTAGTTTGTAGAATTAGAATACAGTAATAAACAACTTAAATTATTAACATTTTAAAATGCCTTCCAACCAATCTTAACTGAGAACATAATTCTCACTTCTTAAACTACTTAGTGCTTTTCCTTGATTCAGGTCTATGTTAGGTTTTGGTTCTCTGTTTTCTCAGTTATTCTTGTTTATAGACTCTACTAAAACCTATCTAATATAAATCAGTTAAATATCTAATATTAAACAACAACAACAAATCCCCTGATTAGTATATTTAATGCCATCTGCAAAATTCTGCCTACAGTACTTAGTTTCATGTTAACTTTAGATATTAGAGGGTGATGATATTGAGAAGATAACTTCGGTTACATAATACAATTGCTGATATCAACTAAACTAGGCCACTGAACTCATTGGAACCCACAAAATTTGACTGCATGGTATAATTCAATCATTTGCATAATTATGTATGTATTTAAGATTCTATGATCTGATTTTCAATATTAAGGACTAGTCTATATGTGTCTGCCTGCTACGTTCTATAGCCAAATAATACACCACCACTTTTCAGTAGGAACACATGACCGTAGGTATAATCTTAAAAAATAATATTATATCAAATCTAAGCACACCTACTGATTAAACACTGCCTTCTTCACGGGTATCTAACTGAAAACTCTTAAGTTTTTCCATATATCACACTATCATTCTTCTAGATTTAAATAAATGTACTCACACAAACCATTAGTATATTCCTCTTCATGGCTGTATCACATGGGATTGTGAATTTTAAAATAGAGCACATGGTTAACAGTATTTAATAATAATGTATTATGCAGTTATACTTTCTTAAGAGATTTGCTTTGAACTATTCTCACCTTATAAGAACATGCAAAAAAATGTTACAATGTTAGGTAGCAACTGTGTTCAATCTTGTTCTCAGGCAGTGAATGAAGGCTTCTGAGTCAATAAAATATAACATAATCAGTTTCATTTCTTAACTTATTATGCTCATTCTCATTGATGTATTGCAATTAATATCATTCCTTACATTACTCTCTGTATTCCCTTTGCCCTGTACCAAAACAATTTCAAAAGATTTTTAATTCAATATTTATTTATAGTTGCAAATAGTCTATTTTGACCATATTAAACCTCCTTCATCCTTTTTGCCACTCAATCCCTGTTTAAGAACAAAACTTTTTAATATTACCTTTTATATGGAATCAAGAGAGCTTTATACTAACATATACGCAATATTTCATTCTTGATTTGATGAAATATAGAAAAAAATTATTTGAGGATAGACTTTATTAACTTTTTTTTTCTTTTCTTTTTGGCTGTGGGGCTTGAGTTAAGCGCCTGAGTGCTGTCCCTGAGCCTCTTTCTGCACAAAGCTAGTACTCAACCACGGCATGAAGCTACCACAGCTGAGAGCCACAGTGCCACCTTTGGTTTTTGAGTGATTCACTGGAGATAAGAGTATCACTGAGACTTTTCTGCCTGCATTGTCTTCAAACCACAAACCTCAGATCTCAACCTTCTGAGTAGCTCAGATTACAGGCATGAATCACCAGAACCTGGCCCTTTTCTGTTTTTTTAATGAATGAAATTAAGATGTTTACTACCAGTAAAGTAATATATTTTCACTAAAATATATATTTTTATGCTTAAAAGCTAAAATACATTTACTTGACATCTTACAATATGATTTTTTAATTATTTGATTCATAAAGTAAAATGTGCATACTACTACTTCAATAATGTTTTTAATATACTGTTACTTCAAAGATTTACAATAAATAAAGCTAAAATCTACAGTAAAATACAATAAGTTTTATTTCTCAGCATATTATTCTCATTTCCAGAATTTCTCACCAAGAAAAACTATATACATATAGATAGCTATAGATGTAAATATCTATTTAAATAAGTAGATATGTAGATAAATCTATCTAAAAATATTGCATTTAAGATGTACAATATTCATCCTTCATTAAAAAGTATTAAATATCATATATTTTATATAAGATTTTTATTTTCTAAACATCATTTTTCATATTATTTTTTATAGTTATCACACAGGGATGAAAGAAAAAAAATAATCTGATGGATACTAGATGTTATTACTGAGTGTTATATTGCATGTCTGTCTCAAATAAAAAATAACCTTGACTCCCAGACAAAAGAAGGAAAATTTTCTTAATATAAGAAAAAGGACCTAGGTGCTGGTGGCTATGCTGGTAGTCCTAGTTACTCAGGTGGCAGAGACCTGAAGGTTATGATTCAAAGATGACACTGTGGCCCAGGAAATAAGTTCAAGCCCCAGAACAGGAAAGAAAAAAAAAGAATAAAAATGAATATTACAATGGAAAATTATTTCCATTTCCTAACAAATGGGGCAATGTCATTCTTTCTGATGGAGGCATAGAATTCCATTGTGTATATATACCACATTTTCTTGATCAATTCATCTGCTGAGGGGCATCTGGGTTGGTTCCATATCTTAGATATGGTAAATAATGCTGCAATAAACATAGTTGTGCTGGTTGGTACCTTTAGTGTGGTCTTGTTTGTAAACATTTGGGTAAATACCCAAAAGTGGGATTGCTGGGTCATAGGGGAGCTCTATGTGAAGTCTTTTGAGGAACCTCCATACTGCTTTCCAAAGTGGTTAAACAAGTTTACACTCCCACCAACAATGCAGTAAGGTTCCCTTCTGTCCACATCCCCTTCAGCATCTGTGGTTGTTAGAGTTCTTGAATTTTGCCATTCTAACTGGGGTGAGGTTGTATTCCATTTTGTTTTGATTTTTTTTTTTATGGCTAGAGAAGTTGAGCATTTCTTCATTTGTCTATTGGCCATTCTACTTTCCTCTTCAGAGCAGTTTCTCTTTAAGATTTTTTTAAATTAATTTATTTTTTTATTGTGAACATACTGTACAGAGGGGTTACAATTACATGGGCAAGATAATGAGTACATTTCTTATGAAGCATTGCAGCCTCCTCCTCTGTTTGCCCTTCACATTCCTTCCCAGCCTCCCTCCCCCCATTCCCCCACCCAATCCTCCCCCCACCCACCAAAGTTGTAAAGTTCATTTTTGACATGACAACTTGTACTTCTCATTGTTGCAACGGGTCCACCGGTATCCTTATTTAAACGACTTGTTTTTCCCGTCCCCTCCAAAATTATACCGACATCAAATATAGTGAAAGCAGGGGTTATACTGTGGGGGCGGGACATACAAAGTAACAAAGAAATTTTCTTATAAACGCGTTAGAAACAAATGCATGAAAGAAAAAAAAAACATTTAAATACATACCTAAGGGTTCATTTTCCTAACATCTCATTATCTGACCTATTCTGCTTGTCTCAGACATATACTAGATATTGCAAATAAGGGAAACCATGATACCTATGTTTCTTTGGGCTTGGCTTACTTCACTTAATATAATTTTTTCCAAGCCTTTCCATTTCCTAACAAATGGGGCAGTGCCATTCTTTCTGATGG
>NW_012267273.1:4876356-4879161 GCF_000151885.1 Dipodomys ordii | reverse complement strand
CATAGGTCCCATGGTTTCCCTTATTTGCAATAACTAGTATATGTCTAGGACAAACGTAAAAGGTCAAAAGTTATGTATATATGAACCCAAAGATAGGGACACACATGGTTTTATCTTTCCTGATATTGTATTTAATGTATTTATAATGTATTATATGATTTATTTTTATTTCTTTTGTATGTTCTTCTCCCATGGTATAACTCCTTTTTCACTGTATTTGATTCCGGTGCCCTGCATCTTGTATATGTTGTATATGCATTTTCCTAATTTGGGAAGGGGAAAGGAAATAGTAAAATGCTGAAATAAAAAATACAGGTTAAGCCAGGCGCCGGTGGCTCACGTCTGTAATCCTAGCTACTCAGGAGGCTGACATCTGAGGATCACAGTTCAAAACCAACGCCAGGCAGAAAAGTCCGTGAGACTCTTATCTCCAATTAAACACTAGAAAATCGGAAATGGCACTGTGGCTCAAGCGGTAGAGTGCTAGCCTTGAGCTGAAGAGTGCAATGATAGCGCACAAGCCGAGTTCAAGCCCCACGCCCGAAAAGACAAAAAAAACAAAAAAAGACAGAAAAAGAATACAGGTTTGATCCTTTGTAATGATGAAATGTACACTATGTTGAAAACAAACTTTATAACTTCAGGGGGTGGGGGAGGGAAGATTTGGGGACATGGGGAGGGAAGGAATGGTAAGAGAAAAACAAAGGAGGAAGTAACAATGTTCCATAGGAAATGTACTCATCACCTTTCTCATGAAACTGTAACCCTTCTGTACAGTATTTTTACAATAAAAAAGCATATAAAAAAGGGAATGAGGAAAACACAAAAAATACTAATGGAAAACTATTTTAATATCTATGTCCAACAAGAAAGGTCGGCATGAAAAAAAGCATGGATAAACCCAATCTTCATCTGCAGTGAATGAAAATGTCTATTTCTCCAAAGTCTCTTTATCACTCTTAGATGCGGAATTTTGGAAGCTAAAGTTGTGCTAGATATCTTACAAACAATTCATAACTTTGCTGCCTTTTTTAAATTAAAAGTCCCATGGATAACATAGAAATTGTCTAGTAATTGATGTTTATCTTCCTTTGCTCTAGAAAGTATTCATAACGATTAATACAAATTCTCTGATGTGGCTGCCAATATTGTGTGCGATTATCATTTGATTCAAGTTCCAAGTAAATTGATATAATTATTGATCATCAGAGTTACAAAAGCAGAAGATGTATTGACAATTCAGAAAGGATCACCTGAGACATTCTTCAAATAATGTTCAGAGCAAAAATTAAAAAGCAGTTGGAAGTTTTTTTCCAATATATATATATTCTGAGATGATCATTTGATATGTAGATTACTCTAGTAGCAAAGTACTAACAAGTAGGTGTCAGTATTAGAGTCCCTAGGGAGTGTCATACTTTGGGAGTAGAAGTAAAGGTATCATTTTGAACCACTGAAAAGTCCTGGTTTATCATCAATCAGAAGAGAGAAGATGCTCAAGTGGATGATAATAGACTTACTGCATAGTTGCTCCGGCAGTGCACAGTACTGTAATCTAATTTAAGAATGAAAAAAATTGGAATAAAATGATTGCTCTTGCTCAGAGAGTGCTGTGGAAGTTCTCCAATCTGCTTATGTAAAAACGATTACAATGCATTACAGCCTAGAAAACACAAATAAGTTTGTGTCTTGCAGGTATTTTTTGCTTCCATTTGTCTTGAATATGTGTTTACATTACATAGTGAATATGATGATGTGCTATAATGTTTTTTTAATAAAAAAGTCAGTATTTATTTCAGTTCCTTCAGCTTTTTTTTTTTTTTTACCTGAAACAATATAGGGATGGACACTAAATGTACTGTGATTTCAAACAGGGCTATTCACTTTGCTTTTTCAATAATTTTATGTAAATTCTTTGAAACCTCTGGGCAGCATCCCTCTTCTAGAAGACAAGAATACAGAAATATAGAATCTACTTTCAAATATTTTATATTGCCAAGTAAGCTGTTTGTGTGTTTTTTTTTTAAGTTTTGATTTTATGGAATCTTGGTTTCCTATCTTGAACGTGGGATCTGAACAGTGGGCTGTGATGAGTGAGGCTTTTTCAACTCTATTGTCCATCTTCCCCCAGATGCCCTCAGCGTCACTTTGTGCATCCCCTCCTTAAATGTCCATTTACAGATTTCAGGTCCCATTGTGGAGATATAAACTAAACAGATCAGCAAAATGTGCTTGAATTAACCTCAACTAAGTTTGAACTTTCTAGCCTTCTCAGTCTCAGTCTAGTAAGCAGATGTATGACAGAAAGTCTTTTTTTTTTCTTTTTTCTTTTTTCTTTTTTGTTTTGAGTGCCTTTCATGGGTTTGGAGGACTTGAGGCCAGAGCCTCTTTGTGTTCCAGGTAGTGCTCTAACACTTGAGCCGATTCTGAAAAAGTCATTTTCTAAAGGTGGATCTTCTTTCTATCTACATGGTTTCAGCCCTCATATTCAGGTTCTCCTATGTGCTTGTGGATTTCATAGGTAGAATCGATGTCTACTGTTTTATATGACTATGATATCACTCTCATAAGTCTTTGGGTTACTGTGAAGAACTTACAAGAAGATGTGAGCGCGGGGCGCTGGTGGCTCACGCCTGTAATCCTAGCTACTCAGGAGGCTGAGATCTGAAGATCGCGGTTCAAAGTCAGCCCGGGCAGGAGAGACCATGAGACTCCTATCTCCAATAAACCACCAGAAAACCGGAAGTGGCGCTGTAGCTCAAGTGGTAGAGTGCTCGCCTTGAGCTGAAGAGCTGAGGGACAGCG
>NW_012267273.1:4865616-4870193 GCF_000151885.1 Dipodomys ordii | reverse complement strand
ATATATATGTGTGTGTGTGTGTGTGTGTGTGTGTGTGTGTGTGTGTATGACAAACTAAATTACTTAAAAATCCTGGGTTGGGGAAAAAGTGTAAGAGAAGGAAAAGGAAAACTATATGGAATGAATTTGTATCAAGGGTGACAGAGAACAAAATAAGTACATTAAAAGAAAGCAACAAGGGGCTGGGGGTTTAGCCCAGCGGAAGGGCGCCCACCCAGCATGCGCATGGCCCTGGGTTCAATCCTCAGCCCTGGAAAAAAAAATTGAAAAAGAAACCAAAGGAAGGAAAAGAAAGAAAACAAAACAACAAAAAACAAAATGTAAACAAAATCAAACAAAACCATTAGTCTATTTTTTGGACAGAAGTCATCCCCACCACCGCCCCCACCCTATAGGCTTATTTCTTATTTCTTTTTCTTTTTTTGGTCTGAGGAACAGCTATTTGTCTTCCTGCCAGCCAAGCAAGGAAGTCCAATTTTTGGGCTGAGCAGGAGACAATGATTATCTGTACATCACGGGTACAGTCGGGAGTACTAAAGGTTCCCTCACGTCGCTTCTTCCAGGTAAAGCCCAGGAACTGCCCTTTCTCTGGCTCAGTACCTTTATTTGCCAAGGGGACATCCCAGGCTCCCTAACTCTGTCCAATATCGTGTTCATGTACAATGCAGTCACTCCCAGACACTACACGGACTGAGCAAGTCACAGAATTCTGAATCATCTTGTGTGCCTGGTCTTCACATTTTTCCTTCTGAGCACCCTTGTTAGTATTCCCATTGTGTTACTCCTGTTTTATGAGAGCTCAATCTGCATGCAGCAAACCCGATGTACCCTTTCTTCTGTGGCTAGTCTTTCTTCTACCCAAGTCAATCTGTAACCATAATTCTGAGTTTAAGTCATGAGCAGTTGTTGGAATCTCCACTTGTTCTTGGTATGGTTGTCACTTAAGGAGAGGGGAAGAACTTTAGGTTTTGGAGACTCAAAGAAGCAGGGACTTCTTGTCTTCATAGCCAACATGATTGAGGCACACTATTTTAAGCAAAGTTGCTAGAAGTCGAGGGACCACTTCTGCAGTGTCTGCTTGCTTCCCGAAAGGCTGTGTCCATGCTAAACCTAAGTTTTTTCAGAATGCCTCCTTGTTATCCTCCATAGCTTTCTGAAACATAACATTTCTCCTTTGTTAGTAGTTCTACTGTGTTTCAAAGGGTTGACTGTTTGTTTGCTTTTGTTTTTTCTGCTTTTTTACCAATTTTCCTCAATTTCTGTTAGGGTCTATTGTTTCAAGTGTTCAATAATTCTGAATTTTTCCTAGTCTTCTCACTGTTTACTTTTGCCTCCCTTTCCTTTCCATGCTACATAATTTTCCCTGCAGCCACACATCTGGTGTTTTGTGGAGAATGACTAGTGTAACGTATTCTCTCTCTGAGTGGAGCCCACTGGCCGTTAGCAAACAGAAATCATTGTCTTTTATACTGAGGTACATTAAAAGGAAGATTAGAGTAGGCGAGTCAAAACTAGGCTGATCTGCTGAGGTATTCAATTTAATAAGGATAGTTGAGGATGCTAACTCACAATTTTATTTGTGTAGTCCCTTAAGAATAGCAATGTGTTTATTGAAGGCATTACTGGAGTTTAGAGGAAAAAGAGTCAACAATGTGGATCTTATTAGTCCAAATTTTACACCATTCAGCCAAAAATGAGAGTAGTGTAAATGTCTAAAATTCTATCACATGCCTTAGTTGAGCTTAAAGTACACAAAATCACTGTAAGAGGTTAAAGTTAACATAAGATGTTAAAGTTTATTTGATTTATTTATAGGTTATAAAAGGTGTTAACAAACCCCACCATGATAGCTTTAGGCAGCTATAATCAAGGAAAACCAGTAACAAAATTACTGGAATGTTCTGGAAGTCTTACCAGTAATAATCCATATGAATTAACTAACTTTTGTTAATCAATTACACAATTATCTATATAGCTAGTGTAATGCATTATTAAATATATAATTTACTCAGTGTGACCATAAAGCTATATACATTTACCAATCTGAGCAGAATTTTGTTTGATGTTACTTTGTTTCTGTTACATAGTAAATCATTGTGATCTATGACATTCAATAGATAATACAGAGTGCTATTAATTACAGTTATAATAATCGAAAAAATGAAATAGCTGGAAAAAACATTCACAACCATTGTTCACATTAAATACTTTTTTCAAAAGTTATTACTTTAATTTTAAGGTATCTCAGACTTTAAGACATTTGCATCATTGTAATAATAAAAGCAAGCTGTAATAATAGAACAAGCTCTAAAAGATTCATCAGTATCTCAGATTTTCTGGTTATTACTCATAAACAGTAAAGTGGGAAAGCCCAAGTGGGTTGAAATAAAGCAATCTTGTTGCTTATTCAGAGAAAATCACACAGCGTACCCGCTTCTAGTGGCTCTCTGGGGAAATTTCTCTTCATTGGTTTTGCAATTCTGATTTTGCAATCCACATGTCAAAACCACTTTGGGGCAGTATTGCTCATGAGGGGAAAACTGCCAGTATTATCTACCAGCCCTCAGTAGTGGCACATGTCTGTCTCTTCTTTTGAAATCATTCACATAATCTACCTAAATTCAGAGACATGGAGAAGCAAACCCATCCCATGAGTACAAAAAGAAATATAGAAATGTCACTGTGTGACAGTAATGCTTACCACATATATATTTCCTGTAATAAGGTAAGATGTCTGCAAATGTGTGTGCGTGTAGGCATGCTTACCTGCACACAGTAACACTGGTGCTTGAATTCCAGTATTTGAATTCTTACTGGGTTATTGTTCTAAATTTTGGAACTCCACCAATTGAGTCACACCTCCATATTGCAGGCTAATGAAAAACAGCACTCTTTCGACATTTTGCCCCAGTTAGCTTCGAACTTCAATCCTTAGATCCTAGCCTCGTAAGATACTATGATGATAGATATGAGGAACTGGTATCAAGTGTGATGCCATGTTGTTCCTTTTAAATTAAATTTTACTCCCAACTTTGCTGCAAATTTCAGATAAATTGACTAGAGTACAAGTGTTTTGTACTCTTCTACCTCTTCTTCTCTCTCCACAATCCTATATTTCTGTTTTGCCTTTGAAGTATCTTCACTAAGTTTCTTTTATCTTTGACCCTGTTAATTCACTTCTTTAGTATTTTTTTCATTTATATTATTTTCTTTAGTTAGTTGTACAAAGAGTTGGCATTCAAAAAAGACAGCTTATGAATACAATATATCTTTTATTTTAAATAAATTCCCATTTCAAAAAATAATTTAACTTTTTTTATTATTATATAGTTGTTGACATTTCAATGTGTACATTCAATGTGTCCATCTTTTATGTTTGAGTAACAACTCCATGGCTGAGTAACAACTCCATGGGAAACATGCCTTTCTTGTTTGGCTTTGGTGAGCTTTATGTTGTCTCTATATTGTCTGTGATTTCTAACAGCCATACTTCCCACCTATCTAAGGCCTGTGTTTCTAGTCTTCCTTCTTTACATCCACACCAAGGACATCTGGAGCCCTTCCTCAACCCCAGGTATCAGTGTTCTGTACTCCAAGCTTCTTTCCTGCTTTAAACCCTGGTCTAATTGTGCTGTTAATTCCTTTCTGTTCTTCCATTGAGATTCTGGTGTCATTGGGTGTGCCTGGCCTTTCTCCTCCTGGAGGCATCCTTTTGTTGGTTTTTGTTTATTGTTTACACCAAGAAATGCAAAAGGACTTTCTGGACTAAGTCCTGCTGTGTCTGCAGTGTGTGGAATTAAGGAAGATCTCCTCCCATGCCCCAGGCCACAGTCCAGCCTAGGGCGCCTGCAGCTCTGTGTGGTGTGGGTGTGGGCCAGGACCGAGGGCGGGGCGTTCCTTCCTGCCCACTTCCCGGGCCACTGGAAACTTCTGTGCACACCACCCTCCACACCTGCCCCACAGACCGTGGTGCTGGCCTGGAGCTGGCCTGTGAGTCCATGCCCTGCTGGTCAGTGATCAATGTCGCCCCTTTCAACATTCTCACCCAGCTTTCCCCTAGCCATCCCTTCCCTTACTCTTCTTAATTTTGTAGGATATACATTGGATGTTTCTCTGAATTTTCCCCTCTTCACTGCATTCCTCTACCATGTTGACCTTAACCCTACTCCACCCCTTAGAGTACCTGCTGAGCTTTTATTTTGTCTTTCTATAAAATTGCAATATTTGAGATCTCCATTGAGTCTACTGTGTTTGAGTAAATACAGTTAATACACTGGCATGCAACCAAACATTTATTTATAACTTTATAAGCTAAATCTAGCTTCCACATATAAAGAAAACATACATCCTTTGTCTCTGTGTTTGACTTACTTCACTTAATATACAATTTTCCATGTCTTTCCATTTCCTAACAAATGTCATTCTTATTTTAATTTAAATTTTATGGTAAAAGTGATATATAGAAAAGTTACAGTTAAGGCAAAAATCAAGAACTCTAATAACAACAGATGCTGGAGGGGATGTGGACAGAAAGGAACCTTACTTCATTGTTGGTGGGAATGTAAACTTGTCCAACC
>NW_012267273.1:4861467-4864734 GCF_000151885.1 Dipodomys ordii | reverse complement strand
CTTAGATGTATAAGATAATGTATATTTGTTATTTTTTAAGGTTTTCTGGTAGTTAATTGGAAATAGGAATCTCTTTGAGTTGGTTGAGATTTGAGGATCAGGGTTCAAAGCCAGCCAGGAAAGGAAAGTCTGTGAGATTATTGTCTCCAATAAACCACTCAAAAAACTGGACATGCTGCTGTGGCCCAAGTGGTAGAGTGCTAGCATTGAGCTGATGAGCTGGGACAGTGCCGAGGACCAGGGTTCAAGCCCCACGACTGACCAAAAATAAAACCCCCCAAAATCTCTTTGACCTTCTTTGCCATGCTGGTTTTGAATGGCATTTGTTAGGTCTCAGCCTCCTGAGTAGGTAAAATTACTTTTCCTGTAAAATCAGAAATAAGACCGAAATGTCCACCTTTACCCTTGTGTCTAAATTGGTACTGAAAGACAAAGCCAGAGCAACTGAGCAAGCAAAAGAAATAAAAAAAAAGATTCAAATTGGGAAGAAATAATTAAAAATATCTCTGTTCACAAGTAAAAACATCTGAAATGTTACATTAAAAATAGGACTGATAAAAAATCAATACACATAAATCTGTTGCATCTTTATCTAAAATGAACAATTTAAAAAGATTCTTGTGCTGGACTCCAAGGGAGATGGTAGATGAATATGGAGAAGAAGGAGGGTAGAATGCATTTAGAAACTTCTTGAAAAGAGTCTCAGGGGCACAACAGATAGGAGAGAGATCCACAAGTGTGACAATATCAAAATAAATAAAAGCTTCTACACAGCTAAGGACATAGTTTTTTAAACTGGAAAGACAGTCAACAGACTGGGTGGGAGCAGATCTTTACAGCAATACATCAGACAACGGCTTAATATCCACTATATGCAAGGAGCTCAAGAAATTAGTCCTTCCCAAGCCTAATAACCCAATCACTAAATAGGAAATGCTTATGATCACTGGCCATAAAGGAAATGCAAATTAAAACAACTCTGAAATTCCATGTCACCCCAGTTAGATGAGTTAACATTAAGAACTCAAACAACAAATGTTGAAGGGGAACCCTGCAGTATTGGTGGAGATGTAAACTACTACAACCACTCTTCACAGAACCCTGGAGGTTCCTCAAAAAGCCAAACATAGACCTTACCTATGACCTCACCACTCTTGTGTTCTACCTTTAACATCATAAACCAGGTATGATAAAGACAACTGCACATCTATGTTCATTGCCACATTATTCAAAATAGCCAAGATATGGAAATAACCAGATGCCCACAATAGATGAGTGGATCAAAGTGTGGGATTAAAAGAGGATATCCTTAGGAGAGAAACATAAAGGTCAAAGGATTACTTGCCAATTCATATTTATATAAAATAATACACATACATACGTATATGGATATGGAAACAAGATATCTCCTTTTTTTGCAGATGTTGTTGCTTTTAGGTTTTTAGTTTTTAATGATTCTATCTTTTTTGCTTTACATATGGTTATTCAAGTGTATATTATTGGAAGTGTTGACCAGCTGGCACAGAATTTGAGGAGTGGAGCTCACTTGACATTGATGAATTTAAATAATACAATTTGTGGGTGGAGACAGGAAGGAGGAACTGGGAGATTGGGAGGGAGCAGAACACTATATAAAAATAAATGTACTCATTACCTGACTCATGTAGTTGTAGTCCTTGTGTACATCATTTTTATAATAAAGATGAAATTAATTTAAAAGAAAGAAATTCAACATATATCCTACAAAATTAAGGAAAATGATGGGAGGATGAGTGAGAATGTTGAAACAGGTGATACACTATATTCATAATCTGATTTTTGAATGGTGATTGCTTTGTACAATTATTTAAAAATAATTATATTTCATATGTCTATTTATAGTAGTTTCAAATTAAATACAATACATAGGAATCAATTGAAGAGATGAGGAATTTATACAAGTAATAGAACAAATGAGTCTAAAGAATTCCAAGAATACATAAACAAATGTTAATATGTTCCACATTCATATTGGGAAGATTTAACTTTTGATATTATTACAACCTGAAGCAATCTACTCATTCAATTTGTTTTCTATCAAAATCAAAGGACATGATCAGGTATTAGGTCTCATATCTCTAATCACAGCTATTGAGGAGATGTGGATTGGGATGATAGTAGTTGGAGGCTAGACCAACTAAAGTAAGACACCCTTGTCAACAAACAAGTTGACCTTCCTGAGTCAGGACTGAAATTTCAGCAATTGGGAATGGGTAGCTAGGAGAATCACTTTCTGAGATCAGTGATTTTAAGATAGTTGTAAAAAGACAATGGCCTTATCTAACTGATAACAAAAGGAAAAATAGCTAGATGTTTGCCTTTACTAGGTAGAATGTCTGCCTAAGAGGGGTGAGGCCAATAGCTCAAGTCTCCATACTAGCCACAAAATAAAATAAAATAAATACAATTTTTCTTCTGGAAAAATCATCTTAAAACTTAAATTCCCAGGTATTCAAAATAATTAAAAGCAATCAGAAAGGAAATAAGAACACACATAAGGAATGCCACATCATGATTTCAAAACATATTCCAAAATGACAGCAATTAAAACAAGAGTACTATCTTGCTTTCTATAGAATAGAAATCCAGGAGATTACTTTACACAACCACCAAATCATTTTCAATGTAATATAAATAGTAAATTGAGAAATGACTATATGTTTAACAAATTGTATTTGGAATACATGATCTCCACCTATGAAATAATGAAGTAAGACTCTTATTTAACCAAAATATATAAAATGATACTTAAATTAGAACAAAGTTTTATAAGAGCTGAAACTATAAAACTCTTAGAAGACGATAGAAAGCAAAAGGATATTAGATCAGCAATGGTTTCTTCTAAATCAAAAGCATACACAAAAAAATGAAAAGTAAAACTTTAAGTAGAAAATAAATATTTGGAAAAGCAATTAAAAGATGCTATGAATTAAAATCATATGTAAAAAATACAGGTATAGTAATAAATTTATGCTCAGAACATATAGAGAACTTCAGTGCAACAGATAAAAGTGAATAACCTGCCTTAAAAAGTGCAATATATTTGAATGGAGATTTCTTTAATAAGATAGGAACCTGGCCAATTGAGAGGCACCTGAAAATATTGTCACACCTCTAATTTCACAAGCATAATTTATTTAAGAAAATATATTAAAATGTTTTTCTTTTTAAATTTTCATTATACAGTCCATATACTTTTATAAAACTTGAAAAAAAATATCACTATGG
>NW_012267273.1:4855644-4861417 GCF_000151885.1 Dipodomys ordii | reverse complement strand
TTCTAGAAAAAAAAAAGAAAAGTTACAGTTAAATAAGTAAGGATAGTACTTACATTTCTCTTTGAATGGTGTTACTTCCTCTCTCATTTTCTCCTACTTTACCCCCTACAAGCTTCCTCACCCCCAAGTTGTAAAGTTCATTTCTAACATAGAGTCTAGTGAGATAGTGAATATCAATGATGAATTGATTCACCTTTTGTTCCACTGTTTATGTGATTCCTACTACCTTCCCTAAATGAAAACAAAGGTTATGGAAATCAAAAACAGTGACGATAGAGAATGAACCAAAGGAGAAAACGGTAAGAAAAAAAGAAGTAACTACAAACAGTAAAATAAAAAAAGGTCTCTTGTTTCCACTTCATGGAGTTCATTTAGATAAGCATAATTTTATATGGTCATATGCACTTAGGTCATTGTGTTGCTCTCCTAAGAATATCCTCCTTTGTTCTCAGTGTGGGAATGCTTAGAGTGCTCTTTAATTAATCATGTCCAAGTGTAACTATTCATCTTTTATTTGTTTTTTACTACTTGTAGAATTAGAGACATATTCTAGTTATTGCAAATGAGAGAAAACATGCAGCCTATAATTCTTTGGGTGTGGCTTACTTTGCTTAATATATTGTTTTTCCAAGTCTTTCCATTTCCTTACAAATGTGGTGATGTCATTCTTTCTGATAAAAGCATAGAATTCTATTGTGTATATATACCACATTTTCTTGATGCATTCATCACCTAAGGTAGATATGGGTTGATTCCTAATCTTGGTTATGGTGAATAGTGCTGCAATGAACATGGTGTATTGGTGGCATGAGGACAGAGGCTGGTAAATTTGGGTAAATGTCCAGGAGTGGGATTACTGGATAATTGGGAAGCTATATGCTTAGTCTTTGGAGAACTTCCATACAGCCTTCCAGAGTGGTTGAACAGGTTTCAATTCCCACCAACAATGTAGTAGAGATCTCTTTTGGCCACATCCTCACTAGCATCTGTTATTATTAGTTTTCTTGATAATGGCCATTCTAACTGCTTCAAACAATCCCGTTGTGAGAGTTGTTTTACAATCAGAAGGTTAAAGCCACACAGTTACCAAATATAATATGGTGATGTATATAAGATCTGGAGAAAGCATAATGATATTAGATATTTTAAAATCTGGATAAAGTGCAGACTTTAGTAATGATAGTATTTAGGGTTTAGTATCATCTTAAATAAAATGTTAATAGAGAATACAAGGTGTATAGTGTAAGACACTATTATTCATAATCTTCAAATTTTTATATTTTATATATTATGCACTATATTTTACACTATTTTCAAATTATACTACAGCTTAACATTAACTGAAACACATGTCCCTCCCCAGACAATCCAAAATTAAAGTAAATCCCAGTTTTGCATATATTCACATTGAGATGACATTTTTGAATATATATGTAATATATACACATACATATCTGGGCAGATTAGATATAATAAAAGAAATAATGTAAGATGACTAAAGAATGATAGACATGCTGTTTCAGGTTAGGTATTTAGAAAAGAACACTTGGTGGAGGTAAAAATCCCATCAATAGAATTGAAAATGTTGTCTAAGGTGCAAAGTGAATAAAAGCATGTCATGGGGAGAATGATCAATTCTACCAAATGTCATGGGGAAAATATCCAAATTAGCACTCCTGGGAAAGGAAGTTATGCCTTTTGGCAGGCTCTAGACATTTACCTGACCTCTTAAAAAGTGAGTCTCAGGCCTGGAGATCTATTTATCTATCTATCTATCTATCTATCTATCTATCTATCTATCTATCTATCTATCTATCATCTATCTGTCTACCTATCTATCTATTATCTATATTTACATATATGTATATCTAGATAGATATAAATATCAGAATTAAGCAGCTTTACAGCCTTGTATTTGGGCATATTGTACTTGTTTGAAACTTTTTCCTGATCCACATTGGACCTATATTCTGGCATTCTGCTTCTGGGCTGCTGTCACATTCTTACCTGGCCAAACTTAATGCTCAACCTGCTCTCAGATATTAGGTAGCAAGACCCTCCTATCATGCAGCACAACAGCAATGGGTACACAGAGGATATCTCCCTGCATAAACTGATGGGTGAGGCACACTGGAAATGCGAATCTATACTCACTATTGATGGCTATCCTTCTGTCCCTTCCTTTGTATCAAGACATTATTCCATGTAGTCTCACTTTCTCACACTGAAGCCAGAAAATAATTAATTGGGCTGAGATTAAGGGATGCTGAGCTCCATACTATAGGTATTATACTCTTTGCTATCCTTCATGGGGGAGTAGGCAGACATATCCACAGAGATAAACAGCTGTAACTTGGTCAACCAACCCTATGAAAGTTAGTGATTCCAGGAAGGGTAAAGTGAATTATGGAAGACAATAAGTTGATTATCAGAGATTCAAAGGAGAAATGGAAGTGAAATGGGGCATGCAGGAACAAGAAACAGTCCTTTCATAGATTTTGCTTTACAAGAAAAGAATACCTGTGCTGATGTCTATGATTAAGTATACAGTATCAGTGATGGCTTTCAGAAGTGAGTCTTTGCATATGAATGAGATAGAAGAAAGATACAAGGAATGTTGTATTCATTTTGATCCTTTACTGTGGAAAGCAGTTGAGGTACTTACTCAGATCATGTAGACCTAATCAATTAGAGCCATATCTTTATACAATCCGATATTGGCATGTCATTCAGAGTGCCTTCTTACAATGCTGAGTTTCAAGACACCGGTATTAATCTATTAAGTAATGCTTCTGTGAACTGAGAAGGCTTTTTTGAATCTCCTTTATGCAATACAAAATCACTGCATTTTTGTATTTACATGTTTTGCTTTGTTTTATTTGAGGATATCGCATATGATTCAATAATCTATGAGTAGGATAATGCATTTTATAAGAATAATAGATTTCACCCAAACTCCTGGTAAACTCTGAGGGTGCTCAGGGTCATTATCATGGTTGAAAATCATGATGGTTTTGTCAGGCTGGATACAGAAATGTGGATATACAGTAGATATTGGGAAACAAGAGTGGCTCTGACACAAAAATATATGAGTTGGAAGAATAACTCTTACAAGTCTAGGGGTAAGATAACTTCTTACCAAAATAATATACTCTGAGTATTACTAATTATGGAAGGGAAACACTTGAATTTCTCTTTAGACATGTTTATGCTAAAGTTATTTTATAAGTGGAAAATGGAAATATGCATGTGAATATATGAATTTTAATTCAGAAAGAACTTTGAATACAAATAACTATTTTGGCATTGTCTGTGTTTTGTTTTCAACAGAATGGAAAATGGTGGGTTTCCCTTGGAAGGAGAGGTACATTGAGGAAATAGCGCTGATCCAGATACCTTAAAAATGTGCATAATAAGAGCTACCCAGATATGCTGGAAAAGAAACACAGAAAATAGGATTCAATTGTGAAAAATGTGAGGAAAAAGCAGGAGTACAATAACCATAAAAATGATTATGAAAGGTTCATCACAAAGATGTTCTTTTGATTAAGAAATCAAAATTTTAAAAATCTCTTAACCATCTGATAAGAATTGCAACATATGAAGCATTGAATGCTATTTATCTGTACGTGTGTGTGTGTGTGTGTGTGTGTGTGTGTGTGTCTGTCTGTCTGTCTGTCTGTCTGTCTGTGTGTCTGTCTAGCTGGCTAGCTAATGTACCTATCTGTATCCTAGTTCTTTTACACTTGAATCATTCCTTGATAAAATGTGAGAATGAATATCTCAGTGATCCACATCATTAGTTTGCTAGGATAACCTAGTTTTTAATTCTTGTTTGTTTACACTAGTTGGTTCAAAGTCTCCTTCAGAGTGAATGTGTCTATATTGATTAATATATCCCTCTTTCTCACATCAACTTACATGTAATAGATGTACAAGCACTGGAATAGCTCTATGACCCTATGCACAAAAGTTAAAGATTGTACAATGTGAAATTATAATATTGCCAATAATAGTTTAGTTTTATTCACTGGATTTAAGGGTTTTACAGCACTGAAGCTAATCAAACCACTCCTAAACACTGCAGTACATTGCATATACATGTATTCAGGTAGATTCTTCAATGGAAGATAAAGTGAAATAATTTATGCATAATTATTTAATAACCTACCTGGTGAAAATAAACCAACATTTAGATAATCAAAATGAAAATCAGTAAACATCCATTATTTCTTAATTTAGTGCTAATTCAGAAGTGTTTGTATCTATATCCTGAAACTATTGACACAGTCTGGTGGAGGAAAAAAATATATATATATATATGGCTGGGAAGGTGGCTTAGTAATAGAGTTCTTGCCTTGCATTCATGAGGCCATAGGTTTGATTTCTCAGTACCACATAGGCAGAAAAGGCTGATGTGGTGCTGTGGCTCACGTGATAGAGTGCTAGCCTTGAGCAAAAGAGGCTCAGGCCCTGAGTTCAAGCCTGAAGACTGGCCAAAGAAAGGTTTCCTGTTTTGTTTTGTTTTTTAATATATACACAGTAAGATTAATATAGACACTAAATACCCAATCACCAAAATTATACAGATTTTTATATGACATTTTTCTTTGATACTGCTCTCATTGTAATCACCACTTGGGATAAATATCCGTCCACTTGTGCAACAATTTGCATTTTTATAAATGTGCTGGAAATTGACAAAAATAACATCAATTGACAAGAATGTATCAGTAGTTTAACCAGGAAGATTTAAAAAGATTTTGCACATAACAACCTTTAATTTTTTTTAGAATATATTAATTGTACCTTTGGGTTTCATTTTCATGTTTACAACTTGCATATATTATACTTCAATCTAATTCATACCATCGATGTTAATATTTTCCTCCCTTTTCCTACATCTTTTTTGTGATGCATTTCATTGGGTTATTTTCATATACATATAGATTTCTGTAATATTTGTTAACTGTAAAACTTCTTATTGTCCCTCCCACCTTTGCTCTTGCTCCAAATAGACCTCTTGCACAATTATGGCATACTGTTTATTTGTAACAACTCTAATGTCTTGTGCATTACTTGAACAATTTTCTGTGTGCTAAATGGATATCATACTTTTATACATTTTTTCCATTGTTTGAAATGACAAAAATGGGTTGAAATGTGAAAGGAGGATTTTTCCCCATTCCATGTTTTTTACATTCTGTGGCAGTAGAAAAGTTCTTAGCCAGATGGCTGCTCAAAGAAAATAACAACTTGCATTCTGCTTTGTTCTTCTATTGATAACAAACTTTGCTTTTTGGCTTATGTAGCATATTACAGATTTTCAGGCCATGAGAAGTTAAAAAACTTGCAGGAGGAGCATAGACTATTTATTTACCAATTTTATAACACATATACACATTAATAAAATGTTTTTATCATACTCTTATTGACACATTGAAGTCCATAAGTATGGTTATTGTATGAATTACGGCTTTATTTAGTGATATTGCAATTAAATTCAGAGACTTGTGCTCAGTAAAATTGCTATAGATAAATTATCCAAGAATTTAAACCAGTCAAAATAGCTAGTACAGCCAGACACCAGTGGCTCACACCTGTAATCCTAGCTACTCAGGAGGCTGAGACCTGAGGAATATGGTTCAAAGCCAGCCTGGGCAGGAAAGACTGTGAGACTCTTATCTCCAATAAATCACTCAGAAAACTGGAAGTGGTGCTGTGGCTCAAGTGGTAGAGCTCTCGCCTTGAGCTGAAGATCTGAGGGATAAGC
>NW_012267273.1:4844886-4846264 GCF_000151885.1 Dipodomys ordii | reverse complement strand
GTCCCTGACTTGTATTAGTTATTGCAAATAAGGGAACCCATAAGACCTATGTTTCTTTGGGTCTGGCTTACTTCACTTAATATATTTTTTCCCAAGCTTTTCCATTTCTTAACAAATGAGGCAGTATCATTCTTTCTGATGGAGGCATAGAATTCCATTGTGTATATATATACCATATTTTCTTGATCCATTCATCTGATGAATGGATGGGTTGGTTCCATATCTTTGCTATGGTAAATAATGCTGCAATAAATGTAGTCATGCTGGTAGCTTTAGTATAGTCTTGTTTGTGAACAGTTGGATAAATGTCCAAATGTGGGATTGTTGGGTCATAGGCGAGCTCTATGTAGAGTCTTTTGAGGAACCTCCATACTACTTTCCAAAGTGGTTGAACAAGTTTACACTCCCACCAACAATGCAGTGAGGTTCCCTTCTGTCCACATCCCCTCCAGTATCTGTTGTTATTAGAGTTCTTGATTATAGCCATTCTAACTGGGTTGAGGTGTTATTATCTCAATGTTGTTTTGATTTGCATTTTTTTTATGGACAGAGAAGTTGAACATTTCTTCATGTATCTATTGGCCATTCTTATTTCCTCTTCAGAGAAGTTTCTCTTTAAGCCTTTAGTCCACTTATTTATTGGGCAGTTGTTTCTTTGAGGATTTGTTGTTGGGGGATTTAGTTTTTTGAGTTCTAAGTATATTTTAGATATGAGACCTTGTCTGATGTATTAGTAGTGAAGCTATTCTACCAATTCCTGGGTTTTCTATTGATCTTGCTTGCTCTGTCCTTCGTCGTGCAGAAACAGGATTCATTTGAGGGATGTAAAGCTGGTTCAATATACGCAAATCAACTAATACAATTCATCACATCAAGAAGGGCAAGGATAGATGCAGAAAAAAACATTTGACAAGACCCAACACTCCTTTATGATGAAGGTTCTGGAAAAACTAGGAATCCATGGAACATTCCTCAATATTATAAAGGCTGTATATGACAAACCTACAGCCAGCATTATACTTAATGGATAAAAGCTAAAGTGATTTCCTCTAAACTCAGGAAAGAGACAAGGATGTCTACTCTCTCCACTTCTCTTCAATTTAGTATTAGAATGCCTAGCTACAGCAATAAGACAAGATGCAAATGTAAAGAGGATCCAAATAGGGAAAGATGAAGTAAAACTCTCCCTCTTTACAGATGACATGATCTTGTATTTAAAGAATCCCATGGACTCAACTCCTAAGTTATTTCAGCTGATCAATGAGACTCTTATCTCCAAAAACCACTAGAAAACCAGAAGTGTTGCTGTGGCTCCACTGCTAGAGCGCTGGCCTTGGAAAGCAGTATGGAGGTTCCTAAAAAAACTCCACATAGAGCT
>NW_012267273.1:4841335-4843806 GCF_000151885.1 Dipodomys ordii | reverse complement strand
CGAGCTTAATTTAAATTGGTATAAATAATCAGATACCTTTTTCTCTTCTAAATGAACTGTTTTTGCAATGAGTACAAAAGCCATTAGATTCTTTTAAAAGCAAGTATGAGGATTTGTCTCTTGAGATACACTGATTATTAATAAAGAGGTTGCGAAAACCGACCATGACTCTCAGCGTACACAGTAAAATGAACTCTATTAAGTGACAAGGCATATTAAGAGCCTTGAGTGGCAAGTCTGTCAGATAAAGAAAATGCATGTGAGGGTGAAGGAAATAAATATTACTTTTACAGAATAGTTTATTTTATTTTTACCTGAGAGAACTTCTTTCCCAATGATAATATACACGTCTGTTCCTATGTACTTCAGTGTACAGGGCTTCCTTCAAATTTCTTTTTTCTTTTTTTTTTTTCTGGTTGTGAGGCTTGAACTCTGGGCCTGGGCACTGTACGTAAGCTCTTCAACCCAAGGCTAACACTCTACCACTTGAGCCACAGTGCCACTTTTGGTTTTCTGGTGGTTAATTGTACATAAGAAGCTCATGGACTTTCCTACCCAGGGTTATTTTGAACCTCAGTTCCTTAGATCTCAGCCTCCTGAGTAGTTAGGATTACAGGTGTGAACCGCTGGTGCCCAGATCCTCTAATTTCTTAAACTGCAGGATAACTTGTTTATACATCAGATGTCTACATTGGCCATACCCCAAATTGCTGCACCTTCCAATTCCTCTCTTTAATCATGATTATCATCTTTCCGATAACACTGTCCATCTGATTTTCTTGGGCACCATTTGTCCTCACATTACTGTTTTTATGCTCACATTAGTGTCAATGCTTATATAACTTACAGCCTCATAAGGAGAATATAATTTTGACATAATGTATTTGCCTTTTGAATCCTTTAACCAACCACACAAAGGTCTAATGTTTTACAGTGAAAATTTTCTATTCTATATTAGTTGTTTATTGGGAGTTTTCAGAGAAGATGGAAGCAGAACAAGTGGAGGAGACTTATTTAAATGTTCTACAGAGTTGTACTTTTCCGTTAGATAAACATTATCTTATCTTTTTCCTTAGTGGAAAGGGCAGCAAAGGTACACATCAAATTCCCAAGAGCTGAATGTTCATACTAAGAATCATGCATTAGAAGCTGGGAATGCACAATTTCTGTGAATACCAGTCCTTTTTTCCAAATACAGAAAAAATGGAAAATCTATGATAAAACGAAGGGGATCTATGCAAATATTGAGAGTTTGACAGTGCCACATATCTAAGAAAATCACCAAAACAATCACAAAGAATTTAATTTACTGGCAATCCAAGCTATCTTCAGCTGGAAACAGTACCAAGAAAATCTCCTCTAATATTCAAGAACAGTTCATTTTAGTAAGGTTTCCACTTGGCCATTTTCTCATCAAGATTTCTCAAATATGTTAATTTACTTCTTTTATATGGGATAAAAATATCATTCACAGTTGGCCGCTTGTGGCTCAACCTATAATCCTAGAGACCTGAGAATCAAGATTCTGGCTAGGCCAAGCAGGAGAGTACATGAAACTACCTCCAATTAAGTACCAAAAATTTTAGAAGTGGAGCCACGTATATAGGAATGAAAAGCATTTGCATAGGATGGATCTGATACTTGATAGGTAAATGTCTTTGCAGTTAAATAACTTCATCTTTCAATTCACAAAGAGGTAGGAAAAAAACAAAAGAGAGAAAGGCAAAAGCACCTATTTAATTAACGAAGTTCTTGATTAACCAAGAACATCAAAGACTATCAACTTTTGTACTGCATACCCAATATGTACTACCCACTTTCACTATAAAAATGTCAGCATGTAAGACAAGTATATTCTAATTTTAGTATGTCATATACTTCATATTGTAACTGGTAAAATGAAATTCAAATGTTAGTCTATTAATCTTATGTGCATTCCCCTATCCTTACTTTCTGTCTTTGTTGGTTTTTGTTGGTTTGTTTGTTTTTTAAGGTTGGTTGATTGGTTTGGATTTTTGGTGATAGAAGAACTCAAGCAAGAACTCCAATACCTGATCTCTATTCTTAACCCCAAAAAACCCCTCTTTTCACAAATAGTGTTAATTTTCTCATCAAGGAAAGCAGATCTGTTTCTTTCCGGGAGAAAACATTGGTTTAAGTTGGTTTATCATTTTAAAGTAAAATTATAAAATTATGCTTTAAAATGATAAAAGAGATCATTTGGAATCCCTTTATTTAAATCATTTTCATTAAATATATTTAATCAAATTTATATTGTCGTACTTACCCTGTTTTGAAGTTCCCACTCCCATCTAAGCAGATTTCCAATGGGGTAACAATAAACCAATGCTGCATAAGTTTTCTGAGATATCAAAATGTATTTTTTCTGAATAATATATATGCATATATAACACTAATCATAAAGATGTATGTAATAGGAGATGCACAGATATAGTTCGTAAATCTGTACA
>NW_012267273.1:4825730-4829620 GCF_000151885.1 Dipodomys ordii | reverse complement strand
AAAAAAATCACTATGGTATCTGGTTTATCAATCTGAAATTTTCTTGCCCTTGTGACATTAAAATCCATACTTTTGCTGAATATTGTTTTCTGATACCTGAAAAAGGTTTGGTTTCTTCACACTACAATTCCATTTATCAATGTCCATTATGTTGAGTCCCATAAAGGAAGAGTCTCCATTATTTTTAAATAATTTTCTTTTATAGATTAGTTGCAATTCTATAATAAGTTCCTTTATAAAAATGAAAATTATGCTCATTTAAGTATAATTACTGATTTCCTTTTTCCCATTATTGGTCCTAAATGAGTGTTGGTAGCTCTGATTAAAAGTCACCTTAGTTTTTGTATAACATACTGAACATGCTATACCATTTTATACCTGTAGGAATTTTAAATTAAGGGATATCAAAGGTGAAATTTGAATAGATAAGGTAGATATTAGATTTTTTTAACATTTACAACAAAATTGTGTTAGATGGAAATAGTATAGTCCTCTTTAAAAAAGAGTAGGAAAATTGAAAACTAACACCATTCTTCCATTCATTAATTCCCATAAGTATAGAGGCTTGATGATAATAATTACACTATTTGATAGTGAAGACTTATTTTAGTAGAGAGGAATTGAAACTATGACCTTAAATGCAAAGATGTTAGCCTTGAGCTGTGCACTGTATCAGTAATCTATATTTCTATTGAGATCTAGGTAACTTCCTTTTAATAACTTCTACTGTCTTGATAAACTGATGCATATAGGAATAATGCATGTTTAGGTTGAATATGTTATTTAATCATTGAGGAAAAAAATCCAAGCACCTAATTTTATTACCATACATTTTAATAATGTTAAAGCATATAATTTTTATTGTATCCATGCTAATATTTGTGTTATAAGTAAATACTTTGCCAGACTATATGGATAGTTTCTAAAGTATACTTCATTTGCCATATTAGCAAGCACATCTTTTGGTAGTAATACACTGATTTAATACAAATTTAAAAGTTTAAGGTATTCTAAATCTGGTTGAATTTTATCTTTATCTAGTCGATGATAAAGATGATTCAGGGGCACTGAGTATACTGGGAGACTATTAAAATGTGCATTGTGAGCTCTTCTTATGTCTAATGCCACACATATGTCACAAAACAGGACATACAAAAGGAAAATGAATAGCATAAGTGATATTCTCAGAATATTGGGTGAGTTCTAGTCCCTTTCAGAGAGTAAAATGTAGTACATAGATATGTCCTGCCCTTTTTTTTTTGGGGGGGGGGCTGGTCGTGGGGCCTGAACTCTGGGCCTGGGCGCTATCCCTCAGCTCTTGAGCTCAAGGCTGGGCCTGGGCACTGTCCCTCAGCTCTTCAGCTCAAAGCTAGCATTCTATCACTTGAGCCACAATGCCACTTCTGGCTTTTTTCTTTTTGCTTATGTGGTGCTGAAGAATTGAACCCAGGGCCTCAGGCATGCAAGGCAAGCGCTCCTCCACTGAGCCACCTTCCCAGCCCATGTCCTGCACTTTTATGTTACAATCTTGAAGTTTTTCTGTTTACTCTATGATGAAAAAAAGAGCCATATATTCTAAACCTAAATGTTCTAGACCAAAAATAAAAATTATTTTATTTTGGTAGAGCATATTCTTTTGGTTAACTAATATCATATATAAATTTCCAATATATAGTGCATATGTTATTTTGTGTATTTTCTTGCTTTAGAAATTTGGGAACAAAGTATGTATGTAGTACTTATAAAAGAAGTCAATGTTTGTCTGTTTAATGTCTATAGTAAGAATTTATCTGCTCATTTATAAAGTAGCAATATCTTATGAAAAGTGAAAATTATATATATATACACTTACATATATACATATATATAGTATATATATTCATATCATCCTTAGTCATCAAAGGTGAAATGATACCTGTCTGGCTCTTAGTTCTAGTAGAAAGCAACTGTCCTCAACCAATTTGACGCATGTGAGAATGTACACAAGTTTTGTTTATAGCATAATGTATTGAATTCCCTTCGGATATCTGGGTGCTGGCAACCACCTTGTCTATTACCAGTTTTGAATAAAATCATTAATAATCTTCCTGACCCCTTCTTCATTGCCTTCCTTCCTCTTTGACAATCATTACTATAGTTTTCTGCGCAATGAAACCTATTTACAAATGTAATTGGAAATTAGTCACCCCTTTCCTCCTCCTGTCTCTTATACACTTAGTTATTCTGCAGAGTGGCTCATGTAGAAAAAATCCTCTCATGTCATCTACCTCTTGTTTATTTGTTGCTGTAGAGTCGCAAGGCTGGATTCAAAGAAATAATTACCTGAGCTCTCATGCTGTCATAAGCATAAATTCAAGGACTTTTCAAGTTGAAAGAAGACATAGAAATTGAAAACATACACCTAAAATACACCTAAAATAATTTCATAGCCGTCTTCTCATACATAAAACAAAGCATTATTTTTTCTAAGATTCACATATGGTGAAGTTTTACATTAATATTATCCATACCTTACATTATATTTTTATATTCCCACTGTCTCCAGTGAAAAATCCTAAAAACTTAACTACACATTACCTTGGTAATTTTATTATTGATTTAAAATTAAAATCAGCAATGCTGTATATTCATTCTTCAAGTGTAATAGTTTAGACAATTTGACATATAGATCCCAGATAATTTTTATTGCATCTATTTCTGAAATATTTGAAGTGTCACCTGCTTAAGAGATATGCATATTTAAATATATTTTTTAGAAAGAACAGTAAAAAATTAGATGATAACCTCATTATCTACAAAAAACAAAGGAAATTATATCAAATGACATTTTATTTTGTAATAAAATGTTGTCAATATAGTTGAGCAAAAGATAAAGTCTAGATATGAGAAAAATAACTATGTGAGTTCCAAACTGCATAAGCTATAGAAAATATAAACATGCCGTATGACTTTTGCTGATTATTCATATTGTTGTTTTTTTGGGTTTTTGTCGGCTGTGGGGCTTGAAATCAGGGCTTGGGTGCTATCCTCAGGTCTTCAGCTCAAGGCAATCATTCTAACACTTGATCCACAGCACTACTTCCGTTTTTTTAGTGCTTTATTGGAGATAAGCGGCTAACAGACTTTCTTGCCCAGGATGGCTTTGAATCATCGCCTAATTCAGGATAAGTAAAAGCTAGTTGCCAGTGGCTTATGCCTGTCATCCTAGCTTCTCAGGAGGATGAGAACTGAGGATTGAGGTTGAAAGCCATCCTGAGCAGTAAACTCCATAAGACTGGATAGTAAATTCTGTGAGACTCTTATTTCCAATTATCCGCACGAAAACTGGAAGAGGTGCTGTGTCTCAAGTGGTAGAATGTAAACCTTAAGCTGAAGCGCTCAGGCCCAGCCCTGACAGAAAAATAGATAGATAGATAGATAGATAGATAGATAGATAGATAGATAGATAGATAGATAGATAGATAGATAGATAAGATAGATAGAATAAGTGTGTGTCTGGGGCAAGCAGAAAAGCTCAGATAAGATGATGTTAAGAGAAATGAACCCCAAGATAGGGACACCAGTGTTTTTATTTATTTATTTTTTCTTGCTTGCTATTGTTTCTAACATATTTATAAGGTACCATGTGATTTTTTGTTGTTGTTGATGTTGCTTTGTATGTCCCTCCCTCATGGTATAACCCCTGTTTTCACTGATTTGATGTTGGTATAATTTGGGGAGGGGAAGGGAAAAAACAAATCGCTTAAATAGGGATACAGGTGGACCCATTGCAACAATGAGATGTACAAGAAGCTATGTCGAAAACTTTACAATTTAGGCGGGTTATCAGGAGGGGGGAGGGAGTGTAGCTGTGGAGATGGGAGGGAAGAGATCTTAAGGGAAAAACAAAG
>NW_012267273.1:4823466-4825680 GCF_000151885.1 Dipodomys ordii | reverse complement strand
GTCTTTTTTTAAAGTCAATTTATTCCTACCCTGTTTGTTAATTATTATCTGCAGTACATAGAAGCTGCAATTAAACAAACTGGATATATGTGAAATTCCCATAAAAATAGCTGTGTTACATGTACACATATTTAATACAATGTGTACTTGATTTCCGTGATGAGCATCTATCAAAGCATGCATATGTGACATGTTTTATGGCCAGACTATAAATTGTTACAACTTTTTAATGGATTGGGTCAATGATGTCAGAAAGAAATCCATTACATTGGATTTCACTGGGACAGGAAAAGTCCTGGAGTAGAATTTACTTGCTTAAGAGCTCCTCATATATCTGTATTATTGACAACACTTTAGTTGATGTCTCTTATAAAAACTATATTCTGTCTCTGAATAGTGATCTCAAGGAAACTTGCTGTTAGTTTTATTGACCACCATAGTAAATTCTAAATATAATGAAAGTATAAAGAAATTGCGTTGTTGCTATGACAAGTAATCATTTATGGCCATTCATTTTGTTTTATTTTCATCAACCTAAATGAAAAACATCAAATGAAAATGTGATTCACTTTTTAAAATATAAAACAATTCATGACAATAGTGATTAAATGAGTCAAATATCCTTAAATCTATGATGATTTATATATATACATATACAAATAATTTTTAAGGAAGTTTATTTTTTTGGAAAATTCACATTCATATTTTACTGATAGATATTCTTGATTTGTGAAATAAACATTTCATCAGTCTTAGATGTATAAGATAATGTATATTTGTTATTTTTTAAGGTTTTCTGGTAGTTAATTGGAAATAGGAATCTCTTTGAGTTGGTTGAGATTTGAGGATCAGGGTTCAAAGCCAGCCAGGAAAGGAAAGTCTGTGAGATTATTGTCTCCAATAAACCACTCAAAAAACTGGACATGCTGCTGTGGCCCAAGTGGTAGAGTGCTAGCATTGAGCTGATGAGCTGGGACAGTGCCGAGGACCAGGGTTCAACCCCACGACTGACCAAAAATAAAACCCCCCAAAATCTCTTTGACTTTCTTTGCCATGTTGGTTTTGAATGGCATTTGTTAGGTCTCAGCCTCCTGAGTAGGTAAAATTACTTTTCCTGTAAAATCAGAAATAAGACCGAAATGTCCACCTTTACCCTTGTGTCTAAATTGGTACTGAAAGACAAAGCCAGAGCAACTGAGCAAGCAAAAGAAATAAAAAAAAAGATTCAAATTGGGAAGAAATAATTAAAAATATCTCTGTTCACAAGTAAAAACATCTGAAATGTTACATTAAAAATAGGACTGATAAAAAATCAATACACATAAATCTGTTGCATCTTTATCTAAAATGAACAATTTAAAAAGATTCTTGTGCTGGACTCCAAGGGAGATGGTAGATGAATATGGAGAAGAAGGAGGGTAGAATGCATTTAGAAACTTCTTGAAAAGAGTCTCAGGGGCACAACAGATAGGAGAGAGATCCACAAGTGTGACAATATCAAAATAAATAAAAGCTTCTACACAGCTAAGGACATAGTTTTTTAAACTGGAAAGACAGTCAACAGACTGGGTGGGAGCAGATCTTTACAGCAATACATCAGACAACGGCTTAATATCCACTATATGCAAGGAGCTCAAGAAATTAGTCCTTCCCAAGCCTAATAACCCAATCACTAAATAGGAAATGCTTATGATCACTGGCCATAAAGGAAATGCAAATTAAAACAACTCTGAAATTCCATGTCACCCCAGTTAGATGAGTTAACATTAAGAACTCAAACAACAAATGTTGAAGGGGAACCCTGCAGTATTGGTGGAGATGTAAACTAGTACAACCACTCTTCACAGAACCCTGGAGGTTCCTCAAAAAGCCAAACATAGACCTTACCTATGACCTCACCACTCTTGTGTTCTACCTTTAACATCATAAACCAGGATATGATAAAGACAACTGCACATCTATGTTCATTGCCACATTATTCAAAATAGCCAAGATATGGAAATAACCAGATGCCCACAATAGATGAGTGGATCAAAGTGTGGGATTAAAAGAGGATATCCTTAGGAGAGAAACATAAAGGTCAAAGGATTACTTGCCAATTCATATTTATATAAAATAATACACATACATACGTATATGGATATGGAAACAAGATATCTCCTTTTTTTGCAGATGTTGTTGCTTTTAGGTTTTTAGTTTTTAATGATTCTATCT
>NW_012267273.1:4800088-4812581 GCF_000151885.1 Dipodomys ordii | reverse complement strand
AAATGTACGCATTATCCTGCCCATGTAATTGTAACCCCTCTGTACAGTATGTTCACAAATAAAAAATAAATAAATAAATTTAAAAAAATACATAGGAATATATTATAAAAATGATAAATCAGATTCTCTTAATACATATGTATGTTTTTACCTGCATGCTCATTTTATGCAGTGATATGAATGAGCTATTTTGAATCCTGATATTTAAGAAAATATTTAGTTATATTAACCTTAATTTTGAGCTATTTTTAAGTTAACTGTAATTATATTCAAATATATTTTTGGATAGTTATGACATTTTGAAATTATATGTCATTAAGATTCAATTACCCAAAATTTAGTAAGGAGATAATAGTATCAACCGCTGAAGATTAGGTTAATGTGTTATTTCTTCTTCAATATATGTGATTGAACATTGCTTGGTTAGTGTACCTGAAATAAGTAGAAAAAGGGATTAAGTACTAAAACCTAGAAATAAACTAGCTTTGTGAAATAGATAACAATGTAGCAGCCTGGACAGAATTGAGAATGGTCAGATACTTTAACTCAGCCTGTGGTTTTACAATTTCACTGAAGGCAGCTTTCGATTGTTAAAATAATTCTGGAACTCAAGAAGGCTAATATGGAGCATCTATCTATTGTCTTTATCTGTCTGTCTATACATCTATACCTATTATGTATGTGTGTATGTATGTATGTATCAATCTATCTATCTATCTAGGTTATGTGACCAAGTATTTCAGCCAATATCTTGGTAGCCTCCAGAGTTCTCCTCCCACCCCCAAAATCAAATTGGAAATCAGTTTATATCATAAAAAAGAGACTTTACCAAGCTATTATTTATTACAGAACCCTTCAAACTTTGTTCTATGAATAACAGTGAAAAATAAAAAGCCAACTATCACATAAAATACAACCCTCTTGGTTTTGTAATAAGGAAGGAGTCAACAAACCATGTCCCCAGGCAAGCTTGGGTATATAATTTGTGTGTTACTCAATACAATTGCTTTTACAGTGTAATCTTGTAGAAAATAATAATAACAATAATAATAATAATAGTAATAATAGTTTGGCTTTTAATACAAGAAATGTTCAGATAGTTTATGGAATCATTTCATGGCCTACAAACTCTTAAATATTTACTGTTTGCATAAACCTTGCTGATTTTGGTTCCACATGATAAGGGATTGCAAGTGCCTCCTGGCATATTAGAAGCCAAAATAAATTCTGTGAAAAAAGTCTACTTTTGAGAATACAGTGTATGCCATTC
Source organism: Dipodomys ordii (assembly GCF_000151885.1). Lineage (NCBI taxonomy): Eukaryota > Metazoa > Chordata > Mammalia > Rodentia > Heteromyidae > Dipodomys > Dipodomys ordii. The sequence goes on along the minus strand of NW_012267273.1, from coordinate 4,811,311 downwards.
AACTAATAAGTAAAAAACTTGTATAAACAATACAGACTGTTAAACATAAGGAGATACAGAAAATAGAAACATTAAAAACAGATGAAGGAAATGTAATTATCACACAAAAACAAAAATAGCCATGGTTAAGAGAGAAAATGTATTAAAAATGGAATATTTGGTAGCAGACCAGAAATTTGAAAATTTTCCTAAGATGAAACTTCTGGATTTTTTAAAAGAACTAAGTGTCTGTGACTAACAGTATATTGTACATTATATAAAGCTTCAAAATATAAAACAGTAAGTTGTATATCAAATATAAGACAAAAGTACTATAAAATACAAATAAAGACTAGGTAGATGTAATAGCAGATTTAAGTTTTCTAAAATAGATCTAACCTATGGTTTACAAAAACTGGAAAGGTGCAACAAAGGGATATTCTAACATGGGTGAAGAATCTTATTTCCTACCAAAGGCCACTTGGACATTTGCAGGCCATACAAAATAACACAGTTAGGCAGGCTGAGAACAGCCAATGAGAAACATAAGTGACTTTGCTAAACTGAATGATTCTGAGGGCTTTATACAGCCCCAGGAAGACATTCTCTACTCCTGTTCCAAGAGCTAATTTACTAGGAATATGTCACAGCAAAGTTACTATGACAGAAATTAAAAATCCATTATAAATAGATTCCATTATTATAGGCATAAGGAAAATGAAAAACACTCAGGAATACTGTAGTAACTGCCCATACACTTAGGGAAATATTAAGAAATAAAGACCACTTTTAAAAAAGAATACCACCTTTAAAAGACCATTTTTCTTATATTTCTAAAAGCAAGAATAAATGTAAAAGATATCTCATAATTCACCACTGGGCATCAGAGCTTCATACATCGTGGCCTTTCAAACATATACCTTGATAAAATTTTCAATGACTCAACCACATTTGTATAAATGCCAGTAAATCTATTCGATAATGAAGGTTTATCCTGTACTTTTGAAGGAGAAAACATAGGTAGACTTTTAAAATGAAATGTTTATTTTAAAATGAACATTCTTACGCTGGTCTGAAGCTGGTATTCTCTTCTTCAAAGGATCAATCTGTCTCTTTTTCTATCTCTTGAAAAAGGTCGTAGATTAAATAATCAAATCATTCTATTGTTATATGTGTAGAATGGAGCAACACTTGTTTTAGATAAGAAAAAGTATCTAAGAGAAAGAAAAATAAATTGCTTCTTTCTATATCTTGAAGTATCTGTATAAGAAATTTCCAGAGTATAAAGAATTCAGTTTGGTAAATAAACAGAAAAAAAAAACATTAGGAAAGATATAGAAACTTTAGAAATCATTTTAACATAAAAATCTTGAAATAATATTTATGTCTGTTCAAAATAGGCTAAACATTCCATGAATTGTATTTTATACATTGGTATTATGAGTTATATACAAGTAAATATTTTATGTTTTAAAATTAAAAATTGTCTGTATAAACTAGTCTTCAAAGAAATAAAATGCTAGTAGATTTTGTTTTGAATTTAATATTATACATTATCACAATAACCAAAAGGGGGATTAAAATTTAATGTGTAAACTAAATTATGAGTGCTTAAGTAAACAAACTAATGAATTATAATTGGATAACAACAAATTTTGGCTATTGCATACACAAGTATATAGTATAATGATAACTTTATTGCTTAGAATAATAGATTCATAAATGTATAAATAGAGTAAATACAATTAAAAATAAGATATGAAAAATACGTTGAATGTAAAATGAAAAACACTTATTTGACCTAAAGACTTTGCACTTGATTACCTTGCTATCTAGAATGCTGTTCTAGCACCATTACTCGTTATTTTTGTGTTAGAGTCTCTGGAATTTTTCTATCCAGGCTAGCTTTCAATCTGATCTTCTATATCCTAAGTAGCTGGGTGTTCCAGGGGCAAACAACCAGAAAGGAAAATATACATTATCATATCTTAATCATTAAACTAGACTGTGCTGAGAATCACATTCAATATTACTTCTTTTAATAGATTTTTAATTCTTTGGTGCAATGTAATTGCCATTTTAACAGTATTAGGATGTGCCATCTTTCAGAGGTGATTAGTCTGTGGGGGTTTCATTTTAGTCAATGGGATTGTTGTTGCTATAATAATTAATTTAGTCCCCTCTTATTTTCCCTTTTTGTCCTTCTGCTTTTCCCCTACATAGAAGAATAGGGGGATTCCTTGGATAAGGTGCCATCTTGGAATGGAACAGAGGTTTCTCATCTGAGAATAAACCTGGCAGCTCTCCTGGAGCTTCTTTAGCTCAAGGCTACTGCTCTACCACTTGAGCTACCAGTCCACTTTTGGATTTTGGTAGTTTATTGGAGATAAGAGCACAGTCTTTCTGGCCAGGCTGACTTTGAAGTGTGATCCTCAGACCTCAGCTCTTGATTAGGTAGGATTATCGATGTTAGCCATGTACTTGGCCATGGGAGGAGCTGGTGAAGAGAGAATAGTAAAAAAAAGCCAAGTATTCTTCATTCTCCTATTTTGCCTTCAGTCTTTCTTGGTAGACACATTATTCTTAGTTTTCCTTCTTTGAGTCTAATTTTTCCCACAATGCCATTCATCAATTTGCTTTCTGAAGCTTGTTCAAGAACCTCAAAAAAACTCATTAAGTTAGCTGGGCACAAGGAGCTCACATACACAATTCTAGCTATTTAAGAGGCTACAATCTGAGGAATGTGGTTTGAAACAAGCTAAGAAAGACAAATCTGAGATACTTTTAACTCCAAATAACAAACAAAAATTCTGTAGGAATCGCTCAAGTGAGAGAGCTAACCATGATTCCGAAAAGACAAATAGGGCTCAAGGTCCTGTGTTCAATGCCCCATTACCTGCACAGAAACAACGGAGAAGGAGGAGTAGGGGGAGGAGGAGGGGGAGGAGGAGGGAGGAGGAAGAGGGGGAGGAGGAGGAGGAGAAGGAGGAGAAGAAGAAGAAGGAGGAGAAGAAGGAGAAGAAGAAGAACCCCACACATTTATTCAAATGATTAAATATTAAGTTTTGGGTTCAGTAGGACTAGATTTCCATGTAACTGTTCCAAATGTGATACTAGACCTTCAAAAGAAAGTTATACCATCTCTGGCTTCCTTTTATTTGCCTACAATAAAAGTTAACAGTAAGTCTGATAAAATTCCATAACTCATTACTCATGCTTTCTCAACAGTAAAACTTTGCATTTGGGTAGGTTATAAATTCTGGCTGTTCCCTTCTGGCCACATCCCCTCCAGTATCTGTAGTTATTAGAGTTCTTGATTATAGCCATTCTAACTGGGGTGAGGTGGAATCTCAATGCTGTTTTGATTTGCATTTCTTTTATGGCTAGAGAGGTTGAGCATTTCTTCATGTGTCTATTGGTCATTCTTACTTCCTCTTCAGAGAAATTTCTCTTTAAGTTTTCAGCCCACTTATTTATCAAGCAGTTGTTGTTGGGGGATTTAATTTTTTAAGTTCCAAGTATATTTTAGATATGAGACCCTTGTCTGTTGCATGGCTAGTGAAGATCATCTCCCAATCTGTGGGTTTTCTATTGACCTTGCTAGCTATTTCCTTTGCCATGTAGAAGCTCTGCAGCTTCATGCAAACCCATTTGTCCAACCTTTCTATGATTTGTTGTATTTCTGGGTCTCTATTAAGAAAATAAAGTTCAACCACTTTGTAAAGCAGTATGGAGGTTCCTCAAAAGACTCCACACAGAGCTCCCCTATGATCCAGCAATCTCACTTTGGGGCATTTCCCCAAACGATCACAAGTAAGTCCATACTAAGCCTAACAGCACAACTATGTTTATAGCAGCATTATTTACCATAGCTAAGATATGGAACCAAACCAGGTGACCTTCAGCAGATGAACAGATCAAGAAGATGTGGTATATATATACAATGAAATTCTATGCCTCCATCAGAAAGAATGACATTGCCCCATTTGTTAGGAAATGGAAAGACTTGGAAAAAAATTAAGTGAAGTAACCAAAGAAACATAGGTTCCACGGGCTCCCTTATTTGCAGTAACTAGTACATGTGTAGGAAAAGTAGAAAAGATCAAAAGCTATGTACATATGACCATATAATGTGATGTTAAGTGAAATGAACCCCAAGACGGAGACACAAATACTTTTTTTCTTTCTTGCTATTGTTCCTAACATATTAATAATAGACAATGTGATTTTTTTTGTTTCTTTGTATATTATTCCCCATGGTATAACCCCTGTTTTCACCTTATTTGAGGTTTTGTGCCCTTCATCTTAAATAGGGATACAGGTAGAACAATTGTAACAATGAGATGTACAAGACACTATGTTGAAAATGAACTTTACAACTTTGGCTCACGGGGGTGAGGGGTAGTTGTGGAGATGGAACGGAGGCAACAATGCTCAATAGGAAATGTACTCATTACCTTGCTTGTGTAACTGTAACACCTCTGTACAGTATTTTTACAATAAAAAACGTACAAAAATAATCTGGCTGTTATTCTAAAAGTGAACTGAAATGGAGACATATTTTAATTGAAAATATCCCACCTTGATAAATATTCTCCATAGATCTCTACCAAGAGTGATTATTTAGGAACTCTGACACCTCCCAACTTCCTGGCAAGAAAAATTGGGAAAGGTAATTAAGAACATATGCTCTTATCAATTGAGAAATCTTCTTGAGAAAATTTGAAGTTTATGATTGGTAATCTGTTAAAGAAATAAGGAAGATCTAAAAATAACCTTACTATTTTATGAAACCAAATTAAGCAGCCTATCTCAACCATGTTCCCAAGATAAAGAACTAGTATTCAATTAACAGAACTTGATGACACCATTTGTCACAACTATTTCTTCTTGAATTCAGCTGGTATTTGAGATTGCTACCAGTTTTGACTAATTGCTTTTATTAGAGGAAAACTGAGGTTCTTGTTTATTTATAAAGAGAAGTATGTTTGCAAATTGAAGTTAAGTGAAAGGTATTGTGAGGCTCAAATCTCCCATGGAAAGTGAGATTGTAGAATGCCATATTCCTTGATTATCATTCAGAAAGTTGGCTCTTTCCACCTTAGGGGAAAAATGAAACAGAGTCTTTACTTGTAAAATTGGCAAGAGACCTATTTTTCATTCTACAAAGCCTTACATAGATCTCAAAAGTTTAGAGAAAAGATAAACCACAACTGGCAGTTATAGCAGGGGTAAGCTGAAAGTTTTACTTCATTTGTTTAAATAGAATCATTTGTTTTCTTTCTATAGAATTTTCTTTATTCTTACAATGTGTTTAGTTAGTTTAACACATCCAATTATGTATATTTTCATACATACTGGCTCATAAAAGAAACACAAGCAGAACAATCCTTGATTTTTGTCAACATGTTTACATTATGTTTTGAGAAAAAAAAGGATTTATATTATTTTAATTGTAAAAAAGAATAAGAGTGGCTTTTAATCTATGCTTTTCTGAGTGGGTTAACTCATGTATACACATATACATACAACAAATATAAATGCATTTATTAATACACAGTAATGGTAATAATTTCCTTATAGAAAAAATTGTAGTTCACATGGAAAATTGAATACTATATACATGATAAAATTATAGCTAAAACATGAAATTACTACCTTTTTGGGTACTCATACTTCTGTGTATGACTAAAGGTATACATGTAAAAGGATAATAATGATTTTTTTCTTTCTCCATGAATGATAAAAGAAACACAATTAAAATTTTTATCTAATTGTACCTTTTACTCTTAAATTATTTGATAAATAGTTTATAAAGCTCTTTAATACACATGCTATTAGTGATCTGTAACTACTAAATTTCTGTGCTTATTTTTAAGAAGGCATCAGATATCATATATACCATATATATATATTTATATTTATATTTATATATTTATATATATATTATATATATATTTATATATATATTTAGTTTTAGCAAACCTTTCCTTTAGACATTGTTGTTTTTTTATTATGCTATTTTACAGTATGCCTTATAATAATGTTATTGACATATTAATAAACTTTATGTCAGTATTGAAAGAAAGCATCATATTTGATCCTTATTTGGAAGGTTTTACCTAGGCTACAATTTTTTAAGCATTTTTATACTTTTTATTGTAAGAATACTTTACAGAAGGCTTACAGTTACATGAGCAAGGTAATGAGTACATTTCCTATTGAGCACATTTCCTATTGAGCATTGTTGCCTCCTCCTTTGTTTTCCCCCACCATCCCTTCCCTCCCACAACTACACTCCCCCCTCACTCCTCCACTGCCCCCTCACCACCACCACCCCACCTAAATTTTAAAGTTTGTTTTCTTTTAAATTGTGAGAATAACGTACCGAGGGGTTACAATTACATGGACAAGGTAATGAGTACATTTCTTATCAAGCATTGTTGCTTCCTCCTGTTTCCCTTTCCCATCCCTTCCAATCTCCCCCCACCTTCCCCCCCACCCTCCCCCCTCCTAGGCCACAATGTTTGATGAATAAAGCTAAATGTTATTTTTATTATTAATTTTCAGGTCTATAAAACCTTGATGTTTCCATTCTCAATTTTGAGTTTATTTATTTGAGTGTGTTCTCTTCTTTTTCTGATAACATTTGCTAAGGGTCTGTCAATTCTGTTAATTGTTTCAAAGAACCAAGTCTTTGTTTTGTTGATTCTTTCCATGTTGTTTTCTTTTTTATTCTAATTCATTTAATTCTGATTTAATTTTAATTATTTCTTTCCATCTACTGGATTGGGGTTTATCTTGCTGCTCTTTTCAAGGACGCTCAGATGTCTCATTAAATTGTTGGTTTCAGATCTCTCCAATTTGTTGATGGAGGAACTCAGAGCTATAAACTTACCACAGAGGACTGCCTTTGCTGTGTCCCAGAGGAGCTGGTAATTTGTGTGTTCATTTTTGTTGACTGACATGAACATTTGAATTTCCTTTCTAATCTCTTCCATGACCCACTTGTGATTCAGCAGTGTGTTGTTCAGCCTCAGTGTGGTACAGTATTTTCTTTTGTGGCTTTTGGTGTTGAGTTCTAATTTTATTCCCTTGTGGTCTGAGAGAATTCAAGGTATAACTTCAATGTTTCTGAATTTGGACAAGTTTGCTTTGTGGCCTAAAATGTGGTCTATTTTGGAAAATGTTCCATGTGCTGCTGACAAAAATGTGTATTCTGATGCTGCTGGGTGAAATATTCAGTAGATGTCTGTTAAATCTAGTTGATGTATGCAGTTGTTTAGATCTGTGTTTCTCTGTTGAGTTTTTGCCATCTGCAAACCAGGCAGGGACTCAACAAAGAAAGAGAACTATCGATCCATTTCTTTGATGAACATTGATGCAAAACTTCTCAACAAAATTCTGGTCAATTGACTTCAACAACTCATCCAAAAAATCATACACCACGATCAAACAGGATTCATTTTAGGGATTCAAAGCTGGTTCAATATATGCAAATCAATTAACATAATTCATCACATTAACAGGAACAAGGATAAGAACCACATGGTTATCTCAATAGATACAGAAAAGCATTCGACAAGATCCAACACCCCTTCATGATGAAGGTTCTGGAAAAATTAGGAATCCATGGAACATTCCTCAATATAATAAAGGCTGTGTATGACAAACATACAGCCAGTGTTATACTTAATAATGAAAAACTTAAAGGCATTTCCTCTTAACTCAGGAACAAGACAAGGATGTCCACACTCTCCACTTCTCTTCAATCTAGTATTAGAATGCCTAGCTACAGCAACAAGACAAGGCACAAACATAAAGGGGATCCAAATAGGGAAAGAAGAAGTAAAACTCTCCCTCTTTGCAGATGACATGATCTTGTATTTAAAGAATCCCATAGATTCACTCCCAAATTACTTAAGGTGACTCAAAACTTTGGCAAAGTAGCAGGGTATAAGATTAACTCTCAAAAATCAATGGCTTTTCTGTATGCCAACAATGAGAAAAGTGTGGGTGAAATTAGGAAAGCAACTCCACTCATAATAGCCCTACAAAAAATAAAATGCCTAGGAATTAACGTAACCAAAGAAGTGAAAGACCTCTATGATGAAAAATTTAAAAACATGAAAAAGGAAATTAAAGCAGAACTAAGGAAGTGGAAAAAACCTCCCATGCTCCTGGATTGGAAAGATTAACATCGTGAAAATGGCAATACTTCCCAAGGCTATCTACAAATTCAATGTGATACCTATCAATTTTCCAACCTCATTCTTCAAGGAAATAGAAGAGGCAATCCAAAAATTCATATGGAACAATAAAAGACCCCAAATAACAAAAACACTCCTCAACGGAAAGAACACTGCTGGAGGAATATCAATACCAAATTTCAGACTCTACTACAAAGCCATAGTAATCAAAACAGCTTGGTACTGGCTCAAGAACAGACCTCAGGACCAATGGAATAGAATTGAAAACCCAGAAATGAACCTACAGACCTATAGCCATCTAATCTTCGATAAGGGATCTAAAAACATAGAATGGAAGAAAGACAGCCTCTTCAGTAAAAGATGCTGGCAAAATTGGTTAACTACTTGTAGAAAACTAAAGCTAGATCCTTATATATCACCCTGCACGAGAATCAACTCTAAATGGATCAAAGACCTCAGAGTCAAAACAGACACTCTGAAAACATTGCAAGATGGAATAGAAGAAACCCTAGGTCTCCTTGGCACAGGCCGAAATTTTCTTAATAGAGATCCAGAAATACAACAAATCAAAGAATGGTTGGACAAATGGGATTGCATGAAATTGCAGAGCTTCTGCATGGCAAAGGAAATAGCTAGCAAAATCAATAGAAAGCCCACGGATTGGGAGATCTTCACTAGCCATGCAACAGACAAGGGTCTCATATCTAAAATATACCTGGAACTCAAAAAATTAAATCCCCCAACAACAAATCTTCAAAGAAAGAACTGCCCAAGAAATAAGTGGGCGAAAGACTTAAAGAGAAACTTCTGTGAAGAGGAAAGAAGGATGGCCAATAGACACATGAAGAAATGCTCAACCTCTCTAGCCATAAAAGAAATGCAAATCAAAACAACATTGAGATTCCACCTCACCCCAGTTAGAATGGCTATAACCAAGAACTCTAATAACAGATGCTGGATGGGATGTGGACAGAAAGGAACCTTACTGCATTGTTGGTGCGAGTGTAAACTTGTTCAACCACTTTGGAAAGTAATATGGAGGTTCCTCAAAAGACTCCGCATAGAGCTCCCCTATTACCCAGCAATCCCACTTTTGGGCATTTACCCAAATGTTCACAAACAAGACCACACTAAAGCTACCAGCACAACTATGTTTATTGCAGCCTTATTTACCATAGCTAAGATATGGAACCAACCCAGATACCCCTCAATAGATGAATGGATCAAGAAAATGTATACACAATGGAATTCTATGCCTCCATCAGAAAGAATGACATTGCCCCATTTGTTAGGAAATGTAAAAAATTGGAAAAAATTATATTCAGTGAACTAAGCCAGGCCCAAAGAAACATAGGTTTCATGGTTTTCCTTATTTGAAATAACTATTTCTGAGACAAGCAGAAAAGGTCAGATAAGTTGATGTTAGGGAAATGAGCCCTAAGATATGTATTCAAATATTTTTTTTCTTTCATGCAATTGTTTCCAATACATTTATAAGATAATTTCTTTGTTGCTTTGTATGTCCCTTTCTCACGGTATTACCCCTGCTTTCACTGTATTTGAGATTGTTATAATTTGTGGAGGCGAAGGGAAAAAACAAATCTTTTAAATAAGGATACAGGTAGACCAATTGCAACATTGAGATGTACAAGTCGTTATGTCAAAAATGAACTTTACAATTTTGGTGGGGGGGGAGGAGGGTTGGGTTGGGGGTGGGAGAAGGATGGGATGGGATGGGGAAGCAAAGAAGGAGGCTACAATGCTTGATAAGAAATGTACTCATTATCTTGCCCATGTAATTGTAACCCCTCTGTACAATATTTCCACAATAAAAAAATAATGGTCATTGAATATATAATTCACTAGATAATTATATCCTTTCTCAGAGACTGGGTCAGTAGATTTTAAAGATTTAAAATGAGAAACACCATTTGTGTTGGATTTTTAAGTGATGGCACTAGTGCAAACTACTAAAATTTCTTTCTCCCCTCAACAGGTTTCACACTCTAATCCATTATTTTAAATCTCATTTTTTCTCAGTGCAGATTCCTTCTTTGCTTTGCCATTTCAGATTTAATTTAACTCAATTTTATTTTATTTTCACACAATAGCTTCTTAGGCTCTAGAGTTTTAAAAGCTTTTTGATTTAAGCCAATACATCCAACATCTTTACTTTGAGTCACTAGGGTGGGTCTTAGTGGTAGAAAGCTTGCCTAGAATGCATGTCTATGGATGCTATTCCCAACACTGGAGGAAAGAAGATTTGAAACATTGCTTTCATATTGTCTATGAAACATTTTCATAAAATACAACAGTGATTGAAACAGTTGGTATATTTTGAATATTTTTCAAACTTCCTTTATCATAACTCAACTAATCATTTACCCATTTCATATGACCAAATTTATTTATGATTTGTTTCTTACAGTTTTCAGCTGCATCCTAAAATTTCAGCCTGTGTGTGGAAATACAACCCTAAAGCTTCAGATGCCAAAGATAAAACAGAGGATTAAAAATAATACCTGTAATCTACTTCAAATGTCTTTTATTTTTTTTTCTTGTGAACATACTGTACAGAGGGGTTACAATTACATGGACAAGATAATGAGTACATTTCTTATCAAGCATTGCAGCCTCCTCCTTTGTTTACCCTTCATATCCCTTCCCAGCCTTCCTCCGCCCCCTCATTCAATCCTCCCCCCCCCCCCCCCCCACCAAAGTTGTAAAGTTCGTTTTCGACATGAAAACTTCTCATTGTTGCAACGGGTCCACCTGTATCCTTAAACGACTTGTTTTTCCCCCTCTTCTCCACAAATTATACCGACATCAAATATAGTGAAAGCAGGGTTATACTGTGGGGAGGGACATATGAAGCAACAAAGAAATTTTCTTATAAATGCGTTAGAAACAAATGCATGAAAGAAAAAAAAACATTTAAATACATATCTAAGGGTTCATTTTCCTAACATCACATTATCTGACCTTTTCTGCTTGACTCATATGGATTGCATTAAGTTGCAGAGCTTCTGCATGG
>NW_012267273.1:4753489-4799498 GCF_000151885.1 Dipodomys ordii | reverse complement strand
AAGAATGACATTGCCCCATTTGTTAGGAAATGGAAAGGCTTGGAAAAAATTATATTAAGTGAAGTAAGCCAAACCCAAAGAAACATAGGTCCCATGGTTTCCCTTATTTGCAATATCAAATGTCATTTTATATAAGAAACTTCTTGCTGTAGTCTAGTATCAATTTATACTGCAAATGAAAATAAAACATACACACTATACCACAGCCACAAATGGCATTGCTAAAATAAGAAACCAGTGAAAGTTCAATCCTCATTTATTTTTATGTTTTAAATACAAATAAATGACTACATTTTGAAAGTAGAAACTTAGAAATCTGCAACTCTATGCACCAATGAACCTTCTTTGGATATATTATTATTATTAATCATAATCATAATTAGTCTTTTTTCACTTCAGAACTCACAGCTCCATTTACCTTTTGTTTGAATTCTAAGTAGTTTAGAGTGTTTTTTAATAAACTGGTATGACAGAAGGAAAATGAAACATTAAATGCAAATATTGTTGAGATTCAGTATTTGAAGAATTTTTGTAAAGTTTCCTATACGATAAATACTAAGGATTGCACTCTCCCGCCTTATAAAGCACATCAGCATTTTTTTCATTTTTAGAATGTTCTCCCAGAAAAGTCTCTTACCACAGGAATGAGGTTAATAGTTGCACAAGAATTCATATCCATGAAGAAATATTATGTGGATATAATTTCAATTTAATAAGAATATGCAACAGAATCACAAATATTACATCTTTGTTAGAAACATTAAACTTGGATAAATACACAAATATTGAAATATGAGGAAAACTATGCAAAATGCTTCACAGTGAGGAAAATATGGCATATGATTAAATATGCAAGAAATTCATAAAATGCCTGCACACTACTTGCATAACCATATACAAGGTATAGTGGTCATCATTTCATTTGAACTTGACAGTCATTGATCACACTATATGGTCTTATTAGCTGAGTTTCACATAATAAAGAATATGATCAAGTAAATTACTCAAAACACATAGACAGTGGTCACAAATTATCATCCATGGATTAGTAACTAGATTTGAAAATATTTTATATCAATTTCTCCCAACATTGTTTGCCCTGATTTCAAGAATATGCATAGAAAAATGTAGTAAAAGAAGTAATAGAAAATAGATGAGAAATGGTAGAGTACAGAAGTATTAATGGATAGACATGCTTGTTGGACAATATAATTAAGATAGAACAAATAAAATTTAACACTATGTTAGCACTATATTAGCAGATGCTGAAATATAAAGGAAGTCTATATCCCAAGGGAAGTGCCTGATACATGGCAGGTACTTCACAAACATCCCCTTCACATTGCATCCTAATATTTAAATTTTATAAAATATTTATATATCTGGTAACAGTCAAATAATTCCTCAACTGGCTAATTCAGCATTTGTTTATTAGGCATATTCTATATTCAAGTACAACAAATCTTCATGCTTATATGAGAGATTCCTCATCTTTTTTAGTGAGGACAATAGATAATTACTATTATGACAACTATATTGCTGTATTAATACATATTAAGATTTATCCCTAGTGTTAAATTGTATCTAGCTTACGAGATCCCTGTAATAGTCATTAAAACTCATGCAGAAGAATACTAATCTTCTAGAACAGATGTAAAGCACTGGCTCCTAATTTTGCTGTGCCCAAACTCAAGCTAGTGCAAATGCCCTACCTAAGCAAGATTACATCAATGCATACACAAAACTATTTTCCGTAATGTGTATCTTAGTTGAACAGTTTATAAACTATATTTGACAAATACTAAATATAAAAATGTAGTTTAAACTCTTAAATTTAAGAAATTACACACACATATACATATACATACATGTATACACACAATAGCAACTAAATGTTTATCAAGTATTTAAAGCAGAATCCTGGACTATGAAACTAACAGGAAAGCAGAAGAAAAAAAGAAGATTTTGGCGTAAGAGGCAATTTTCTAGGACTCCCAAATGGCAATCAAGAAAAGCAAAAATAGATATTTGGGACATCTTCAAATCAAACACCTTCTGTATAGCAAAGACAACAACCAGTACAATTAAAAAACAATTTGCAAAATAGGAAAAAACACCTACAAAGCAAGCATACATTGGACAAGGGTCGATATCTAGAATATATTACAAACTGAAAAGGTGCTAACCACAATGTAAACAGGCCAATTTAAAATATGTCTTCAGGCCTTGGGTTCGGTTCCTCAGCACCATATAAGCAGAAAAAACCTGGAAGTGGCACTGTGGCTCAAGTGGTGGAGCACTAGCCTTGAGCTGAAGAGCTGAGAGAGAGCGCCCAGGCCCAGAGTCCATAAAGCCTAGATGGCTAGAAAGACCCTCTGGAAAAAGATGGAAATACTCAACAGATAAATGAACAAATGTTCAATTTTGCTGATTGATAATGAATCCAATGAAAACCAGAATGCTATTTCATTCCACTTCTGTTAGAATGACTATAGTCAAAATGACAAGAAATAACAAATTTTAATGAACAATGGAAAAATATAAACTCTTACATACTTTATATGGGAAAGTTAATTAGTATAGCCATTATGGAAAGCATTAGTAATATCTCTCAAGTAACTGGAAAAGAAATGTAATATGACCCAACATTTCATCTACAATTATAACTCTAAAGAAAATATTTATATTAAAATCAATTAATTAATTAGTATGTTTGTTGTAGTACTAGTCCCAGCAGTCAAGATAAAGAAGCAACTAGGAGGAATGTATTAAAAATGTGATATTTACTACTCAGCCATTTAAAGTACAAACTTCTGTCATTTTCAAAAGTAAGAGAAAATTATGTTGATTGCAGCAATCCATATCAAACAAATACCAATAGCTGTCACTCATGTTTAGAAAACAATAAATCATGTCTAAAGACATGGGATTGAATAGTTAACACCAGATAAGAAGAATCATAGGGATCAGACAAAGAATACAAGGACTTTTGGAGCCAGGGAAGGGAGAGAAGTAGAAAAGCAGAAAAGGGAGTCAATTCTAATGCTGATATGGACAGAAATTTATGGTTCACTTTTTTTTTTTCATAGTTCACCAGAGATACTCAGAGAACTCGTTGATAGCTTTCATACTTAGGTTTTATTAAATTAAGTATATTGTCTATGAATGGATTTCCCATATTAAAACCATCCCATTTTCAAAGGACAAGGCGGGAACCAATGCAACCGTGATACTTACAAGACACTGTGTTGGAAATGAACTGTATAACTTGGGTGGGGGTTGTGGGGACATAAAGAGGGAGAAAAATTAGGGACAAGAAATGTACTCACTGCCTTACTTATATAATCGTAACCCCTCTGTACATCACCATGACAATAAAATTTTTAAAAAGGACTATCTCAATGGGCTTCTCTGGCAGAGTCACAGGCAGCCGTCATTTTTCTCACAAAGTATGGCTAGGGAGTCTGGCCAGACACCTAAGTTCCTCTGAGCCTCGGGCTCAGTCCTTATTAGGTGCCTCTCCTGGAAAGTCCTTTACTGACCCAAGTCTCTCAAGAGTTTGAAATGATCCATGTGGTCAAAAGGACCTACACCAATTCATATTCATAGCTAATATTACCTTTGTGGACCCAGAGCCCAAGGCCATCTCAGTTCCTATTACATGAGATGTTTCTTTAGTGACCTTGCCACTGTCAGGAGCACAAGTGGTCAGTGAGATCTGCTGAATGAGAATATGTCTATTATTATTATTATTATCATTACCATTTTATCATATTTTAGCCCTGGAATATTAGGATGTAAGTAAAATTTGCATTGTAATAACAAACATTTTAGTTGTGAAAGTGAATTGAAGTCATGAGAGTAGAATTTTAATCATAAAAGTATTTCATGTGAAATTACAGATTGCCTGAATGCATTAATTTCTTATAGTTAATTTTAATTTCAAGTATAGCAAAAATACTATTCATGAATGATACTTAGGCAAAGCCTCAAATTTTCATAATTGTAAGTTCACTTTTATTCTCATATATATGTATGTATGTATATATATATGTAATATTCCACTTCATGTTTTGTCTGAGTTCCTCCCCCAAACTAAATTTTATTTGATTTTGGTGCATTAAATGTTATGCTTTGATTTCTTTGACTGTAATTCAGTGCCTCATGTATGATAATCCCAATGATTAGAAGTATTAATATTAGTAAGAATTAAAAAGGGATTTCAGAAAGATATAACACAAGTGATGTATTTCAGTATCATAATTAGATTATGAAAGGAAGAACAATGCTATTTTCCAAAGTGTATGTCTGTATTTCTGTATAGGTTTTTGCATTTTCAAAAAGATATTCTCTTTTAACAATACATGGATTTATTTATTTGTATGTAGTTATTTTCTTGGGGTACATTGAAATAGGATGGTATATTTAATATATTCTTGAAGAAATATTTTATACTTGTTGAATATACATTAGTTGTTCCCAGCTCTGTTCTAGAACAACTTTGAAGATAAGGTGAAATATTGTTTTCATTAATATTCTACAAGATTTCAAGAGCTGGTGAGACACTTCAAAATTGGCATTGGTTACCCTCAAGGAAGAACAGATGCTTTGACATATGTCAAGATGAGTGTTCTGAACTAAAAATTCAAATCTCCTTCTGGAAAACTTTTTGTACTAACATATGGTAGACAATGAATCTTAAAAGCTGTTGGCTATGGATTTGACAGAAAAATGGGATTAGTGAAAATTTATTTACAGAGATTAACCAAATTGAGCATAGAAACGAATGGAATTGGCCATAGTCCTCTGATTTTTAAAAGACTGGCAAAAATTCCTCTGCTTTGCCCAAAAATATAACTCTCCAATTTTTATATGTAATACTGTATTTCTAAATGCAATTCTGATTTGTCTTTGTTAAGCCACGCGGAATGCATTTCCTGTCTACAACATCACTAACAGTCCTAAGGAAAATAAATTTGTGGTCTCACAATTGTGGCAAGGAATGCACAAATTTGAATAATTTTACTCACTTTTCTTCATTATCATAAAAAGGATGGATTCAAAACACAACAATATCCACATTTGAGTGGCATCAAGCAAAATCATACCCCTTTTCTACTGCTGATGATAATTACATATGGAAATACCTCTCCAGTTTTGTAGATTTACATTCATGTAATTTGAGAGCTTAAAATAAGAATTGCATACTTGTCAGCTATTATTTTAAACAAGCCCAAACTTATATGGAACATTTATGCATTTAAACAAGATGTGAAACATAGTTTGTATTTATTGTCCCAGTGATATATCATGGGAACATGTCAAAAATAATAATCTTCAATCATCCTCCCCTGTCATCAGATACCACCTTTCTGCTCTTTCTTTGTTTGCTTTATTTTCCTGTGTAGTATAATTTGAATTGCAACTATGCTTATAAAGAGCAGAAACCCTGAATGTATTTCCCGTACATTACTTCAAAAAGTATGTAATAGTTTCTACTACAATGACATATTGTTTCTTAGTTATATAATGCTTTAATTATTCAACATTCAATGTATTTCCACAATAAATATTTTCATAAAGCAGTTCATAGTTTTATTCTATTTTTTACAAAGTATTGTGAATTTAACTCTTAAGAATTATAACAAGAAACTTAAAGATTCTCAGGGCAGGAAGTCAGTGTCTCATACTTAAAATCCTAACTACTAAGGAGGCTGAAATCTGGAAATTGTGGTTTGAAGGTAGCCCAGGAATGAAAGTGTATGAGACTCTTATCTCCAGGTAACCACCAAAAAAACTGGAAGTTTAGAGTGTCAGCCTTGAGTGAAAAAGCTAAGGAATAGTGCCCAGGCCTGTAGTTCAACACCAACACCGACACTCCCACCCAAAAAATGTGAAATTAAAAGAATCTCCAGTCAATCATATTTAGAACTCAATGGTTTTGAAACTAAGTAATTAAAGTGTAAAAATTAACTACCTATTTTTAACTCTGGGGTTAAGAAACTATTGTAATATAAAGAAATATTGCAGGCCGAATGTTTCACATCTATACTCCTAGCCACTCAAGAGTAGATGTGAACTAGAGTATCATAATTTGTTTTTCTTAACTAGTAAAATGTTGTGCTAGAAGTATGACTCAAGTGTACAGTATTGCACCAGCGATAGCAAAACTTATTGTGATTGCAAGGCTGTGAGTCCAAGCCACAGTATAAGTCAGGGCAATACAGTTATTTATTTTTGTTTTATTTTAACATTTCCCCTATACATATATTCTTTACCCAAATATTTCAAACTTTTGTAGGATTTTACATTCAAGTATGGCTTCAAGAAGACAAAATGCTTTTGTCTAATAATAATATTGTGTTGAGCACAAATGTATGTAAATATGCACTTTATTTTATTTTGTGTGTATCCTACTGATTGCTACTTAGGGATTTTCTATTGTAGAAAGATACAATTACCTTGAAGAACTTGTTCAAGTTATCCATGGGCTTGTGCCAATGATCATTGCATTTATAGGACAAAAAGTCATAATGTGATTCCCAGAAATCTGAAAAACTATAAGCTATGGTTGGTTAAAAAAAAAAAAAAACACCATGATTGGTCAAATCTCTTTTTTTCTTTTTTTTTGTCTGTCATGGGGCCTGAACTCTGGGCCTGGGTGCTGTCCCTCAGCTCTTCAGCTCAAGGCTAATGCTCTACCACTTCTGGCTTTTTCTGCTTATGTGGTGTTAAGGAATCGATCCCAGGTCAAGCACTCTACCACTGAGCCACCTTCCCAGCCCCTCAAATCCCATTTTTATAGGGATACACACTGAGAATGAGCATGAGTAAGAATAAGCAAGAGTAAGAGAGAGAAAGACAGAGACACAGAGAGAAAGAGATAGGGATACAGAAATATGAAATATGCTACTTATGGTGAGTTAAGATGATGGGCATTGATTTCATACCCCAGTTCCATCAAGTCATAGTAATAGTCATTTCATTTTTAAGTATGTTATTGGTATAATGTGTATTTTTAATGAAAACTGGAATATTTCTTGGTGTTGACTTTTTCTTCGTTGTGCTCTGGATAAGTACAAGGTTAGCAGTAAAACTCTGATATAGAAATAGATACTCAAACAAATTCAAGAAAATCAGTAACAGATATTGAAAACATTGCCTGCATGTGTATCTATTGCACAAATCCACTGAAACTATAACTGAAGCCATAGTGAGAACCTCCAATTATGAAAATTCAAGGAGCTTCTGGTTGTTTACATATTATCAGGAAGAACCTGTTTCTAGTCCTTGTTTCTTAAAAAAATAATAATTAAATAAACAAGGGCCATACTTGTCCATACTTAATGCTAATACTATATTTGTTTCTGCTTCTTATTGAAGTATTTTATCTTACATATCATTTTCACATACGCTTATTTTTTTTATTTTTGGCAGTTGTGAGGCTTGAGCTCTGGGCCTGGGCACTGTCCCTGTGCTCTTCAGCTCAAGGCTAGCGCTCTATCTCTTGAGCCACAGTGCCACTTCCAGTTTTCTGGTGGTTAATTGGAGATAAGAGTCTCACACAGTCCAGGTGGCTCACGCCTGTATCCTAGCTTCTCAGGAGGCTGAGATCTGTGGATCACGGTTCAAAGCCAGGAAATTCTGTGAGACTCTTATCTCAAAGAAACCACTAGAAAACCGGAAGTGGCACTGTGGCTCAAGCGGTAGAGTGCTTGCCTTGAGCTGAAGAGTGCAAGGACCACTCCCAAGCCCAGAGTTCAAGCTCCATGATGACAAAAATAAATAAATAAATAAATAGAGTCTTACAGATGTTCCTTCTCCATCTGGCTTTGAACCGTGATCCTTAGATCTCAGCCTCCTGAGTATCTAAGATTACAGGTGTGAGCCATGGGTGCCCGGCTTATATACTTCTTTTTAATAACTAGAGATAGATCTACTGTTTTTGTATTCCCCTTTGTCATTCACTAGAACTTTTATTCCTAATTTGGCAATCCTTTCAAAGAAAAAACAAACAAGAATGAAAATTTTAGCAAAATTTGAGCCTATATTCAATTATGCTTTAGAAATCTATTAAAAGTGGCATTGTCGTCAATTCATAACTCATAATGAAGAAAGTTGCAATTGAATCTCAGAATAAAAAGATAATGTGTATATCGAATTCATGAAATATCTCTAGTCCCTGGACAACTGAATCTCAAGGTGCAAAATTTGATTGTTGTTTAAGGAAATCCAAAAATGCTACTTCTGCCTTACCTGAAAACAAATGAGAAAAATCAAGTAAACGTTAAGAATGTGCTGAAGACAAATAATGAGTTTTCATGATCACATCGAAGTGAGTTTGCACTCATAGATTACACTTCATGAAACTGCATGGCCCATCACACAAAGAGAGGGGCAGGAAAGGAGCACAGACATCTCTTCACATTGCAAGTGCAACAAGCATATCGAGTGCCAATCTAGACAAATCAGACTCAACATATAGCAGATGTTAAGCTACCAGACAGATTCAAATAACTATAATTAGGAAAACAAAAGAAACAGCGACAGGAAAATGGTCAACAATAGACATAGCAAGATGGAGAAATTCACTGCCAAGAAGGAAAGGACAAGAGAGAATGAGATGGGATTTCTAATGATAAAACACATTCACATTCACAGACCCTGTGATAAAGTCACTTTACTATATCTCATTAATCCACTGAACAGAATTGAAGGGATAAATCACTGAATTAGAGAATAAGTGTACACTCATGAATAATTCATGAGAAATGAAACAAATGAAAAAAGTATAAAAGTAAAGTAAAACAATTTAAAAATACAGAGCTTAGAAACAGAAAAAAAATGTTTGGCTAACTACTTTAAGTAAAATCTCTGATTGATAGGCAATGAACAAATCCATATGGTTATAATGTCAAATATTCAAACACAATAATTTCTTTCAGGTCAAGACCAATATCTAAAGAAATAAATATAACAACAAAGAAATGCACATATAAAAATGAATAAAGCCAACTTACCATCTGTTATGACTGATAAAAAGTTAAAAATATAAGTAGATAATTTTCAAAACATAAAACACTACAAACAAAGGAAAAAGAAAAATTCTATCAGAAAATAAAATCTGAGAGAATCTATCCTCAGTAGAAATGACTTAGTATTTATTCTAGGCTCATTTTAAAGTAAATATTGTTGAAAACCAGTCACAAATCTGAATCTATCCAATAAATAATTCAAATATATATTATTCATAGAAGTTGAAGTTAATGAATGACAAGCTATAACAAATTATCAAATGAAAAATCAAAATTAAATATGTGATTAAAATAGTACAGCTGAAAATAGACAGGACTTAAGTTATCATGTTGTAAATTTACCATTATTATATATATATGTAAATATATAATTGTAAAGATATAGTACAGAGAGGTTACAGTACATGAGTAAGTTAATGAGTACATTTCCAATCTAGCATTGATATGTCCTCCTTTGTTTTTCCCCTACCATCCCTTCCCTCCCCAACTCCCCATCTCCTCCCTCCTTTCCCAAGTTGTAAAGTTCGTTTTCAACATAGTGTCTTGTACATCTCATTTTTACAATGGGTCAACCTGTATCCTTATTTCAGCATTTTGTTATTTCCCTTCCCCTCCCCAAATTAGAAAAATATATATACAGGATTCAGGGCACCAGAATCAAATACAGTGACAACAGGGGTTATACCATGGTTGAAGAACATACAAAAGAAACAAAAAAATCACATAATACATTAAAAACAACAGTGACAAAGATTAAACCTCAGAAAGAATGACACCACCCCATTTGTTAGGAAATGGAAAGACTTGGAAAAATTATATTAAGTGAAATAAGCCAGACCTAAAGAAGCATAGGTCCCATGTTTTCCCTTATTTGCAATAACTAGAATACATCTAGGATAATCTTATCAGACAAGCAGAAAAGGTCAAAAGCTATGTATATATATATATATATAAAATGATGCTAAGAAAAATGAACCCCAAGATATGAACACAAGAGGTTTTATCTTTACCATTATTTAAAAAAAACACATAATAGACCAACAATTAAATGGAAAAAAGTGACACTCAAAGAGAAAACAAGTAAAACAAAATCACTAAACCTAGGGAAAAGAAAGGAAGAGCTGATGAACACTTTTGTACACTAGAAAAAATGATGAGTATGATAGGAAAGTACAACAGACTCTGCTGTGAGTGGGTACACAGCCAATTAAGAGGCTGAATAAGAAAGAATACTTTTGAAGTACTGTATTTGAGTGTGTGAAAATTTAACAGTGGTATATGTTGAGACTGAAGAGGGCAGAGCTTCTGAGAGAGAGAGAGGAAGGGTGAGATTTATTAGGGAGCATCTGTGGAAATATCACAATGAACTCCCTTTACAACTGATATTTGATTTGGGGAAGAAAAAAGGAATCGCAGAAATGGTGGATGAACCAATAAAACAGTGGTACTTACTAGACACCATGTTGGAAATAAACTTTGAATTTGAGAGGGTGGAAGATGGTAGGGAAGAGTAGGGGAAAATAGTGGGGGTAACACTATTCAAAAAGAAATGTACTCATTACTTTATGTAACTGTGATCCCTCTATATATCAGCTTTCCTAAAACCTCCAACACTTGTTTATATGCTACAAGAAAAATCCTTCAGGTAAATAAACAATAATAATGATGATGATAGAAGAAGAAAATATGCAGAAAAGGGTTAAAAAGTGCCATTTTATAAATAGATGCAAAATAAGATGGTTTAAGGAAGAAAATATACTGAAGGGAAATTATATTTATAAAAGCTTAGAAAGCTGTGTTATTAAGAGGACAATTTCAAAAACTCATAATTTATGTAGGGATTATCAATACTTCACTATGCTATACTGTTCTCCTGTCTTCTGCAGTGCTTTTTTCTACTTGGCTTCATTCAGAGTAATTAAAGAAAATCTCAATTATCCTGTCAGTTTATCAGTAAAAATGTATCTCCAAATAAATTATGAAGTTATTTTGAAAATAACAATTCCAATTAGAATACTATATATTAGAATATAATGTACACATATATATTTATGTGGTCAAGGAGATTTTTTATCATACTTAGGTATATAGATTATAATCTAAATGAGCTTTTGAGCTATTTCTGGGTACTGATCTTTGAAAAGCTGCTCTTTCCTTTTTTTTTTTTGGTATAGAACTTTGTTTTAGAATATCCTGCATTCTGGATTTGATCACTCCCTTGCTCCTCTATCTTTAAAATTAGTAATTAATTGTAGAGGCTTCACTAAATTTTATTACTTTGATTTTTTAATTTAGTTTGCTTTGTTTTAGTTGTGGTTGTTGTTACGTCTTGAACTCAGGTCCTCATGTTCTCACTTGGCTTTTTTTTTTCAAGGTTGGTGCTCTATCTCTTGAATCACAGCTCTGCTTCCCATTTTCTCACTTTGAAAGAAGTAACAACTCACTTATAATGTGCAAGGTGTCTCCACAAATGGTTATAGATTGATATTTATTCCTATCATGAGGTGTTTAGCAAATGGAAATTTAGTATGACTGATGTCCAGAAATGGAGCTTCTAGGAGGATTTTAGGGTTAGATAAGATCATTTGGATGGAGCTCCTGTAAAGGCACCTTCTTATTTTATAAGAGGAGAAACTAGAAGTTAAATATACGTATCCTTTATGACTTCTGCCAGGTGTTCACCATGTCATTGTGGGATTCTCTCAGCTATATCACTTCACTCTGCATCCTTGACTGTGAACTTCTAGACTCCTGAGCCAAAATAATCTCCTTCATTATGACACATGCAGGCTGGGAGAGTATTTTATTGGCATTAAAATATAGAGTCAATAAATGGAGTATAATGAATTTTTTATGCTATGATACAACATGGCCGCTGAATATGTGTCCCATTTTTTTCATTATTTTTTTCCTTCTGTACTGCAGATTTAACCCACGGCTTCACCCATCCTAGGCAAGTGCTCTACCTCCTAATCCATATCACCACCACTCTTCATGTTTTACTTTGTTTCTGAAGTAAGCTCTCTTTGTTATGACTGTCCTCAATCATTTAATCTACCTGCCTTTACTTCTACAATATCTGAGTATTAGTGTTGTGTACCAAAACGGCAGGCCTTGACTCCTGAATGTAGAAAATAGGTGTTGATTGATGGCCCAGGCTAGCATTGATCTCCTGATCCTCTTTCATTTGTCAATTGAGTGCTGAAAATAGAATGTATGTACTACCAGGCCAGGAATTTGGTTTTATAGCTAAAAAACAGCCAAATCAAAAAGACTAGAAGAAATAAAATAATAGGGTAATTTAAATATTATTTCTTATATATCAAGAGCATTGAAACAGAGCAAAAGACAACAGATTAGTCCCTGTTTTTTTTTAAGGATTAAGATAGACTTCATTGTCATTCCAAATGCAACTGGCCTGTTCAGAAAATTTGGCCTGTTATCAATACTATGCTGGTTCTGAGAAAGTCAAATAAACAGCACAGTTTCAGCTTCATGATGTCGAATTTTAGCATGAGTAAATCCATTTTGGGTTTTAGCCTATTCTTTTGGGGTTTGGTGTAGAAATTTTGTCCAAGACAATATCCCCTTGGAAACTGAAATTTCTTTTAGCAGCTTGTTGTGACCATTCCAAAACAGAGGAAAAGTGATTCTTCCTGGGTAGTTCATAGTCTATTTTTTTGTGTGTGTGAGGAGACAACATCTTTGGCACATGCTAGTATGAGATGAGTAAAATTCTTGAGTTCTCTGAGTTTCTCAGAATTAAGATGCAATTAGAAAATGATGGCATAGGAATAAATTAGCAATTGATAACTTAAAGGCTAGAGAAACTCCCATCAAACATGCCTAGAATAGCAAAGATATTGGTTCTGAGAAAGACTGTGATATGCATTCAACTTAACTATCCTGTAAATCTTTAGTATTCTCCATCTTCAAAAGTCAATTATCAGAAGGATTTGACTTATTTAGGGAACTATCAACATACAAAAGGAATTGGAAGTGTTCTGTAGAAGCGAGGAATAAGCTGTGAACCAAATGCCAAAACAACACATTATTTTTCAGGGCTAACAATTGAGAAATACCCACACGTGATACTGGAAATTTAGGGTGGCTAAAACTGTTTTTTGCATTCTGCAGGGGACGACTCCACCCCAAATATGAACAAAGTAAAAGTGCTAAGAAAGTATATTGGGAAAGAAATATGAAGAAAGGGAATTACATGTCACAAGCAAGACACATCATCAGTTCATCTTCCACCATTTTCAGAGTACAGACTTGAAAAGTTGAAGTAAAGGAAGAAGTAGTAACAGGTGAAAATGTAAGCATAATTTAGAATATTTGGTTACAAGCATGAGCTAAATGGTCAGCCCTTGAAGAGAATATTTTGGTTCCCATGATATAACTTCTCTCACTCTAGAGTATAGCCTAAACACTGTAGGAAATTTCTCATTCTACTCCATTCTGTAGGCTGCCTCTTCAGGAAATTATTGTCTCCTTTTATGTGTAGAGATGTTTCCATTTGATTCTACCTGTTTTTTTTTTTTGATGGACTTCTAGTTTATCCCATTAAAATCTGCTAATGTAAAACAAATAGTTTGCACTTATGTATTTATTTTTGTTAACACTTGCTTATGTCCCATAAATGTTTTCTGTTTTGGAGAAATTTCCATAGGCTACTGTAGAGCATCTGCATTCCACAGATATTAGATGGAAAATTCTGCAGATGGTCTGATGGTCTATGGTGCAATTAAACTGTGAAGTTAATCACTGATTTCTTTTCTGGGAAGTGGTGTCATGTAATGGTACTGTAACTAGACCCCTTTTCTCTCTTATGTCTAGTATTGCTTTGATTTATGAATCAAGTTTAACACACATACAGACATGTGCATATCCATCTATTTATCTATCTATCTAGAGTTACTATGTCTTCCTGCTTGAGTTTAATACTTACTAATACATGATGAGGTATTTTATTAATATCTTCAGTCTTGAAATGTTATTTGATAATAAAATTGCTTCTGGTTCCCACATACTTGGAATATTGTTCCCATTTTCCTACACTTCAGTATATGTCTGTCTTTCCAGTGGATTGTGATGCTTGAAGACTGCAAATATTTGGGTATTTCTTTGATTTCAAAATTCAGTCTGAATCTTTAATTGGAGAGTTAAAATCCATGACACTTAAACTACACTCCTGCACAGAGCCACATCACACACGTGTGCCTTTGGGTATCCACTGGCTGTGTTTCTGAAGATAAGTCTGTCTCTTCTCTCCATTTTGTGCACTGATCTATATTAGAGTACGTTATTTCTCATATAAATCCAAGCCTCAATGTTTCTAGAATTCTCCATGGTTACTAAGTGTGTATCCTTTGTGTGTGTGTGTGTGTGATCTCTTGCCTTTCCACATCACATACATATGAGCTTTTGTCTCACATTTGTGGAATTGCAAGTAAGTCATAAAATATCACTAATTGTCCATCTCCTCATTATTTCTTTAACATGCTAAAATACCTCTAAATAAATGGAATATTTATACCATATGGATATGGGATATATATACATACATCCATATATATTGCAAGCATTAATCAAAGCAAAACTTGTGTACTTGTAGGGATTTTAGAAAAAAGTTACATGAAAGATTACCTGACGTAAATAAGATAATTTAATGATGACAAGATCAGTTCTACAATAAGACATAATATAATTACATGTATATGCAATTTTAAAAAAACAGAGCATCAAAATGTAAGAGGCAAAAAATTGAAGGGTGTGATATGGGGAATAGAATATTATCAGAGCTGGCAATATTCACTGTCAATTACTGATAGATTAATTGGAAAAACTCACTAAGAACACAGATTATCTGAATTATCTCATTAATCAAATTGATCTGATAAATACAGAACATTATATGTAACAGTAGAAAATAAAAATTAATGAACATTAAACCAGGGACATTATCTAAGTAGACTAAAACCTTATCCATAAAACAAACATTATTATATTTGAAATAATTCAAATTATGTCAGATATGCCTATATAGCAAACATGATTAAACTAGATATATAACTGAAAATCATTAAATTATGTCACCTGCATACTGCTATTTGTGCCAGGAACAGTATCTTATGTCTATTATCTCAGCTCCTCAAAATGTAGAGATTAAGAGTGAAAAAATTTTTCAATTTTTTCAGCAAAGACAAAATGATAATTAGACTTCATTTCAACTAACAACTTGGGAATCACAGTACAGGTCTAAAATCCATAGTAAAATTTAAGTTTCTACAGAGTCACACATATATATTATATGCACTGACATATATACATACATACACATATGCACATATATACATATATATAAATAAATAAAGAGAGAGAGATGGTATGTGTAAGTAATTGAACTTGTCTCATGGCTTTGGTGCTATTAATAATTTTATTGACAATATCAGATGTGCAATGTGATGTGTACTTAGTTTCACATCTTTAAAAACAGTAACTTTTTTATGTTGTTTATGTTGTCATTTATCAGAAAAATCAGTCCTTGAGACAATAAGTTTTTAAATTATTTCACTCCAATGAAAATATGAAAACAGTTGTCTCAAATACTGGCATACCTTTTTCCATATTTAGTCAAACACTATATAGACCCCATGTAGTATGCCATGAAAGCAATTAGAATACTACACCCACTTCTCTAAGTAGTTTTGCTGTTTTGTTGTGGCTATGTATTATAAATTGCATCAGTTAAGCAAATGGTACATTTGAATATCCTTTTGTACATTGTATTCCTATTTAATTGCTCTATTTTAGATAACTGGCCTACTGATTACACTAATTTTCTCTTTTGTAGTGACAAATAGACACAATTAAACAGCCTCTTTTAGGGCTCATTCATTAAAACATTTATTTTATGCTTATTGTATTCTCAACTTGAATTGTATGGGACATTTTCAAATTTAAATGATTTATAAAATTTGTTTTATGCTTACAGAATATTGCACAGAGGCATAGCTGATATATAATTTATACATCAAGAAGTTCATTTGTTTAAGCTGTGCAATTTGGTTTTTGTTTGTAATAATTACCATAATAATATTTATCCCCTTTTCCTAATTTTCCTTCAAAAAGCCATTATTCATTAGGAGTCATTCCACATTCTGCCTTAAACTGACATGTAAGCACCAATCAGTCATTACTTAACTTTTAATCTTGTATTTTTTAATCAGAGATATTTCATTAGTAATTAAGTCATATAATGTGTGACCTTTGTTGACCTTTGTTGACACTTGAAGTGACAGTTTGTAACATTTTTTAGGCTCATCCATGTTGTAATATGCATCAATGTTTCCTTTATTTTTTTATTGGCAAATCTACTTCAGTGTATAACTACATTACATTCTGTTTACTCATTCAGCAGTGGATGGATATTTGGGTGTTTGATTTAAGCAATTATGAATAATGACATGGAATTTATGCACATGTTCTGTGAACAAGTGTTTATTCCTTTCCTTTTTGGAATATATCCCAGAATGGAATTTTTGGTTCATCTTAGGACTCTGCATAGCAGTTGGTGGAAATGCCTGTTATCCAAAACAGCTAAACCATATACTAACTCTGTGGATCGTCCATGGGTGACAGTATTGTCTATACCCACATCAACATCTGTCATTCTTTGTGCTTTTTCATATATTTAATTTGGAAGAAATGATATGATATAGTTTTGATTGTCTTTTGCTTAATGACCAGCGATGGTGATTATTATGTGATAATTAGCCACTTGTTTTACTAAGTTTTCCATTACTATAGCAAAAAAACAAATAAATAAATCTGGGATATACTTCTGGGGGCTTTAATCCATGGTCGGTTGGACCCATTGTTTTTGGCTTGTGACAAAAGAAAATACACTACAGCAGGAAAACGGTGGAACATGCTGCTTGCACCTTCAGAACCAGGAATCAAAGAGACACGGTCCATACCACAATACCTATGTCAAGTGCTTGCACCTATTGACTTAATTATCTTTCTCAATGCTTTACCTTTAAAGGATCCATTACTTCCTAGTAGCAGTGTAGGCTGTAGTACACATACTTTGGGTTTCACTTACTCGACTAGTCAACACATTCATTTTTTTTTATTTTAATAAGTTTTTTATTGTGAAAATAGCGTACAGAGGGGTTACAATTACATGAGCAAGGTAATGAGTACATTTCTTATTAAGCATCATTGCCTCCTCCTTTTCTTTCCCCTACCATCCCTGCCCTCTCATCTCCATGACTACACGCCCCCCAAACCTCCACCCCTGCCAAAGTCATAAAGTTCGTTTTTCGACATACGATCTGGAACATCTCATTGTTGCAATGGATCCACCTTTATCCCTATTTAAACAATTTGCTTTTTCCCTTCCCCTCCAAAAATTATACCGACATCAAATACAGTGAAAGTAGGGGTTATACCGTGCGAAAGGGACATACAAAGCAACAAAGAAATAATCTTATAAATGTGTTAGAAACAATTGCATGAAAGAAAAAAAAATACATACCTTAGGGTTCATTTCCCTCACATCAACTTATCTGATCTTTTCTGCTTGACTCAGACATACACTAGTTATTGCAAATAAGGGAAACCATGGGACCTATGTTTCTTTGGGCCTGGCTTACTTCACTTAGTATAATTTTTTCCAAGTCTTGTGTTTTCTTTCCTGAAACATTCAGTTACATTGTCAAAATTCTAATTAGTTTATTTCTCATTTTGATATTGCTATAAGAATTCTATAAAAATTCTGTACAGCATTTTTACAATAAGAAGGTAAAAAATATTTTGATAGAAATTCTCGTCACATATATAATTTTCAAATATTTCTCCAACCCCTTTTGTCTAGTTATCTCTTTATTTATGATATGCATTGCAGCTGAATAATTATTACTTTTATTAGAGACAATTGAATATAAAGTCTCATAATGTGTTCTACCTCTATAATCCTGAGGTGAGTCTTTTTTTTTAATTTTCTTTTTCTTTGTTTTTTTATATAAGGTGTCACACTAACATTGCCCAAGTGCCTTCAGACATTGATCCTCCTATAACTACCCAAATTACAATTACGCGCCATCATGTTGAAGTTAGAATTCAACAGTCTTAACCATAAAATATTTTTATATTAATTAATCATTTTTTACTTTTGATTTCATATCTAAAATAGCATTGTCAATGGAAAAGAACATAGAAACGTATCTATCATGATTTGCAAATGTTTTCTTATTTATGATTATTAAATATTAATACTGACAAAATACATTATGTACAACAATTTGTTATTCCTTTATAGTTGTCCAATTCTCTCTTTACCTGTATATCAAAAATATGCACTATACTGTGGCTAATGGTTCAATTTATGCTTTTCCTATTTTTATTTTTTGTGTTACAAATATATTGATTAATTTAATTTTGACTCCATTTCTCTTAAGCTATTTTTATTTACTCATTTTTTACTTTCTTCCTTTCAGATGGAGTAGTTCTTATTAATCTATCTGCAAATTTTTTGATTATTATTTTTTTGGCTCTGATTTATTCCTAAGTGAAATTTTGATTTGGTCATAATAGATATTATACTGTACAACCTGAGATATTAAATATTACAAAAAATTATGTCCAGTGGATGTAAATCCATTTAGGAGATCATTTCTGCCTCTGGGAATTAGAGTAGTTGAGTTGAGAGTATCTACTCAGTTGCCAAGATTACTGGAACAATTGTTAATGACAGGAAGATAGTTGAGAGAAAAGTTATCACTTCTAGATCAATAACCATGTAATTTTCTCATGGTACATTTTAAATTACTCCCTTGAGTTTACTGTATTTCTATCTGATCACCGGCAATCCAGAATGACTATATTTCTAATGACTAAATATAATTAAAAGATTCTTCGAGAGTTTCAACAAGTTCCTTAACACTGTTGTTCTTGACAGAACAGTTTAAAATATGGGATTACTTGATATTTAATGTGCAACTGACCTAGTCTTTATTTTATGAATAAATATTTAGTCAACTTTTTTTAACCTAGATAACAAATAACCTAGCAATATTGAAACTTTTTGTACATGATGGAGAATATTTAAGTATTTTGTTTCATTTAAATTAATTATACATTTATTATTTTTTCTGCAGACATTGACCCTTGTATTGATACAAACTTAGAATAACATCGCTGTATATTTTTTCTTTATTTACATTGACAATCAACTAGAAAAAGTAATAAGCTTTTTTATCATTTATAATTATTCTGAAATAGGTTTTGAATTCATGATAACAAAACTGATTTTAATCTGGTCATGAACCTTGTCCTTATCCATGTGTAAGTCCTCCTTTATCTGTGATTCCATGTTTTAGGTGTACAACTCTGTAACTCAGGTATTTAAAGTCCATATTGTAAGAGTGCAGATGTGGGAAAAATGGATATACTGTCACATTCTAAGATGTTGATCTCAAGAGAGGGAAAACTCTTAGTTGCTTTTTGTGACATTACTTGATTTTATGTTTTTAGTGATGTAATAACATTTTTAAAGAAATATCTACAACATCCCCAAAATGTAAATTATTTTGGTGAAAAAAATGGATATATTGCAAGGAGTTCTGAGAATTGACCTGCACTTACAAACATGTTATTCACTCAAACTCCCTACCTGTGAATATCTATTTAAAGACAGATATAAACAATTTGGTGTATGTAAGGCAGATTGCTATTTAGGAACAGTTCAAAAAGAAAAAAATAGCATTAAATATTTATTTATAGCATATAAGGTTAAATTATTTTAGAGTAATGTGTTATAGCAAAAATATATTTAAAATTAGTACAGTTTTCAAATTTTAAATTAATTTTTAATCTAAAAATTTCGACTCTTTTTTGCTTTTCAATGAGCTCATATGATTGTTTTGATTCCACATCGTATATTTTAGGGATAAATAGATATTTTTAAATAAAATAAGGCCCACCCTTGATAATATCAAAGGGAATTCCATGTAAAGGATGATCTTTCCTTGATTTCCAGAGATGGAAAATAATATATTCGGAAATTTTGTGTGCTATTAAATTCATAGTGAATCCGGATTTTTTTTTTTGGGGGGTAGGTCATCATGGGGCTTGGGCGCGCTGTCCCTGCGCTCTTCAACTCAAGGCGAGCATTCTACCGCTTGACTCACAGCGACACTTCCGTTTTTCTAGTGCTTTATTGGAGATAACAATCTCACTGACTTTCCTGCCCAGGCTGGCTTTGAACTGTGATCCTCAGAACTCAGCCTTCTGAGTAGCTAGGATTACAGGCATGGGCCACAGGTGCCCAGCTTCAGAATTTTTATATATTCATACCAATACAAACTCCAAGGAGTCTTTTTTCAAGTTTTATCACTGTACAGTTCATAAGGACTATATCCTGGTTACAAGCAGATAAGTTGTCAAAAATTTCACTTACTAACAATGACACATATTTTATTTGATTATCTTTGTAGAGTTTTGAGAAGCTATATTTCTGGTAGACGTTATAAATAATCCATGTACATATGTTTCCTGGGTGCTAGTACACTCCAAATTTTTAATAAGTACATATTTGATTCACCAAATTAAATTAACTTGGAAAATTAAATGTATTGTCATATTTATACAATTATTATATTTTAAAGAATTAGATACTAAGTAAATTCAATTTCACACATTCTTTATTTTTAAATATACTTACAGGCAAGCTAAATCATCCAAAAGTCCTCCACATTTTTTGTATATGTATTTTAATATGTTAGAGGTGAAAATAATAACATATGTTAATAATTTCCAAATACATATTAATTATATGGATCACTTTTTCCCAAGAAATCTATGACAGTTTTGTATTTACATTTTTGTTGCACTTATTGTTTGGATAAGTATGTTGAAATGGAAAGCTTTTACGTTGAGTTATTTTTTTTGCATTTCTTTTTCTTTTTTTTCTTTTTTTTGCATTTATTTTTCTAGAGCATAAGTTCACAAGGTGATAGAATGCTGTGTGTTACTCTCTTCTTATTTATAATTTTGCATCTTACAAAGCATTGAACTTTGCCTTCCAAGATCAAAAATAAGTTACCAAGAACAGTAACATTTTGTTTGGTAAATGAAGTATATGATTTCACTCCGATACTGACAACAACTGAATCTTCCTAAGAGATAAAGGTGAAGGACATATAGTACTTTATTTCCACAATAGTTTGGAAAGACTCTTTGATATTCACAGTCTCATCAAGAAATAACATTAAACACTCCTTCTTTTATATGACCTAAAATTAAAATATATCAGCATATGCAGTTCTATTGTTTTATCACTGGTTGATTAAAATTCCAAGGAAATTAGTATTTTTCATATAATATGTGCAGGTATTTAATAGAATCAATTAATGCAAACCCTAATTACTGATACTCAAAGATGAACACCCGACTCAAAGATGATCATACTAAAGGTTCTCTGAACATGTGAAAATGAAAGTTTTGGCTCCTTGAACTCTAAAACGTGTAATTTCTGTAGCAAGCCTTCCTTATTAAAATTTAAAAAGAATCCTGCACCTAGATTATATCTGCACCCATTGGTACCAAGTTGATAATTATAGTAATCAGGAAAGTGTAATGAAAACTATAGAATCAAGCTTTAAACTGACTGACTGGATGGCACAGATAAAGGTGTCGCATTGATTCATTCTTTGCAGACATTGCCTTTAACTTAGACTGATAGAAAATGCAAATTGTTTAATGAATAGCATTAAGAAATATGCTGTGTCTCAACTATTTTCCCATTACGATAAAAAGGAAGTATAATGGAAAGCATATTTTTTACTGAATTCCATTTGAATTCTAGCACTTTTTCTGTGGAATGTTGGCTTACGTTCTTACGTTTCTCCTGAAGTAAGTGTTCAACAAATTCTCCTAATCATACCAAAATATACTTTGCCATCACTGCATAGAATCTAGTGTTGGTGAATTTAAATTTCTTTTATGTTACATATATTCTTCCATTTTGTTTTACTTGTTTCATTATTAGGTACTGAATTTCTGTTTTCTTATTTGTATCTTCATAAATTTATTTCCCCTGTAAACCTTTTCCATAGATATGGTGAAGCTTGATACTGTTTATCTACATTGAAAATAACGTCAAAAGACACGCATTAAATTATTTAAGCTCAAGAACTAGAATGAGTGCTATTTATATATATTCTCATATTTCTTATGCAATAAAAGGGAAGAAATGGAGGCATATATATATATAAGGAAATCACATATGTCTAAGGTTTTTAGAATAAGAAATGCCAATAAGACTTTTAAATAGGGTATTTTCTTCTATTTTCAAAATTACATGTCCAGTTAAACAAAATGTCAAACATTAGCTTTCAACCAAATCAAACATCATTCAATCTTTGATATCATAAAATGAAAAGCGTATAGAATATCTGATGACTGAATGTAACAAATATGATAGATGCTTTGGTAGTCTGCTGATAAACTTACCAGTTTTATGTTTGTAATAATGTAAGAATGCTTATAATGAAAACTTGCTAATTATTTTGCTAAAATATTATTTCCATTTCTTCAGGAAGTTTATTATGTTTTAAATCATATATTTTATGCATTGCATTCATGTTTATGATTATGAGGTTTAATGTAATATATTTAAACATTGCAAGAAATTGACGGGAATTTTAGTTTCTAGTTTTATGTTGAATACTTTATTTAGAATGTCTAGTTGGAGGATAACCAATAAGAAGCTAATACTGAGAAAATTTCTTAGTACCATGAGTAATTGTGTGCACTCTGAGTAGATTTTTACTAATGCAAAAATAATCTGTGTTTCAGAAATCATGATTAGAATACAAACAGTTATCAACATTGACAACTGACATTATTATTAAATGATGTTCCATAATCAAATCCACTTTGCTTTCATTGAATCCAAAAAAAAAAAACTGTAACAACTGAGCATTCTCTTCAGCAAGCCCCACGATAATTCTGTATTTAAATGTGTATGGGAGGGTGTGTGTGTGTGTGTGTGTGTGTGTGTGTGCCTGTAGAAATACCAAGCCATCTATATCACAAGCACTATTATAATTGACAAATGTAAAACTTCTACAATATGTGGAGTTGTATGTTTTCCACACCAAACAATTTTGATAAGTCTTGTGCCTGGATTGAGAAAATATATTTTTCTGGCTTCTTCAAAATATCAAAGACTACAGATGGTTAGAGAAATGAAATTAGTTATATTCTCATACTAAAGTAACTCACCTACACAGAAGTTCAAATCATTTCCATATATCTTGAGAACAGATTATCAATAGTCAATAATTGTTAACTGAATTGATGACCAAGATTAAATAATGCATTTGACATAAATCCTTGAGAAATAGTATCTTAACTAATTTTGCACTGTTGATGAGTTTTAAAAAGTCAATAGAGCTTTCTAATAATATAAGAATTCTTCAAGAACTACTTAAGCTGCTCCATTCATGTAATGAATGTTTTATAAAGGAAATTTCATAGCAGACACTGAAGAGAATGCTTTTATTATCACTGAGCATAATGCATCAGATTCTCTGTTTATTATTTCAGACTTTATAGATTCTTATAGTGCTGAATGTCATCTTTAATCAGTAAACAGTTGTACATTTTGTGTGGATTTAATGTCTCATGAACAAAGACTTTCTGTTTTTTTTACTATGCATTTTCCAAATTCTGATCATGCTTGATGTCCTTCTTTTCCATCTGTAGGTAGCAGGGCTCCATATTTACGTTTTTTCTTATATCTGTCTTCTTTTATCCATCCCCAGTGATCTACCTTGCTCAGTTTCTCATTCACTCACACTTAGGTAATACATCAGTTCAAAAAGATAATAACTCACACCTAACTTGTACCTCTGCCTCTTGTTCTTTTATCTACAATTCATTAAATGGATCAATTCCCTCTATTTCTTACAATACAAAAGCAACAGCAAAACACATATATTCATTAATTCTTAAAAAAATAAATTGATACAATTCCACCCTCAACAATTTGAATTGTTGTGGATAAACTACCTTATCACATAATTAAGAAAAAATTTAGTCTGAAATATCTCTAGCTTGTTAGCCTGTTTCACTGTAAGATTTTTAACTTCACTAAAATTTCATTCCTATACTTCTATTATACTACCAATCTGGGATATTATTTTTCCTTATTGTTTTGCTTACATATGACCTTCTTGATCACTATCTGAATTTATCAAGATAAGGTGATTTTTTTAAATATATATAATTCCTATGGCATTTTCTTGGAGAGAGAGTGTATTGGGGTTTGAACTCACTGTCTCCTGCTTGCTTGACTTGCTTGCTTGGCAGAACTACCAACTACCACTTGAGCCAGTCAAAAAGCATGGCATTAATATAAAATCTTTCATACTTTTCAGTGTAGTCTAGGTGCAAACCTGATTCCCTGAATCTTAGCACTTGGACTACTAGATTATAGGTATGACCTTTCAGCACCTGGCATTCCAATAAACTTTGAAATATAAATATTCAAATTAAAAAAAATTAAGTACTGGGAATGAGGCTCCGTCATTACCAGTTCCAGTAGAAGGTGGTCTTTGTGTGGAGCTTGGCAAAGATGGCATCCATGACACAGGACTTCAGTTTTACTATATGCTTGAATTTGATGAGACTGAAAGCTATATGAAGCAGGTTAGTTGTGTGTAGAGTTGAGCTAAGGACAACAGAAATTTAGGGCTCATAGCTAGTCAGTATTATTTCAGAGCTCAGGAAGGCTTAAGGGTGCAGCTGGAAGCTATTCTACATATACCACACTTGCACTACCTGGAATAATAACACACACATTATATGTTGCTCTGTGTGTGTATTTGTGTGTTTGTAAAAGTACACTGTGTACATGTATGGAATTGTCCCAATGAAAATTGCTCACCAGAATTGTATGATAGTCTAAAAATAAACACTAGATATAGAGAATAAGATCTTCATAATCAATATTCACAAAGATGGCTTGTCATCCTATCATGAATGAATATTGTTTACCTCTCTATCAGATAAAAAATCAAAACTCTACATATATGTGAACTACATGGGTAACATCAAGCAAAATCAATATTTTTCCCCAGATAATAAAAAAATTACTGAAACTATTCCTTCAGAGGTGACAGGAGGAATGTAAACTTTTCTATAGGAAGAGATATAAAAATGCTATCAAGTACTCTGACTCTTACAAGATACTCTTTAAATTGAAATTGAAACACTCAGAAACTAACCAAAGCCAGTCAGGATGGTCCATGTCTGTAATCTAAGCAAGGGAGAGGCTAAGGCTTAAGGAAGGACTTGCAATTTGAGGCCAGCTACACTGAAAATAATTCGATTAATAGGTTTATTAATATTTAGAGCTCACTTTCCCTGGATATCTATTAATATACTTTCTTTGTAAATAAATGAAATAAAGCTTTGGTGCCCCTGGCTCAGTCCTATAGTCCTAGATACTTAGAAGTCTGAGATTTGGAGCATGACAATTTAAAGCCAGCCTCGATCAAAAAGTATGCAAGACACCATCTTTAA
Source organism: Dipodomys ordii (assembly GCF_000151885.1). Classification (NCBI taxonomy): domain Eukaryota; kingdom Metazoa; phylum Chordata; class Mammalia; order Rodentia; family Heteromyidae; genus Dipodomys; species Dipodomys ordii. The sequence goes on along the minus strand of NW_012267273.1, from coordinate 4,773,864 downwards.
TTAAACAGCAATAAGCCAGACTGAAGGTGTGGTTCAAGTGGTAGAGTACCAGCCATGAGCAAGAAAGCCAGATGAGAAAGAGGTCTGAGTTTAAGCCCTGCTACCAACAACAACTATAACATAATTAGAAAGAAAGAAATGACATGTAAATATGAGATAATATTTAGTTTTAAACTCCCATTTTTAGCTCCTCAGTTTTCTAAATATGCCTACTCTCCTGAAACTTTTCCAAATCAATATGACTTTCATATTCTTATTTTTCTCCCAATAATTTATAAATTTTGTGTATCAGAATATGTTTCCCAGTATCAGAATGATTCTTACTGAAGCGCTATACATTTTTTACTAATTTGAAAAATAAAATATACATGTTTTAGGACAGAATTACTGTGTGCCATTAACCTAGTCCATGCTACTAATTATATTTGTACATTTAAAAATTATATACAAGACAAAATGTAAAGAAATCAAAAACAATGACAAAAGAGAAAACAATAAAAATACCATTTTTTTTAAAAAAGCAAAATAACAAAAAGCCTCTTGCTTCCATTTTTTGGAGTTCATGTAAATAAACATCATTTTATATGGTCATATTCACATAGATATTGAGCCTTAGTGATCCTCTTATAAGAGTATTCTTTGGTCACACTATGTGAATGTTTAGGATCTGTATAATTTATCATGTCCAACTGTAATTTTTTGTCTTTTACCATCCAGTATGTTTACTTGTAGATTTTCAGGCACATTGTAGTTACTACAAATGAGGGAATCCATGCAATCTGTTTCTTTCTTTGGATCTAGTTTACTTTATGCAATATAAGTTTTACCAGGTCTTTCCACTTCCTTACAAAAGGTACAACAACCCAGATGCCGATGAGTGGACAGATAAAGATAATATGATATGTATACACACACACACACACACACACACACACACACACACACGAATTCTGTATTTCCGACAATCTGCATTTGTAACAAAGTTTTCAGTTATGTGGATCTTGTATTTATCCATATGTTTAAACATACTTATATATTTAGTATCAATAAAGTGCTCTGTAATTCTAATATCAGGTGATGTAAAAGTGAAACTGGACCTCAGTCATCAATATCAACCAGAGTAATTCAGAAGAACAAAACATTTTAGGATTGAAAGAGCCATTATTATATATCAGAAGTGGGAATAGACTTACTTGTTAAAAACAGTCTCTGTACTCTTTTCCTCATTACATACATAACAACTGGAATCCAGCATAAAATACATACTGCAAATGTAAATGATGGAGTAATACAATTTATGACAGCCATTGATAAGCAGACAATTGAAGAGGTAAACGTAAGCTGAAGATCAGAAATTGCTGTAGCATAATAATGTGAGTATAGTTTCCCAAATGTATAAGAAAATGTTCTATTATGATAGATCTATTGCAATTTAAATTAATGAGAGCATCCCATTTTTCATGTCTTGTCAAACAAAATTATATTCTTATTCTGATTTTCAACCTGAACATATAACCATGTGCTGATTGAGTAAATGATTTAAAACTGATCACAAATTAACTTCTCTGGTAGCTTAGTGTTATCTTATGTCGTTGAACTAATTTCATTAGCAGCTTGCTCATGATAATCTGGTAAATCATTGCTTTCAGAAGAAATGTGATTTTTAAGGATCCCAAATACAAATTTCAGTCTTTCTTATTTCTTCTGAACTGTGTATGATATATCTACATCTAATTGTATAACTCTAAATTACTTAAAATATAAGATAAGGAGATTTTATTTTAACCAAACACTCTAAAATGCTTTGAGGCAAAGTTTAAATGTGAATTGTTCCAACTTTAAAGAATAGTTGTTTCATTAATCTGTAATCAACCATTGACATACTCATTTGTTCAAAATCAGCTGTTCATAGAGTAATTTTCATGAAGTTAAGAAATGAATGTTATAACCAGATATAGCATTTGATTACATACAGAGGGGAATTAGTAATAAAACTTAATTGTAGTACTTCATAAAAAGGTGACATTCACATAACCTCAACTCTTTACACTAATAAACCTGATGATGAAAATTCATATTTAGAAATTATTTAACTTATATCACATGTCCTGAATATTCCACTGGCTGTTCTTGGGGTCTATCTAGGCATCTTCACCACTGAAGGCCTAACTGATAAATTATTGATGATTGACAGTAAATGGATCTGAAAATTCATGCCTGTTGTGACACCAGAAGATGGGCTTCTTATTAAACAGACAGACTTATCTTTAAATGAATTTTCCACGTATGTATGACTACCAAATTGCTCTCTACTATATTTCTAACAATGACTAAAAATGTTGTGTCAAGTAACATGTCTTTACATGCTTGTTGTCTTTCCTATTACTTGTAAAACCTTAATGATAGAACATAAAATGTCAATTTAAAATGAATGAAAACCTGGTGCATGTGACATAATCTATAGAATAATATTTTATATTTCTTAACATTTGTCTTCTATCAAAACACCAGCTTCTAGTGTTTAATGTTTTCTGAGAATTTAAAATTAATGTAAAATAATCAAATATGATGTCCAGATTATCAATGACTGAGGATTCATTTTGATTTAATCGTAATTCTGTAAATTTACTTATACTTTCTTTTTTTAAAAAATGACTACTGCAATGAGGGAAGAGGTGGCACTGTTCAAAAAGAAATGTACTCATGACGTGACTTATGTAACTTATGTAAGCCCTCTATACATTTCCTTTACAATAAAAGCCTTTTCTAACGGAATTAACTAAAGAAGAGTGCAGATGGATGCTATAGATCATTACTATTAAAATGTGATAATGAAAAAAAGATAATCAAAATAATAAATTTACAAGAACAAGGTAACATGGGAAGAAAGTTCAAAACTGCCTTATGTATGAAACATGTAAAATCCCTAAAGGGAGCAGGGTGTCTGAATAATACAGTGAGTCCCTAAGGAAAACTGTTTTTTGAGTAGCTACATTGGCTGGATATAGTTTTTGGTCCTAGACAAATTTACAGTGAACAATACAGAGATAAGGGAAGCAGAATTGTAATACCATAATTGGCAGAATGAAGCCTTCTCAACTAGTTATATAAAACCAAATTAGATGTGTTAATAGCATGAAAAATGTAAGCAATCAAGAAAGCTACTTGTTTATCAGTTGACATTAACATTGGCAAATTATCTGCAAATTGTGTTCCTAATGTGACTTCCAGATACCAGTTAAAATACAAAACAACTAAATAGGAACAGATAGGGTACAAAAGTTGTTTTGTTTTGTTTTTGATTAAAATAGTGAAAAGTCCTGGAATGACTTAAATAACATGAGAATATCAGTTTTAACTTCTCTGCAGTTCAGTACCAGATACTATCTTGAATAACTATTAAATACTTTATATAAAACACAAGTTGTTTTAAAGGTTATAGTTTTTTCCATATTTTCTTCACTAGTAAACTATTTGACAATATCAAAAAAGATGTTTTTCACTGTCCACAGCAGAAAACTATTTTGTTTTGCTGCAGCAGAAAAAAAATGTCAAATTTAAATCGTTATACTGAAAACAGAAACAGTTCCACTAAGAAATAAGCAACTCATGTAAGATCAGCCAGGAGAATGCCTTAAGTTCTACCAAAATTAAGAACATGACATCTTAAAATTAAGACTCAACGTTCAAAATATTAGTTGTTGGGATTCAAATCATAAACAAATTTAGCATGTTTATAATTTAATAAAGACAATATTTTTAAGTTTATATTTTAAAATTACATTGTTCAGACATTATTCTAAGTTGATTCACTAACTGAATAGTTTAGGGGAATGTGTTGACATTTTAACTGGAGAATGGAGGAGAGGAAATCAATAGGTGGGTGGGTGGGTTGAAAGGAAATAATTATAATCTAATTGTATTGATGGAGAAAACACAATTGCTACATTTCAACATGCTATTTTCATTTCCTGTTTAAATCCCCACTAAAACTTTGTATCATGCATCCTTATTTTAAAATCAGTAAAATAGAGCTGAGAGTATTGAAAACACTTACTCTAGGTTACTTACTAAAAAATGACTGAGGCTACATTTATCCCTTGTTGGAAATGTACTCAGTAGTATTTAATCAGCCAACATTTGCTTCAAAGACAAGACTATAAAATTGATGATATCTCCATGCAAAGACTTACTGTGCATATCATATAATATTTCTACACGTTTTCTGCTGTTAAGGGATTCTTTTGAACTGACAGGAAATAGAAGACACACAATTCAAAAGGATATTTTATGATAAGAAAATGATCCATTTTATTGTTGATACTGAGTAAACCACTTTTTTATAATTTTAATATAATCCTTTGGTTGAACATAGAGTATCTATCTTTGTTAAATAGTCATAAAAATAGTAAAATATTATATGCATTACTATTATTGAACAGAATTTTAAATGACCAGGATTTCCTTGCAGGTATAAAGACAAGAATTTATATTTAACATTTGCTATTCTTCTCTAACAATTAAAGAGAAACTAGATGTACACACTATAAACAAAATAGTTCCTGGTTTTCAAGTAACTTACCATGTGGAACAATGGAAAAGCAATCACAAATATAAATTGGACTGAGGAAAAAGTAATGGATGGTATGCTGCCAAAATGGATAGCTTGGAGATCAGGCCATACATAGAAAGAATACATGATTGTGAATATATGATGTCAAAAGTTTATAGGGAAGCCATTTTTGGGAAAAAAAGGTATTCAGAGTAAATGGATTAATATGTAATATTTTGGAAGCAGGCTCATCTGGAATGCCAAGAAGTTTTATTAAGATTGGAGGACAAATTTTTGAAGATGAGAGCTAAAGTCTGAGAACTGTAATCAGTGCGATCAAGTTCCATTAGGTAGGAAAGGAAACATCAAGAGATGCTATTCTTCAATTAAGCAGCAAAAGGACAGGAGTGAAGGAGTAGCTCCAATGGGAGCACTCCAGTCAGAAGTAAGAAAGCTATGAGATAGAGACACTGAGCCCAAGTGGCAGTATTGACACAAAAGCAAGCAAAAAACAAACCAACAAGCAAACATATAAATAAAGGGGTAGTAAAGAGAGGAGAAATGTATTAACAAAAAAATCCTATAGTTGCTTTCCACAAATTTAGAATTTTTGATGGTTTATTTCTCATCTTTACATATTTGCTATCTCAATATATTAAGACAAGATGCAGGGCCACCTACATCACATGCAGTGATGGGGCTCATTTTGCTTAACATCATCTTACATGTACATAGGTTTTACATAGATTTTGAAGTGTACAGTGGTCTCTGTTGGCAAGTTTTTTTTTTGCTTGTTTTTTGTTCTGTTGGTTATTTCCCTTTAGAAATGAGAACATCTTATGTTACTGACTACTGGCTTATAGATTTTCTGCTGATACTTGCTTTGAGGCAAATTAGGACCCTTTTGTATATTATGTGATTCTTTTCTGTGGCCTCTTTAGAAATCTTCTCTTTATATTTTCCATTCAGATCTTGATGATAAGTCTTTTTTTATTTTTCTTGTGAAAATACTGTACAGAGGGATTACAATTACATGGGCAAGATAATGAGTACATTTCTTATCAAGCATTGTAGCCTCTTCCTTTGTTTCCCCTTCCCATCTTCCCCCTCCTCCTGCGCTCTTACTCAATCTGATTAAGTCTTAAAGAAGGTTTTGTTGAGTTCAATTTAGTTAGTGAATTTTGACTTTAATGTACTTGCCTCCTTCTCTATATTTGAGAAGTTTTCAGTTATGCTTTTAAGTAAGCTATCTACATTCTTTTTAGTGGCATGTCCCAAACCTTCAAAAGTCACCAATCCAAAATATTGGCTGTTTCAAAGCTTTCCTAAAGTTCCTGTTATCTTTCTTCATTGCTGTTCAATTTATTTCTTTTCTCTTGTGCTACTGTGTGTGTTTAATATTTTTTTTAATGTAGGTATTTTAGCTTTTAGAAAGTAGTTTGGTAAGTGAATGGGTGTTCTTTGGGTGGAAATAATTGATAAAGAAAACTATCCTGCAGTTCACCTTTCTTATTAATGGTTCAATATCATTCTGATGGAAGAGTAGAATTCCACTGTCTTAATAAAGCACATCTCCTGATCCACACTTGCACTGATGGTCATTTGGGTTGATTCCATATCTTGTCTATGGAAAACAATGCTGCATTATGCTGGTATTTTTTATTGTGACCTTGTTTGTGTTCTATTGAAAAATGCCCAGGAGTGGAATGGCTGGGTATGTTTAGATTTTTGAGGAACACACATACTGCTTTCCAGAGTGGTTCATCAAATTTACATTTCCACCATCAGTGTAACTTTGGGCCACATCATTGGCAACTCCTGTTATTGTTAGTGTTCTTGGTAATGGACATTGAAACTAACACCAAGAAATGAAACAATAGCTTGTTTGTTTCCTTTATTGCTGTTATTGATTTCTTTACCACAGTTTAGCTGTCTTTGGGAGGGTAAGGGCAGCAAGGGAAGTGGGGGCAAAGTGTGAACAAAGGCATCACTGATATTCACTAGACATTATGTTGAAAATGAGCCATAAAAATTGTGGGTGAGTACAGGAGGGAAAAACTGGGAGAGGGCACCGAGAAAGGGGACATATTTTTCAAAAAGAAATGTACTCTTTATCTGACTTATATAACTGTAACTTAGTCTCTGTCCATCAACTTTGCAAAATTAATAATTTTAATCAGCCACCACCTTTCTATGATTTCTCCTAAAATTCTTATATTGTGATTTACATTAGATAATTATTCAATTAGATATTTTAAAAATCAGTTTCTTTTCATTTTGCATTTATTATATATATATATATATAAATATATATATATATAATTAAACTAGGCATATTGCCAAAGTTTCATATTGCTAATATTGATATGACAATTTGTTATCACTTTATTTTCCCTTTTAATTAATTTTATTATTATTTATTGGGTTTCATTTATAAACTGAGTTGGTCAAAGGCATTATTAGAATATTTTTTTTAAACCCCGCAATATATTGTCAAAAACAAAAGTTGTCAAAGTCAGGCACTGGTGACTCCTGCCTATAATCCTTCCTACTCTGGAGGTTGGGATCTGAGGACCATGGTTTGAAACCAGCCCAAGCAAGAAAGTCTCTGACACACTTATAAAAAGCTGGAAGTGCCTCAAGTGCTCAAGCAGCCTTGAGCAAAATGAGCTTAGGGACAGCACCCTGGCCCCAGGACTGACAAAAAAGAAAAAGAAGTGTAATTGAAAAAATCTTATTTGTAAATATTAAATATCCTTTAATTTTATGATTTTTGTTTATAATAAAAGCTGTAATAATACAGGAATACCAATTTAGAAACACTGTTGGCTCCTAGAAACTTTAAAAATTGTTTCATCTCTTGTCTGTATCTTAAGGAAAACCTGAATAGTGAGATAATTGCTGAACCCAATACCTAATGATGCTGCATGCAGACATGACCCTTGTTTCTTTTCTTTGTAGCATGAAATTATCATTCAAAGAACTGTGGTAGACCTGGTGTCATTCATCAGAGAAACTCAGAAGAGAAAACAATTCATATCCTGCTTCATTTTGAGGTTATTAAGTGAACTATTTCCCTTCACATGAACCGAGTAGAAGGTGTATATACCTGGGAGGATTTCTGTTTGCATAGTAAAAGCACTGCATAAATATCACCAAATTAAGAAAACACCTATACAAATCTGTAAGCACCAATAAAGAGGAGCAGAAACAGCCAAATAAATGGATAAATAATAATTTCCAAAGGAAAACCTCAAGATAGCATTTATGTGGTAAAGACAGTTTCTTTTTTTTTAATTTAATTTAATTTTACATGTGAACATATTGTACAGAGGGGATACAATTGCCTGGGCAGGATAATGCGTACATTTCTTACCAAGCATTGCAGCCTCCTCCTTTGTTTACCCTTCACATCCCTTCCCAGCCTCCCCCTTCCCCCCCAATCCCAATCCTTCTCCTTCCCCCCCTTCCCCCCGCCCCCCGCACCGACGTTGTAAAGCTCGTTTTGGGCATGGCAACTTGTACTTCTCATTGTTGCAACAGGTCCACCTGTAGGTAAAGACAGTTTCATTGTCTGCTTTGGTTAGTAAGAATAAAATTGTGCTGTATTGCACAATCATGTTTTCCTGACATCAACATCCTGCCAACAGAAGACTAAGCATGCAGGTTAATACTGATGGAGAGTAGGCTTGCACCTTCCATGTAGGCCCTTCCAAATTGTTTTCAGTATTACCATATGAGACATAAATTTATCATGGGAGTGCTTACTTCCAGGCCATTTCATTTAGAAATCTATCTTTGCTTATGTCTTTTTGTTATCTATAGAACTAAGATTTTGCATAATTAACATTAAATGCCAATCAGAAAATAGCTCTGAAGTGCTTCCTTTAAATACTATTATATTTAATTAATCTAAAGGAACCACAGTAGGAAATAACTCAATTTGATTAAAAAAAATGCTAGAATCTGGGTCCTGGTGGCTCATGTCTGCAATTTTAACTATGCCTTGAGTGAGAAAACTAAGGAACAGCCATGGCGCAAAAGTCAAGCCCCAGAACTAGGGATGGTACACCTAAGTAAAAGTACATATTTAAAACTCTATGAGACTTAGTTTGATGAATTAACATATAATGTTCTGTGTTCGAACCAAGAGGCAGAGTGTATGTCCAAGATTTGATATGAGATAAGGAAAATGTTTTGATGTTCCCTGACTTGCTATCAGTTTTAAATTGCCTTCTGTATTCAAGATAATTCAGTAATATATAAATGTATCAACACAAATCCAGAAGTATGAACTTCTAGAACTATTATGTGTGTGTGTGTGTGTGTGTGTGTGTGTGTGAATGATGGGCATATAGTCCAGGATTTTGTTTGTATTTGTTTATAAATATTGGTTTCTATTATAATAATTATGACCTAATAAATAAGGAAAAATGCAATCAGAACATTTATTCTAACAATTTCATGCAAACATGAATGTTATAAATACCCTTCTATGAAGTTTTTGTTTGTTTTTGCTTTTTTTTTTTCAGTCATGGGGCTTGAACTCAGGGTCTGGGCTCTGTCCCTGAGCTTTTGTACTCAAGGCTCTATCTAGCTCTACCACATTGAGCCACTTTTGGTTTTCTGGTGGATAGTAGGAGATAAGAATCTCATGGATTTTCCTGGCTGGGCTGACTTCCAGCTGGTATCCTCTGATTGCTGCCTCGTAAGTAACTAGGATTACAAATGTGAGCCACTGGCCCTGACTTCTAAGAAGTTTTCACTTAACTCTTTGACTCATTTATTGATTTCCTATGGGATTTAGCTTTTTAAGCTCTTGAATATTTTGGACATTAAGATCTTGTCAGATGCATATTTGGAAAACATCTCCACTTTGTAGGCTATCTTGTCAGTTTAGTTACTATATACTTTGCTGTGAAGATTTTTAACATGATATAATCACATTTGTCAATTCTATTTCTGGTCAGACTTTTATTCTTATTCAAGATGGTTCTACCTCCACTAATAAGTTCTAATGGATCTCCTACTCCTTCCTGTAGTACTTACAAAGTTTCACCGTGTGTGTGTGTGTGTGTGTGTGTGTGTGTGTGTGTTGATATTAGGGCTTGGAATCAGCGTCTTTCTGCTCTCTGAAGTGCTTCTCTTTCTTTTTCTATCTTTCTCTTTGTGCCTAGTCATATCCTCCAACATGGTGAAAATTGAAATTTAAACACTTGGATAGGATTATAACATCAATATATGGTCTTCATTAAAAACAAACAAAACAAAACAAAAACCTCTCTCTGTGGAAATGGTCTTTTTTATTGTTATTTTACCTCAGTCCTGTTTGTGGCAAAAGCCACTCTATAGTAATCCACTTCAATGTGTAAGATCTCACACATCCCTAGTCTGCAGGAAATGTCCAAACTGAACAATACCAGACCGCCTTGTAGCAAGATGTATTTAGAAGTTGCCTCTACATAAAACTGGTGAACTGAAGTTAATTTGATGAAATAAACAACAGTTTTCAAGTTTGATTATTGTCTAGTGTGGGTCCCATTTTTTTGCATGTATATAGGATCCAAATTTTTCTGATGAATCTGTTCTACTTTTGAATAGCCCTTAGAACACATATTCGAGTGTTCCCAACTTTTATCCATTTCATTATAGCACACTTCTGTCCTTTCATCTGTTGGTTGGATGGCCCAGACACTGATTCTTTTTACAGATTTTTTTTGTTTTAATATATCTCTTTTAGCTTTAATAAATCTCTGCCACATAGAAACAGATGCTCACCTAGTATAGGCTGAACTTTTTGTCAAGTTTTAAAATTCAAGTTGCCTAAACCTGAAAATATCTTTGGCAGGCTACAGCTATTAAAATCACCTGCAGACTTGGAACATCATATGATCTACTGTATGCCTTCACAAACTGCTGACTCTGAATTCTCCTCTCTTCCACAAAACACTTATCTCAGCAATGTCAGAAGGATTAGATGCACAACAGTTGGATCATACTTACAGAACAGTAGCATGAGAAATATTATCCTTAAAATTAACCAACCTTGGTTAAAAATCATTTTTCTGTGCTTTTCTTCTTTGGTTCAATTCATAATAGCACATGGAAAAACAAAAGAGATTTTGTTTTGTTCTATTTTCTATAAGTGTTCCTCAGTGTTAAGTTCTTTTAGTTTGAGGCCATTATTTTATTTTGTGCTAAAAAAGTTTTGTTTTTGTTTTGTTTTGTTTTGTTTTACAGTGTCTATAAAATGAAGAACTGGGAATTTCAGAAGGAGGCTGGGCTACCTTCACTACTGAAAAATTGGTTATACTATTTTAAAATTGTCAAGCAGGGCAAAGGCGGCTCACACCTGTAATCCTAGCTACTCAGGAGGCAGAGGATCATGATTCAGTGACATCATGGACAGGAAGTCCTGTGAGACTTTTATCTCCAATAAATTATTTAGAAAAAACTAGAAGTTGAGCTGTGGCTCAAGAGGTAGAACACAAGCCCTAAAACTAAAGAAGTTGAGGGACATAGCCCAGGACCTGAATTCAAGCCTCATAGCAAAGAACAACAACACAACCACAAAAATAAACACATAAATAAATAAAATATAAAAGAATAATTGTTTAGCTTCATTAATTAATTACTTCTTAGTAACAAATTTTTCATCAAAGTATTTTTATATTAATTTTTTGTATGTTGGAGGAATGATCCCAAATCACCAGGAGAAATGAGCTAATTAAAGAAAATATTTGTTTTTAATTAACTAAAATTGAAAATAGAAAAGGATGGCATGGAAGAAAAGAAATCAGAAGGAACCCGAGGAACAACAAAAATGACATGCTTCCAAATATGCACTGCAAGTTAGTTTGGAGACAGGAAATGAGAAAATGAAAGTTAGTAGTTAGCACATAATCCCCACATGCATAGTTCAATAGGTGGAACCAGTGACCCCAAAAATGCCAGCTCACATGGTCTTTCTTATTTTATGATAATTGTTTAATGTCATATTTATCTATCAATAATTAGGTTATTTTTCTTAAAAAATTTGTATAGAGATGTCCAAGTCTGGGTTTTTGTCTTTAACTATGCATTGGGTTCACTTGTATATTTATAGGCATATTCTAACTATTACAAATGAGAAAAACCTCCCATGATCCTGGATTGGGAGGATTAATATCGTGAAAATGGCAATACTGCAAGGGCTATCTACAAATTCACTGTGATAACCTATCAACATTCCATCATCATTCTTCAATGAAATAGAAGAAGCAATCCAAAAATTCATATGGAACAATAAAAGACCCTGAATAGCAAAAACAATCCTTAGTAGAAAGAACAGCACTGGAGGAATATCAATTCCCAACTTCAAACTCTACTACAAAGCCATAGTAATCAAAACAGCCTGGTACTGGCACAAGAACAAACCTGAGGACCAATGGAATAGGACTGAAGATCCAGAAATGAACTCACAGACCTATAGCCACCTAATCTTCGATAAGGGAGCTAAAACAATAGAATGGACGAAAGACAGCCTCTTTAGTAAATGGTGCTGGCAAAATTGGTTAACTACTTGTAGAAAACTAAAGCTAGATCCTTATATATCACCCTGCACCAGAATCACCTCCAAATGGATCAACCACCTCGAAATAAAAGCAGACTCCATGAAAAAATTACAGGAATGAATAGGAAAAACCCTAGGTCTCCTTGACACAGGCCGAAATTTTCTTAATAGAGACCCAGAAACACAACAAATCAAAGAAAGGTTGGATAAATGGGACTGCATGAAGCTGCAGAGCTTCTGCAAGGCAAAGGACATAGCTAGCAAGATCAACAGATAGCCCACCAACTGGAAGAAGATGTTCACTAGCCATTCAACAGACAAGGGTCTCCTATCTAAAATATACTTATAACTCAAAAAACTAAATCCCTCAACAACAAGTCAGCAAAGAAACAATTGCCCGATTAACAAATGGACTAAAAACTTAAAGAGAGACTTCTCTGAAGAGGAAGTAAGAATGGCCAATAGACAAAGGAAGAAATGCTCAACCTTTCTAGCCATAAAAGACATGCAAATCAAGACAAGTTGAGATTCTACCTCACCCCAGCGAGAATGGCCATAATCAAGAAATCTAATAACAACAGTTGCTGAAGGGGATGTGCCAAAAGGGAACCCTAATGCATTGATGGTGTAAGTGTAGACTTGTTCAAACACTTTGGAAAGCAGTATGGAGATTCCTCAAAAGTAGAGCTCCACATGACCCAGAAATCCCACTTTTGGGCACTTACCCAAAGGATCACAAACAAGGTCATACCAAAGCTACCAGTACAACCATGTCTTTTCCCACATAGCTAAGATATGGAGCTAACCTATATGCCCCTCAGTAGATGAATGGATCAAGAAAATGTGGTATTTATATACCTCAGAAAAAAAAATGACAGCCTCTTTTGTTAGAAAATGGAAAGACTTGGAAAAAATCACATTAAGTGAAGTAAGCTGGGCCCAAAGAAACAGGTCCCATGATTTCCCTTGTTTGCAGTGACTAGTAAATGTCTAGGACAAACAGAGTAGGTCAAAGGCTATGTACAAACAAACACATGAGATAAGGTTAAGCGGAAATGTATCCCTAGACAAGGAAACAAGAACTTTTTTTTATTTCTTGCTTGCTAGTGTTTTTAATGTATTTACAATACACTATGTGATTCTTTTGTTTCTGTTGTATGTGCTTCCCCCATGGTACAACCCCTGTTTTCACTGGATTTGATGCTGGTGTTCTGCACCTTGTATATATATATTTATAATTGCGGAGGGGAAAGGATATTGCAGAACGCTTAAATGAGGATGCAGGCTGACCCATTATGACGATGAGATGTACAGTACATTATATAAAAAAAGAACTTTACAATGTCGGAATGGGGGGGCCAGGAGGAGTTGGGAAGGTGGGGAGGGAAGTGATGGTAGGGGGAAAGTAAAGGAGGAGGTAACAATGCTCGCTATGAAATGCATTCATTACCCTACTCATGTCACTGTAACCTCTCTGTACAACATTTTTACAATTAAAAAATTAATAATTAAAAATGTAATTCATAAAGAGGCTTTTAGAAGTAACAAAAGTAATGTATTTTAAATTGTTTTGACTATATAACTCTGTCTCTGTCTTTTTGGTTCCATATCTGTTTCTCTCTAGATAGATAGATAGATTGATTGATGGATATATTCATATATACAAAACTATATGCAGTTTTATAACTATCTACCTATCTGTCTGTGAACCTCATCAAGCCATATATCTTATTGTTTCTGGATATTTTAATTTACAAATAAATAATTTTAAGCTCAGAAGGGATTATGGTTATGAAGGTTTCACTTTGATGAGATGTTGTTGGTTTGTTCTTTTCTACATGCATGACATTTTTCTGTATTAGTCACAAGAAGCCTCAAAAAACTAAATTCATTCTTTTACAAGGGATATGACTTCTTTTTTTAACAGAACATTATTAGAAAAATTAAATTACTTGGGGCTAGGAAGTGGTAGAGTGCGTGTCTAGCATGCATGAATCCCTAAGTTCAATTCCTCAGCACCACATAAGCAGAAGAGCTGGAAATGATGCTGTGGTTCAAATGGTAGAGCGTTAGCCTTGAACTGAAGAGTTGAGGGACAGTGCCCAGGCCCAGAGTTCAGGCCCCAAGACCGACAACAACAGCAACAACAATGAAGAAATTCAGTTACTTAAGAAGAATAAGAATTACATGCTCCAGTTTTTTTATACAAAATGAATATATATAGATAAAATAACATAGCTTGCACATGCAAACTCATAAAGTTATGGATATATTGTCAAAATTGAAAAATTCATTAGGAATTTAAAAACATAATCCAGATTATTTCAATAAATAGAAATAGTGATTTCTATCATTATCACTGGATATGGCTTTAATTCAGGGAGACAATGTGCTTGCATATGCCTGAACTGCACCTGTGATAGGTGAAATTTATTTTTATTTTTTTAACCAGTTGTGGGGCTTGAACTCAGGGTCTGACTGCCCCTGAGCTCTTTTTCTCAAGGGAAGTGCTCTACCATTTTGAGACACAGCACCACTTCAGGTTTTCTGGGGGTTAATTGGAGATAAGAGTCTCATGAACTTTCCTGCCCAGGCTGGTTTTTTACCCTGGTCTTCAAATCTCAGCCTCCTGAATCCCTGAATTTTTTTCACAAATACTTAGTTTTTTTTTCTTTTTAATCATACTTTGTTAGTGTTTTTAAACATTTTAGTTACTAAGTTCTATTAACTGATACACAGCTGTTTATTTTAGGATAAGAAATGTGCTTGTTTATTTGCACATGGCTCTATAAAGCTGATTTCCTCAGGAGAGACTGTGACGTCTGACATAAAATTCAGTCTTTGTCGGAGCTAGTCTTAACTGGAAAGTTAGTCATGTGTATCAACTTCTAAGGCTTTCAATACTTAAAAATAAACCTCAAATTCCTCTAATAACCTAGGTTTATCAATGCTTATATAATTCATTCCATAAAAATTCTAGACCAACTGAATGTAATTTTCCAGTTTACAAGCTTGAAAATTATTTAAAATTGAAAATCTAATTTAAATTAAAAAATAATAGGTGTTATATGGATTTTTTCTGGAGATTTTTTTTATTTCTAAAGAGGACAATTTCTTTTAAAAAATAAAATAATAAGCTGGGGGCTGGTGGCTCACGCCTGTAATCCTAGCCACTCAGGAGGCTGAGATCTGAGGATTGCAGTTCAAAGCCAGCCTGGGTCCGAAAGTCTGTGAGACTCTTATTGTCAATAATCCACTAGAAAACTGAAAGTAGCTCTGTGGCTCAAGCAGTACAGCGCTCACTTTGAGCTGCAGAGTGCAGTGACAGCACCCAAGCCCAGAGTTCAAGCCCCATGAAGACCAAAAAAAGAAAAAATAGTAATTCCATTATTAAGCCAATCAGTTCTATGCAGTGTATTAACTTTTTGTATTCATTCATATAATTTCTCTTACAACATCTAGTGTATTGTTATATATTTAGATAGATATCAAGCATTATACCTGTCACAGTCATCTATTGCTCATTTTGTTTTCTTGTGACCATTTTACCAGAATTCCAGATTAAATTGTTTCAGGTAGATTTAGCCCACAGAAAATTGCTTTGTATTTTTATATATTTTATTGTAAAAATACTGTATAGAGGGGTTACAGTTACATGAGTAAGGTAATGAGTACATTTCCTGTCAAGCATTGTTACCTTCTCCTTTGTTTTTTACCTATCATCCCTTTCCTAAGTGAAGTAAGCCAGGCCTGAAGAAACATATGTCCATCCCATGGTTTCCCTCATTTGCAATAAGTATATGTCTAGGACAAGCAGAAAAGTTCAAAAGCTATGTAAATATGATCATATAAGATAATGCTAAGGGAAATGAACTCCAAGATAGGGACACAAGTATTTTTAGTCTTTCCTGCTAATGTTTTTAATGAAAATTGCTCTGTAGACCCCAGACATATCTCTATATCCTGGTGATACTGTGCACTTCACTATTCTCATTTTTTCCCTCTGGCTCATTCCAGTAATGAATGCTTCTTTCTGGATCCATGTCTCCTAGAAACAATTCCTCCTACCATGATTCCAGCAGAACTAGTTTTCACAAGATCAGCTTATACTGTAGTCTGTGGAAGTGTCATTTATTCCTATCTGAGTAGCAACCAGTAACATACAGTGTTTGCTAATATCTGAGTTACTTCAGCATTCTGTCTGATTTTGTATATATTCTACTACCTGTCTGATAAGTTCCTTTCATTATATTATTTCTCTTTAATCTTTCTAGACAAGATTGTACAGAGCACACATTCTCATGATAGGCTGGAGGAGCTTACATCAGTACTCTTAATTGTCATCCCATGTGTTAAATCATTGATTTCCTTGGTTCTTTTTGGTGGTGGTGGAAGCTTATGAGTTGGGGCAGAGTGGAAGGATATAGATAATTGGCTGTGTTCTACAAAAAGGATTTAGGATCTTTCATTCTTTTGACATTCCTACTATAAGGCTTTATTCTGCTATTCTTTACCCTGCATTGTTTGAAGCTTCACAAAAACAAGAGGTGCAATTAGTGAAACCAATTGAAAGGTGAAGCCTTGAAATGGTGAACTAAAATTATATCCATTTTATAAGTTGGTTATCTAAATAAATTTTTATGGTAATGGAATGACAGAAGTAACCAGAGAGAAAGTGCAGGGGGATATTTATTAGAATTCCACATTATCCTAGGATCAAATGTAAGGGACAGCCAAAAAAAACTTGTAATATTGCAATTATTCTGAATTCTATTAAAATTTTGCCCTAAAAGTGAGGAATCTTTAAATATAACATAAACATAACAACGTTATAAAGAACTAATTGCAATGTAGTTTCTTTCCACTGTTCCTGACACTATAATGAAGTTGTAGCAGTTCTTTTTGTCAACCAATTCTGCTCTAGGAAAAATCATTTCATATTTAGAATACAGCTTCATGTTCTTATCTGTGAAGTTATGAGAGGTTTCTTTGATAGTTAAGTGAAAACAAATAATCCTCAAACAATGCCTTGTGTTTAGAAACATCACAGTTCTACCAAGTCTCAGATGAAGGGTGAAACTGGGAGATTGTCAAGATCTGAAAACAAAATGTGTCCAGAGTAACATCTGCTGTTATTTCCTCTGAGCATCATCTGCAGTGTGTGAGCCATCAGTAGTTGGTGGTAGAGCCAACCCAGGAATCAAGTCACAAGCATAGAATGCCTGCAGGTTGTTTTGTGAACCTGAAAAGGAAACATCTGTATTTTTTCTGGTGTCTTCATCAGCAGAGAATCATCATGAAGAAGCACTAGAGTTGGAAGAGAGTGTAATTTCCACATCAACTCATTAAAGAACACATTTGAAAAATATATGTAGCACTAGTAATTGTAGTTACTGGACCTGGTGTTCAAGCCAAAGGGCACTGAATAGAAACATGATGCCTATAAGGGGAATGTAGATAAAACTCATACAAGAAAAGAAATACACTCTGAATAGGTTATGAAGCCATGAGCTTACAGAGCTCTCTGGTGTGAAGTAGTTTCACACTGTGCAGTACTGTGTTCATAAGCTTAAATGGTGCTGAAAACAGCTCCAGCCTTGGGGGAAGAAATAGCCCTTAGGTAAAGGTGCTACCTTGAAGTTCTGTCAGCTCTTTGCCAGAAACTCTGGTGCTGACTTGATGAAGTTTTCTGAAGATGATTTAATGCACCACTGTGGCTCTCCACATGGTGGCTCTTGAATGCCAATGGAGGCTGGGGTATGAGGCCAAAAAAGGTTATTGATGTGTCAGCAACAGAAGTGGAAGAGAACATCCCTTATAGCCAATGTGGGACTATGTATTATTTGCCACAGTCCTTCTTGGAAGAACTGCCTACCTTGGAATTTAATGAGATAGATGCCAATCTCTATAGCATCTCGAGTACAACCACCATCTCTACTGGCAATGTTCACTCAATAGTAAAACAAAGGATACAGTACAGATTGTGCAAGAGAATCTTAGTTTTGTCACAACATGTGGAGAAATCTACTTTCAATAATCCTCCTTATCTGTTAACTTTGAGCAAAAGGAAAGCATGTATCTGCCACCAATGACCTGCCTCATAAAACCACTTGTATGTAGAATTTACATAGCTGTTAACTGTGGCCTCATTTAGAAAGCTGTGGTTCAGAAAGACTGGTTAGTATGTAAAGAGGCACCAGATTAGCTGCACACAGTGGCTCACACTACTCCTAGCTACTCAGGAGGATGAGATCTGAGGATCGCCCTTCGAAGCCAGCCCTGACAGGAAAGTCCTGAGACTCTTATCTCCAATTAATTGCCAGCAAACTGGAAGTGGCTGTCTCAAGCAGTAGAGTGCTCTTGCTAAGAGCTAAAGAGATCAGGGACAGTGCCAAGGGCCAGAGTTAAGGCACCACAACCGAGGGGGTTGGGGGAGAAGAAAGAAAAGAAAACACCTGATTGGCGAAATCAGTAGACACAAAAGGTAGCACATATATTTTGAAGGTTTTCATAATCTTTCTCTCAGCCACAGCATTCTATAGATGCTCATCCCTGAAACATCTCTTACTCCCACAGCTAAACAGCTCATTGGGTTTCATACTAACATATCTTCAAGGTCCTTCTGATCATTGTCTTGCTTTCATGGGAGGTTCTGTCTCATTCCATACCTGCCCCCAATAACCTGATAGTTGCCTCCTACTCGGCACTGATGGCTCAAAAAAGTCACTTTTTCTCATCTTCTGCTCTCATTCTCATTGACCCTTTGAGGCACCCATATTTCTTGCTCTTCTACAAATCCATGGAAGTAGGGCTGCTCTTGGCTTTCTTTTTTCTTATTTTCCCTTTCTTTTTAAGGACTTCCTGCTGTTATAAACTTGCAGAGGTAGTCTTGTTTCTTTGCACTTGCAGACATATAAGCAACATATATCAAAGATGTTTTCCAACATCCTTCAGAAGCATTGGGGTGTGAGTAGAACTCAATATTATTTTCAGAAACATTTTAATGAACAGAAAAAAAGATAAGAATAAAATGATTCTTTATGAGCTACTTTGGCATAATTTTCTTTGGTAAGGTGACATGGATAAGAAACCCTGTTGTGTTAGATTTTGTTCACTGGGGCACAGCAGATGAGAAAAACTAAAAAAAAAAAAAAAGAATTATTTTGATTTACAGATTCAAATTTTGTTTCAGTCCAGTTGGCCCAATTTTTTATGGGCCTGGACTGAAGTGATACGTCATAGCAGCAAGGTCTGGTGAAGCAAAAATTCTCATTTTATAGCTGCCAGGAATCAGAAAGGACATGTCCAAGGACAAGGTATACCCTTCCAAGTCACCTTCTGGGACTTACTTAGATTCTACTCCCTTAAGCTATGAACTGACTAATGTGTTAAGTGAATAATGAAATCAGAGGTCTCATAATCCAATTATCCCTCAATAGCATCACCAGCTAGGAGCCAAGACTTCAACTCATAGCTATATGGGGAACATTTCATGTCCAAACCATGAGTTGGTATGAAAACTCGTATTCTAGATGTTAAGATTCAAAAATATTTATAGATGGACATGTAATACCATGATTTTGATAACTGCTTTAAAAATCAAGATTTTTTAATGGCTTTAAAAATCACATGAGTTAAGATCTGACTTAACCACTTTTAAATTTGTTACATTTCAAAATTATTTTTCTGGTGGGATTCTTTTATTTATTGTTTTCCTTTATTGTTCCAAGTATTTTGCATACATTTGAATGATTGGAGCCTCTTTGTTTGTGAGCTAACCATGGAACTTGGGGATTTGCTTTTGCTTGACCCTAATTTGGGCATCTCATGATTCATACTTGTTTCAACTTTTTACAAATTTAAGTTAATGTCTCCAACTGTAGTGAATCATATGAGCATCTCCATGAGATTTTACAGCTTCTAAAACACAGCATTTGTAGATTGTACTGTTACTTGCATTATAACTCACAGCATTGTGGACTATACCATTATACATGTAGATAAAAATTGTTGTACAAATGGGGAAACAGAGGTTCAGTGCTATAATCCACATACAGGATATCACAATATGATAGGAAATGGGCATCAGTTCATCATAAAAACACTCAAAGTGATAGGGACTCTGTAAATATATTTATGTTGGGACCATGGTTATAGTGATCTTTTTTTTTTAATTTTATTTTATTTTATTTGTGAACATACTGTACAGAGGGGTTACAATTGCATGGGCAGGATAATGCGTACATTTCTTACCAAGCATTGCAGCCCCCT
>NW_012267273.1:4745150-4752864 GCF_000151885.1 Dipodomys ordii | reverse complement strand
GTGTGGTCTTGTTTGTAAGCATTTGGGTAAATGCCCAAAAGTGGGATTGCTGGGTCATAGGGGAGTTCTATGTGAAGTCTTTTGAGGAACCTCCATACTGTTATAGTGATCTTAAGAAATGAATAGAGTTCCAGTCCCTTTTCCTTTCTTTTAGGTCAAAAGAAAAGTGGGTTGATCACTTTACTGATGTATAATGAACCTTCCCTAAAATTTGCTCTGCTAATTTACTTTTCTATGGCATTCAGAAAAAAAAGAATCACAACCAGTTTTAAATATTTTTACCATCCTCAAGAGAATCCATACATTGTTTGTGTGCCACTCCTCCACTTCCCCTTGATTTCTACAATCCTAAGCAACTGTGAATCTACACCATATACAGATGTAGGCATTCTGAGCATTTCACTCATGTAACATATTGCATATTATGGCATAAGGATTTCTGAGATTATTCATGTTAAAAATGAATTAATATTTCATTCTTTATATTAATTATATTTCAGTATATGGGTAGACAAAACATTTGTTTTAACCTCTTATATAAATTATATGGTTGTAAAAAGTATGTATAATTTTTTTTTACTATGGGATTATTTAAACTGTTCTTTTAGCTTCTATAACAGTTTGAGAGTACTCCCCAAACTGATGTTCATCTACAACTTAAGAATATTGATTAATTTGGAAGTTTCCAGATATGAGTAGGGAATTTAAGGGGAGTTTTCATGAATAAACGTTAACCCCACATCCAATAAGTCGTTTTTTAATGCATAAAAGGAAATATACAGATGAGACTGTATGAAAATGCAGAGGAAAAAAATCAATCAAATAATATAATAACATTGTAAATTGTATTGTAATATTACCAAGGATGATTTTTTTCTGCTTCCAGAGTGTTTGAAAAAAGTTTTTATTTCATTTTCAAGTTCTAACTTTGGGAAATAAATACATTTCTTTACTTTTCTTTTTTCTCTTCTTTCTTTCTCCTTCTTTCTCTCTGTCTTTCTCCCTTCTCTTTCTTCCTTCCTTCTATCCGTTCCTTCCTTCCTTCCTTCATTCCTTTATGGCACTTTGTTGTAGCAGTCTGAGGAGAGTGGTACTGAGGAGAGAGCTACTCTGTGCTAGAGTGAAAAGTGAAAATTCATTTAATCTCCTATGAAAAATTCACAATTGTTGGAGTGTAGAGACAGGGAAGATTTATAAGTGAGTCTAGAGCTCTGTCTTTATTTGAAGATTACTCCACAGATTTCTGCAGAGACAATCTACACATAATAATGTAGTCAGGTTTCATAGACACTGGTATATAACCATGTTCTCTCCTGTTCTTTCCCGCTGCCATTCTCTAAGAGATATGAAATATGAAGGATTTACAGGAGCAATGGCATCTTAAAAGAGAATACTCCATGGATGGTTCCATACCACCTGTATGATAAATTTGCAATGGTAGCTTCAGATCTCACCTGGAAATACTTGGCATTAACTAAACTTCCTATTACTCTCCCTTAAAGGTATGTTCATTCCTTTCTAAGGAGATATCTTCTCATTAAGAATTTTTAAATGTGGCATATAATTAATCATAAAACAAACTCTATTCCAAGATTCCTTCAGTCAGTCGCAGTCTCAAAGCTTATACAAGGAGGGTAGGCCCCAATGAACATCAGACATGCTTTTCCTTTCATAGTATATTAATAGTCACATAAAATACTCCCTCTATTCCTATCTCGATGATACTCCCCAGTGACAGACAACAGGCTTAATAATCCAAAAAGCCTATGAGCCGGGATTTGACTGATGTTAAATCAAATTACGTGCAGAGGTTGAATTACATTAGTATTTTGGATTCTTTGCAGTAACTACTTATGTATGACCTCTCATCATATCTATTAATTAAGTGCATCTAATGTAACAGTTTGAGAAATATTCTTAGGAGAGGGGATAGGGAAGATCCCAGAATCTTTCACATATTTATTTTAATTAAACTTTAAGATTCAAAACCTTAGGCTAATGAAGAGATTAAAGCAGAAATTATAGGGAAATACATGGAACAAAAAAAGCATATCTCTCAGGTGAAAGGATGGAAACTACTACTTAGAATCATGTTAAAATTGTTGACAATATTATGTTTGTATGTAAGTAGAATAAAGACTAGTTAATACTTGACTAAAGAGTGGACACAAAAAAACACCTACTCCCAGATCATTACCATTACAATCAGTCTCAGTTTGATTGTTGAGATAAAAATTCCATTACCATTTTACATGGCTCCCCTCATACTAAGATCTTGTAATCTCCTCACTGTGAATCAACAGAATTACAGGCATGTACCACCATTCTTGAACTTTGTATAATTTGTAAGAAGCATTTGCTTTTGTGTTTAATAGCACCAAATTTTGTTTTTCTCATTTTGCTTTTTACTTACAATGTACTATTTTTTGCTCTAATACTTAGCTTACAATGAACTCTGTATTTAATGAGTATTTTGTTGATTTTTGCAATTGATATTCAGTAAATTATACACCACAATGCCAACAATATGTAGAATTTTTAATAAAAAGTAATTCTTCTGTCCAGGAAATAAATGAAACCATTTTTTAGATCACCATATATGGTGCCTTTTACATCTTCTTCCAGGCTTATACACTTGCTGCTTTCTTGTTTTATTGCTATATTTTTTCTTTAATGTGTTGACAATTAGCACATGATTGTCAACATATTACAATTGACACATAATAATTTTTAAATATGTTAAGTCTGAGTGTTTCTTCTATACATTTTCCAAATAACATGAATTTCCCTTGAGAATGGCTCTTACTCAGATGCGTACTTTAAAATTTACTTGTGTTTACTTTTTAACAATTCATATTTGTGACTTGATAATTTTAACTTAGCATGATTTATATACTAAAGCCGCATTTAGTGCTTTTCAGGTTTTACAACTGCAAATAAGGCTGAAGGGATCATGACAATGCTAAGCATTTATTCAGATACACACAAGTAGAAGGTTCCCAAAAGGATTATTTTTCAGATGGAAGATTACTTTTCAGATACTGGAGATGGCTGCCTGGCATTATCTATCGTTATTTTAGAGTGTTTAAAATGTGGATCGGGGTTAGTTGCACATAACTGGGAAAGCCCCTAGCAATGTTGCACAACTTCTTGTTGTGTATAATTCCCTTCTGAAAGAAAAGATCATTTAACCTAATAAACTTCATTTCAAAAGACTCTGGCTGAGACACAGCACTGGAGAGTTAAAACAAATACTCATGTTATTGTCCGTATCAGATTTATTAGGCAAGTCTAAAACTTTTCATTTCTACTTCTGGCCAGTAGTCAGTAGAATTAGTATTTTTTCTTTGTACTCATTAGCTGATGACGTTACCTGATTATAACAATAAGGTGGAAGTTCAAGGCTATTCTAGTGTGTTTAAATTAATAATTATATTGCACATTATTATGTACATATACACATTTATGTATGTGTATATAATCCACTTATGCATGCATTAGCCATTTTATCAACATTATAATGCTTCAAGTGTATAAGGATTTTATTTTAGTGGCACACATTTCCTTTTCTAGTTTATCCCTATATATTGTTTTATATAATCTATAAACAGATGCTGTAACAATTGTCTTTCTGAGAATGACTGATTTTGAATATTGAAATCTAAAATGACTTCAATTTTAATTCAAAGGACATTTTTATGAATAAATAAATCATCAGTGTAGGATATGCCACATTTGGTTTAATTAGTTTTACATCAATGGGCACCTAGGTAGATTTCATAACTTGGTTATTGTTAATAATGTTGCAGTAAACATGATTTTTCCATGTGTTTATCTAGAGTAAGTCTTTGTTTTGCAGCTTTCTTGTTCCTCCAATCTCTCTCCATTTGCCCTTTTTTGAGATAACACATACAAAATGAATAAAGAAGTCAATTATAACACTTTTTGTAGAAAACCAAGATAACAATCTGAATTATGCATAATAAAACACAGAATCTTGCTTGTGATTTTTGCTTGTTTTTTGGTTTTTGTTCATCCTGGGGCTTGAACTCTGGGACTTCAGCTCTGTCTCTGAGCCTCTCTGTCCGCAATGCTAGTGCTCTACCACTTGAGCCACAGCACCACTTCTGGCTTTTTCTGTTTATGTGGTACTGAGGAATCGAACTCAGGGCTTCATGTGTGGTAGGCAACTGCTTGTAGTTGTATACACTATAACTCCCTTATGTTTTATCGTTAATTCTCACACCTCAAGTCCAATTATATTCCATATCTTTTGTCTTTTTTATTAACTTATAATTGCTATATTAGCTTCAGGGATTTTATTAAAAAATTTCTATGTGTGTTTTCAAACATTTCAAACAAGCACAATCCATTTATCCTTTTTCACTTTCCCTTACAATTTCAATGGATATTTTTGTTCCATTTTGAAAGTTTCAAACAACCTATTTTCACTTATTCAGCCCCCAACCCTCTTTTCCTCTTTGTTATCCCAACCTTTTCCCATTGGAATATATCCTTCTCTCCACTATTATTTTCTCTTAATTTGTAAGTTGAAACCAATCAAACAGGCCATGATATCATTTTACTCTTTAGTATATATGAGATGCCATATGATTATTAAAGTATTCATTGGGCTTTTTGCTAATTGTTTTCTCTTTTCACTAATATGTTCTGTGGAAGTAAAGTTGTTTGGCATTTTTACTATTAGCCTCATATATATATATATGTATATGTATATGTATATGTATATATATATATATATATATATATATACACACACACACACATATATGTGTGTTTTGAATTTAGTATGCTAGGTATTCTTGCAGCTTATTGTAGTCCAGTGACTTTTAAGAATACTTGGCATACAAAACAGGCTTCTTTAACATTTTGTGGTAAATAAATTAATACTTTATTAGATCAAGATTACTGAGGAGATGTATTAGTAAAATATACAAGATTAAATAACTTCAAAATAAACAGTTTATTAAATGCAAATGTGTGCATTTGCTTTTCGGCAAACATTATTGATTATGTACAACTGAAAAATCAGCATGGTTTAAAACTTTTTGTGCACACCACACATCCACATTTAATTTTGAATGGGAACTTGGAGAGTGGTATTAATCAGTATTCTCCTCTGAGTCTCAGGCTGCTGGAATTTCACTATGTAAAATATCATCATAATATAGAGAGCAAAGGATGAAATCCAATTCATGTACTTAAAGAAGCTTCTGAATAGAAATGGAAGTCTATTAGACAAAGAATTAAGTCAACACAAGAAAATGAGAGGGGAAAGAAGGGATAGTAGGAGAACAACAAAGAAAGGAGTAACAATTCTGGAAAAGAAATATACTCAATACCTTATTCGTATAACTGTAACCTCTCAGCACAGCATCTTTACAATAAAATAAAATATAAAAAATAAGATGAGAGTGAAAAAATTTTCTATTACATAAAAAATTAGGTGATTATATTTTCATTTATGTTAATGAAATCAATTAAGGTATAACTTTTTTGCCATTTATATTGTTATGGTTGTTTTAAACAATACTAAATTAAATAATAGATTAAAATTAAATATTTATTACTCTTACTTGATCATAATAAATGCTTATTCACCCACCATTGCTACTTGGAATGTTGTCTAAATCTCTCTTATGAAAATTATCTCATGCTTTATATTAAAAATATACAACATGAAATTTAAAATATATAAAGCAATATGAAAAATGAATGTATTTTAATAACCTATACATACATATATACATATATGTTATTTTCACATATAAACAAATTGATTTTCTTTCAAAATATCATCTTATAGATATAATGATCAATGTCACCTCTTCAAAAATATTTAAAGTTGTATTTAAATGGCATTTACCTACTTCTCTAAACTAAAAGAAAATAGCAAAGCAGAACTACAAATGAAGATAACAATACTTGGTATTTAAACTTAATGATAAAGATTAGTGTTCACCTATATTTAATCTTTATATGTTCAGAAAAATTATGAGTCATTAGAGATGAATCTTGGATTCTGAACCACATGTTAACCCTTCTAAGAAATATGAGTAGTCTGCTCTTGTTATTAATAATTTAGAGTGACCTGTAACTCCTTCTTGAAAAGGTATTTGCTTGTCAAATACTTTTCTCAAGCAGAGTTCAAATAATTTTTGAAATCAGCATAATGCTTCATATGGAAAAGACTCCACATTCAAATAACACATGCTTATTTTAATTTATTTTTTCTATATAGTGGAGGAGAAGCTGTGAAAGTCTCCTTGAGGTATGTCAGTTCCCCACTCAGGTAGTTGTAACTTGCTGACTGAGTCAGCATGTGGGATAACTGTGCAGGCAGGGGGCCAAGGAAAGCAATGACGGGCTCCAGCTGTGCCGACAGCAAAGGGAAATAATGGAAATCTCACTCTGGTGTCAAAACACTTAGAACTTATGCTATTGTGATCTAGTGTTATGTTTATCAGTGAAGTTGTTGCCCATTTTCATCTTGGGCATCCATCTAGCAACTGAAATATACTCAAAGTACAATGCCTGTACATATGAAACAAAGTACTCGCTTTATGAGGGAATGCATTTAAACTGTATTAATTTCTCAAGGTCATGGGACATAGAATACCATTTCAGGGTTGTAAAATGTATGGATGGCCAAGATGTTTCAAGTTAAACAGAAACTAATACAATTTCTATTCCCTAAACAAGAAAAGACTCATCCTTCATCTTCTCTTTATTATAGTCATCTGAGATAACATGTATCAATTCTGCTTGTTATATCAAAGATATATTGTTTCTGCTTTCTATTCATGTTTCTTCTGCTATTTTTCATAGACCTCTGTCTCTATAGATATATTGACTGTTCTCTTAAGCTTTGAGGAATCTAATACCGGTCTTCATGAGGGTATACCAAGATGCCTCTCTTATCACAGCTCTTATGTTACGTTTTACGTTCAATCAGGAGCTTCCTGAGCACAAGTGACTTGTAGAATTGGCAAACCAATTTCCTTCCTTCTATACACCTCAGTGCTATAATAGTAGTTGCTTCCTTTGTCAATTAGAAGAGATCCAATTGAAAATTAGTTTGGGGAACGATATGTCTTTAACTTTAATTTAATTTTATTTGTCGGGTGCTGGTGGTTCACGCCTATAATCCTAGCTACTCAGGAGGCTGAGAGCTGAGGATCATGGTTCATAGCCAGCCCGGGCAGGAAAGTCCGTGAAACACTTATCTGCAATAAAACCACGGAAAACCAGAAGTGAACCTGTAGCTCAAGCTGTAGAGCTCTAGCCTTGAGCTGAAGAGCTGAGGGACAGCGCCCAGGCCCAGAGTGCAAGCCCCACGACCTACCAAGAAAATATTTTAAGAGATATGTAATATTTTTAAAATAATAAATGAAGTGATTTCTCTCCCCGTTTAATCTATTATGTGCATGCACACACGCGCGCACAAACACACACGCACACATCTATGACTAATAATTTCAATGATTTCTGTTTCCTTTGAACATAAAATCTAACCAATTCATTATAGCACACAAGACTGCATATGACCTGATCAATACCTGCTCCATTTCTTTAGGGTGTATGTGTTTATAACAATCAGGGAAATGAACCCTAAGATATGTATTCAAATGCTTTTTTTTTCTTTCATGCGATTTTTTCTAACACATTTATAAGATTATTTCTTTGTTGCTTT
>NW_012267273.1:4683047-4743120 GCF_000151885.1 Dipodomys ordii | reverse complement strand
ATACTTTTTTTTTGTCAGGCATGGGGCTTGAACTTTGGGCTTGGGAGCTGTCCTTGCACTCTTCAGCTCAAGGTGAGCTCTCTGCTGCTTGAGCCACAGCAGCACTTCTGGTTTTCTAGTGGTTTATTGGAGATAAGAGTCTCACAGACTTTCCTGCCCTGGCTGGCTTTGAACCGTGATCCTCAGATCTCAGCCTCCTGAGGAGCTAGGAGGATAAGCATGAGCCACCAATGCCTGGCTTTAGAATAATTTTCTAAGAATTGAAAAACAGAGACAAATTTCATTTTCCCCAATGGTTTATTATTTCATCATAATATTTTCAACTCTGAGGAAAATCTATTAAGTAATTAATTGAAAGAATTGCCAGCTCTATCTGTTTAGAAATGACGAAATTTACAACAAATCAACATACATTATTATATAGGACAGTTTAAGAATATAATGTGCAACACAGAAATAATATTTTGTTAGCATTATTTTGAATTTTTATATTGGAATTATATTCAAAACTATTAAAATAGAAATATATTGTACCATTTGTGAGGAAAGGGAAATACTTGGAAAAATTATAATAAGAGAAATAAAACACAAAGAAACATAGGTTGCATGTTTCTCTTATTTGTCATAACTAGAATGTGATGATAAATATGAATGTAAACACACCAGATGGAAAAAAAACACACTCAGACATGATAAATTATACAGGATTCTAGACATACTTACAGAGTGATCAAAAGAGGTTATTTTTAGGAGAGGATCACAAAGGCTCAATATCAGTATGCATGTGATCATATAAAATTTTATTTATTGAAATAAACTCCAAGAATGGAAAAAAAGAAGAATTTTTGTTTGGTTTTGTTTTTGCTTTTTCTCCCTTTGTTGCTGTTTTTGTTTTCTGTACCTTTTGTCTTGTTTGTACCTTTTGTCTTGTCTGCTCTGGGGAGCTCAGAACTAGAGGGACATAGGGTGAATAAATGCAGCAGTGTTACTCAGTAGAAACTGTGTTGAAAATGAACTATGCAACTTGTTGTAGGGGACAGGAATTTGTATTGATGGGAATTATAAATTTGGGATTTAAACTTTAGGTAATGAATGGTCCTTATTATACAAAAATAGGTCATTAAAAACATAAAGTAATAAACGGGCACTGATGGCTAAGAAAAAACATATTTGTGGGTATCAGTTATCAAGGCAGACAGGGAGGAGTTGAGAAGCCAAAATTACATTCATAAAGATAATAGTAAGCTGGAATAATGTTATTACAATTATCTTTAAGCATATGACTCTATTGCAGTAGATACTAGATTAAGTAACTGACAATATATTTTCATACATTCTATATTTGTAGGAAACAGAATTTTCATTCAGTTTCTTTAGAGGAATGTCTCTGTAATCTCTAAATCTCTATTTTTTAATTGAGTATGCTATATTTTTATATGATTCATGTGCATATACATATATGAGACTATAAGGAAAATATTATTCAGAGATTATATATTAGCATCTGACATTACTTTACCCTGTTAATGATGCTGAATATTTTTCATATGATTGTTGAATATTTTTATTTCTTTTATGGAAAGATTCTAAACCAGTTATTGATCAATTCTTAAATTGATTGCTTTTTGATGAGTTCTCTATATATTCCAGACAAGAACTTCCAATCCAGTAAATGATTTGAAATATATTCACCCATTATGAGGTTACTCTTCTCTAATATTATTTTGTCAGAAAGCTTGCTAGAGTGATGTAATCTTGTTTGTTTTGTTTTGTCCATAGTAATTGTCTTTTGGGATCACAGCCATAAAAACGTATTTTTGTATGTACATGTTTCACCATGTTCTCTTTCTAGCAGTTTTATAGTTCCATTTCTTCTACTCAGGCTTTTGTTTCATTTTGAAATTATTTCCAGTAATATATAGTCTTCAATTTTAAATATGTCAATACCATATATGTCAATACCTATATGTCAATAACCAAGTTTTCTAGCATCATTCAAAGTCCTATTCTTTCCCTAATGGAATGCTTATATTCTAGGGTCCAACTTTGAGAACAAGTTGATTGTAGATTTGTGGTTTAGTTTTTGGGGTCTTTATAAGCAGTCTATATACTCACTCGCATAACATATGTGTGTGTGTACATGTATTTCAAATTCTGTATTGCTTCAATCACTGTTGCTATGTAGAGCAATAGTTTTCCTATTGGAGTTCTTTTTGTGTTAGCATATGAGCTTTATGATTGTTTTTCCTAGTTATATAAACTAAGTCCATGACATCTTGGTAATGGTTGCATTAATTGTGTATAAAGCTCTGGGAAGCATGGCCTTTTAAAAATATAACTCTCCTGTGAACATGTGTTTTATTTTTATTTTGTCTGTCTTCAATTATTTTTATTAGTGTTTTGTATTTTTCTTTGTGAACATTTTTCACAGTGTTTTTTTTCTAGTAATCTTTTTATTAATAAATAAAAGGGCTATTGGGTTTCTGGTTGGTTGCGGGGCTTAAATTTAGGGCCTGGTCACTCTCCCTGAGCCTCTCTGTGCTACCAATATCCTCAGATCCCAGCCTGCCAAGTAGGATTACTAGCACAAGCCACTGACACCCAGCTGCTACTGAGTTTGTATGTTGATGTTTATTTTCTTTCCTGAAATTTTATAGGATTTATCAATTCTAATATTCATTTTTCTTGATGGCTTTATTAATTTTCTTACTATGATTTATTGTACCACTTGAACCATGCCTCATAGCTTCATTCATTTCCCTTCTGAGTTTTCTCAACTATCTTTTTATGATGGTAATATTTGCCTTTAATATTTCAACATATTTGTACCAGAAGTTTTAACAGGTTTATATGCTAACTTTCTTTATTTAATCAGTCTGCTCCTATTGAGTGTCTTTAAGTAGATAGATGTTATTTTCCTGTCCTTAGGGTGTGTATTTTAGTGCATGCAGGAATTACATGTTACATAGTTCTAGAATCCTTACAATCCTGCATTTGTTTCAGCTTTTTGATGATGAATTCATTAAGAGATTCTCAGATTTGTCTGCCCAAGCTGGCTTTGAATTATGATCCTTAGATCTCAATCTCCTTAGTAGCTGATATTATAGGTTTCTTCACTGGGTGTTTTTTTTCTTTTTTCTTTATCATTGGGTGTTTTGAAAGGACTTTTCTTACTAGGAAAATGTTATTCAAACTCATAATTAATTTCATTCTAGGATATTTCTTGTTTTAGTGGATAGTCTTCTCATTGTCAAATATACAGCAACATTTTAAGCCTCCATCTCCTTGTTCTCAATGTTTTGGCTTTCTTTAGACATTTATAAATGTTTCATCAGAAACATAATTACCCATTTTTAACAACTACTGTACAAATACTAAAAGCTTATGTCTCAGGTAATTGACTATTATATACCTGAATTTAAATTCTGGTCCCTTGAAGAGATCATTCTGAATTCTGTCATCTCTCCAATGAGCTCAGACTGTAGTACCATTTTTTTTTAGCATGGAATCATAGACCTGTGCATATGTGATCTGCTGTTCATATAGTAAACTGCTATAAAGATTCATCCAGGACTTTTTTTTTCCTTTTCTTTTCTCCCACATTGTACAATGGACAGTTCTTGGTTGTTTTTTTTTTAATTAAGTTTTTCTTTTTATCATGAAAACACTGTGCAAAGGGGTTACAGTTAAATGAGCAAAGTAATGAGTACATTTTTTATCCCACATTGTTGCCTCCTCTTTTGTTTTTTCCCTACCATCCCTTCCCTCCCACCTCCTCAGCTACACCCCTCCATCCCCACCCCCACCCTGCTTAAATTGTAAAGTTCAAGGGGTCAATCTGTATCCCTATTTAAGCAATTTGTTTTTCCCCCTCCCATCCCCAAATTATACCAACATCAAATACAGTGAAAACAGGGTTATACCGTGGGGGAGGAACCTACAAAGCAATAAAAAAAAAATCACATGGTACCTTATAAATACGTTAGCAAGGAACAATAGCAAGGAAGAAAAAGCCACTGGTTTTCCTCTCTTGGGGTTCATTTCGCTTAATGAATATTTCAACTGAGTGAAATATTGGAAGATTGTTTCACCTTATGAAAGAAGTTGTATATCTACTGTTTATTAACTTATATATCCAAACATCACTGCTTTCCTTTCGCTCTAAATGTCATTTTAAATCTGAGATTTGTTTAAATGTTATAAAAGGACACAACCAAAACAAATTCAGGAGGGATTTCTTAGATTTTGTCCTCAAGTGTTTCTTGAAATGAATCTCCTCCAGAGCACATTACAATTTTTCCTAACAAGCTGTGTCACCAACTTTCAGCATGCGAGGGAGTGAGGAGGAAAAAAAGGTCTTGATTTCTTATTATTGGCTAGTGTACTAAATCTATTATATACATTTATTCACTTTGCCATAGGTCATAGGAAGCACTTTTATAAGAGATGAACAAGCATTTGGCTGTTCAGTTTAATATATTACATCTCTGCACTTATTTAATTGGAATTATCATATTGTGTAAATAAATGAGGGTTATCGTGGAAATTAAATGCTATGTTGTAACTAATTCATTTGAAAATAATTTAACAGTCATTGGTTTTTACACTAATTGCTTTACAGGATTAATGAATTTACATAGTTATTTGAGTCTCATTACTTGGCTGAGTGTAGAGAAAAGAAGCTCATAAACTAGCCCAAGAACTTCATTTGGCATAAAGCAAGTGGAAAATAAAAATCCTGCTTAAAACAGGAATAGTTTGTTTGTAGAGAGAGGATAACTATTAATTTTACCCCCTCTGTATCTTCTGTACTATGATGAAAACCCAACTTGAGATTAAATAAAATAGTTACTTTACAAATGTAAATTAGCAAAACTAGCTGGGACAAATTATCTTAGAAACAGAAAAACAAATTCAAATCAGAAGAAATATGTACGTTGGATATAAGAAATAGAAGAATATTAGATATTTGAGAACAAAAAACAATTTCAATGTGCTAGAATCATAGGAAAAATAAAATTCAATTGTACTTGGTGAAGTTTCTATTCAGTAGAAAGTGTTTCTATTAAATGTAGTTCATTATGAAAATAAGGAACAAGCATTTACTTGTTAATATTGAATAACAAATTCCATATGGAATAATGAGATGAGTTCATTAATGATTAATACTAATTTAATAATGGAATATTGCTATTTTATTTTTGGTATACTTATTAAAACATGAAACTGGGGATTTAAACCAAATATCAAGTCCACATTATATAGAAATGTAGTATTAACATGAAGAAACATAAACATATAAAGTTTTGTTTGGAAATAAGTTATCTAAAGTAGATGGAATCTTCAAAATTTCCTCTTTTGAGCTATATTTTATATACTATAATTATGTAAAATAAACATTGTGTTTTAACGTTGTCCTTATTTTGTTTAGACTGTACATTGGTCAGAAATATTTTTAACTGTGTGTAAGGTATAATTTTTAAATTTCCATTAACTTAACTATCTTTGACTTGGAATGTTATTAGAGAAATATTTAACTGTTTAGTTAACCGTTTCTTTTAAATCACTTGCTTTGCTATTATAGACTATATTATAGTGAAGATAGTAAGAAATAAATAACACAGTTTTGGATGGAACCTACTAATTTTATATTTGCCTTTTCTTTCCTCATTCCCAGTCCATTTCCTAATATGTATGACTGGTTTGAGCTCTTTGGACAAGTATTGCAATTATTTTTGTCTAGAAAATTAACTTACTATATAACTAAGAGGAATATTTTCCACATAGATATTTTTGCAAATTTTGCATCTTTTCTTTGGCTTATATTTTTTGTAACACAAAATGTGATTAATCTAATTATTTCACCCCGAATGTAGATAAAATGTTCTCACATTTGTTAAATTGCACATTTCCAAATGTAATCAAATTGACTTGCTAAATATCCAGTTAATTAACCAAATTATCTTTTCATAACTTGTATCCTGTATGGTAAAAACCAAAGCCAGCATGCATCACTTGAATCTAGAGAGTGAGTCATGATGCCATTACATTTCTAAAACTCTATCATTCCTAGTTTTGATCACCTATTTCAAATTATTTACTGAGGAAGTAAAAGAACTAAGTAAAAGTGCTATGGTAGTGTTTTATATTTTCTTTCACCTACTTTTCAGAACATTTAGAAAATGAAAAGTGAGATTCCCTGGCTGCCATAATTTGGAATGTAAACTGAGTACTCTAGAACAGAGCTGAGAAACTATAGTTCAAATCTCGTTCAGCACCTGTGTTTATAAACAAAATCTCATTTGAACCCACTCATGCCCACTCATGGGTGTACTTTGTGTGACTGAATTTGCTGTACATAAAGTCTTGAATAGTTGTCAGCAAGCCCCAGTGGATCACAAACTGGAATGATTTAAAATGTGTGCATTTACATAAAAAGTTAATCTCTGCTCCACAGCACATTTTGAAAGAACAAATTAGGTGAAAGTGTTTTTCAAGGGCTGTAATGGCTAGCAAGCAAGATCAGGCTGACATGCCTAGCGGTCAGGGACACACTTCGTGGTCTAGTTATAGTTTCTGAGTTTCATGACGACCTGTCAAGAAGTTCTATCCCTGATGTCCATGTACTAGAAATACATGGAAGCTTGAAAATTAAAAATGTAGTCATTTCAATCATTGTGTAGGCATTTATTTATATATTCATGCTACTTTTGTATTGTGTTTTCTGTTTTCTACCATTTACGTGGTGAGGTCTAATGAATTTCAAGCTTATATCATAATGAATTATAGACAAAGAAAGACCACACTGAAAATTTTGTTTGAGGTTATAATTATTACTACAAATCAAATTTCTTTTAAGTATAAGAGTGTTTCCCTATATCTATCAGAAACTTTTGATTAATAATTATCAAGTACATTTAAGGTAAAACTTACAGCACACTTAATGGCTACTTACAAAAATATCTTTATTTTTTATTATTTCCAAATAGATGTAACTCTTAAAGAGATAATGAGTTTGTTCTCAGTAATTTTTGATGATTCTAAAGAAACATGGAATTTTAATGTTAGAAATTTTATTGTTGCCCTGCATTCTGATCTACATGTATTTTTAACCACATAACCAACAAGACAAGAAAGTCACACACCTCGCTAGATCTTTGTTAACGGCCAGCAACACTAATAGACCACTCTGTTTTATCAAGAAGGATGTTCAAAATGATTCAAGAAAAATATACATGAACTACATAAGAATAATGAACATTATAGACTCTTTGCACCTGAAGGGTCTTTGTATACCTTCACTACAATGATCATATTTTAGGAGACAAAATTAAAAGTGTGAGATTCTACTTGAGAAAAGATTTGGATTTGACTAGAAGAGAGTGTCCTGTGTTTGATAAAGTGTCTAGTGGAAAGTAACAGAAATGCCATTTAACTCTTTCTGTCCTATCACATTCAGTAGGTGCTGCTGTGCTTTCCAATTTAAAAAGCCAAAGAGAAGCCTATGGCAAAATGAAGTTTCGATTTCCAGTTACACTCTTACAGAACAAAGAGGACATTGGTAATGATAGGAATTCATTGGCACAATTAAATACACACTTTATAACATAACTTTCTATTTATTGTTTCACAAAGTGTCATAAGTGCAGTGGATTAAAAATTTATTATATGGATCTGCAGGTCAAATTTTTCAGTGAATATCTTTCACTGAGCTAAAATCAAAATGGCAATGTCTTGCAGTCCAGATGGTACGCTAACAGTACCGTTAAAGACCTTGCTTTTCCAGTTGTTACAGGACACCTCCTTTCATTGGCTTGTTGTCACATCTCCATCTTCATAAAGACATAAGAATTTTCAGAAAAAGATCTCCAAACTTTTCCCACCAATATGACCTAGTAACACTGTCATCTAAAATTTAATTCTCTTATACTCTCATATAAGAATATTGCACCCACTTGAATAATGCAGATAAAGATAAGATTGTCATCTCATGACACTCACTTTGTTCATGTATGCAAAATACATTTTGATTTATAATATAACCTGTTTACAGTTTCTGGAAATTTTGATGTTGACAACTTTTAGGGAAGGTATTATTCTGCATAGCGCATTCATTTGATAATGTAAATACATGTTCATGTAATATGCTGGATCTTAAAGGAAAAATAGGTAAGTCTGGAATAAAAGAAACAGATAATAGAGCTTAGCAGATCATAACAAAATAAATGCATTTTTAATTTTGGTGCAAGTTAAACTATTCAGGTACATATTAAAGGTAGAAATAGGTATAAATATGTAAATAGGTATAGATATATTCAAATAATATCTATACATATTTCAATACAAATATGAACATATATAGGTTAAGCATGTAGTCATAAGTAAAAAATAATAATGACAATTATAGTGACAATTAACAAATGATAATATGTGTTATTGCATAAAATATGCATCTAAAAGATAGATCTTACGTGTATACATATATGCAGTATATCAACATACATATAGCTTTCATGACACATGGTTTCTTTATCTTTCCACTTGAATTTTAATGGCAAAAGTTATCATTATGAATATTACTGATATTTTGCCTTTCCTGAGGCTTGGATTCAAGGCCAGGTGCTGTTTCTGAGCTGTTTTTGCTCAAAGCTAATGCTCTATCACTTGAGTCACAGTACCACTTCTGACTTTACCTGGGTAATTTATTGGAGATTGAGTCTCATGAGAGTTTCCTGCCTAGGCTGGCTTTGAACTGTGATCCTGGGATCTCAGCCTCCTGAGTAGCTAGTATTGGACGTGTGATCCACGGGCACCTGTCTTGACATTCTTATTCCATATTCCATTGCTGATACATACATACTAAGCTGCACTAATATAATTACAGTTTTTTTAAAATTTATCTTACACATTTTGTATTATATGATTTTGTAAGTTTAGTGAGAATTGTGTCAACAAAGAGAGTACATGCATAGATAGAGTGATAGAGGAATGGAGAGAAAGAGAGAGGTGTTAGGATGTTTCTGTTTATTGCTACTGGCTTTTGATTATTGGGATTTTCCTTCCTTTACCTAGTTTCTTCTAGTACTATATTTATGTACCACATTACCCAACTGATATTGAGAGGACTGATATTGAGAATAAATATTTCACATTTTACTGGCCTTTCATATATATTGTGACTTCAAAACTGTTAGCACTTAGTTTATACAGTAGTCAGAAATCATAGGACATATAATTGTGAATCATCACTGTGTATGTATAAGTAGACGGGGTGCAGATTTATTCCAGTTGGTAAATTGGAATCCAAATTAGGAAAAAAAATAAATTTAAAAGAGAAAATAAGCAGTTTTATAATAGAGTAAACCCTATCTAGTCTGTTCTGCACATTGCACAGGGTACACTAATGAGATTGTGCAGACGGATGAAATCCCACTCCTTTACAGCCAGGAGACACCATATATTTTGTGTGTGTTCTGGAGATAAATTATAACTGTCTTCATGTGACAGGACTTGACAGCACCATTTGCTATGTGTAGTCCATCTGAATTTCACCTGGTAATTGGGCTGGCCATCTGTGTTTGTTAATTGCTTCTATGAAAAGGGAAAAAAAATTCTCACATTTTTATGACAAGCAGGTAGTTACATTATAGAGTTGCTATTTTTCCTAGTGTTTAAATCTTGTTTAGCTTTCAGAAAGAATTCCTAAAACAGCAGAGAAATGGAGAAAAAAATTATAATCAGAGTTTCCTCAATAAAAATGTTCTAAGAATATAAAAAGGGAAATGTAATTTTACTAAATTGAGTCAAATATACCTTTAACATATTGATAGTAATATGAATTAATTAACTTTTTTAAACATCATGCTAATCTATCAAGACTTCATAATTTTTGAGGCCTAGTAGACATTATTTTATCCAGACACAGAAGACACCATCTCACCTCTTGCTTAATTAAGAAAAAGCTCATATACAGTCAACTTTACCCACTGCTTTAGCTAGCATAGGTGAGATCTAGAGAGTGGAGCTTCTCTTAAGTTTTCATCTCCAACTCATACCACAGGGGCCACAACCCCAGCTGACACATAATCATGGCAGAAGATGGAAAATTAGTCTTTTTACTTGAAGACATCATGATACTGATATAATTTCATTATTGTAACATCCCTCATTCTGACACACTGAGAATCATAGAAGTTTATTTGCACATCAAGTTTCATTTGGGAACAATGCAGTTGTATTCAACTCTCTTTAATTACACTCCTGTTTTCACTTTCCTAATTAATGGTAGTGTCATTACTAGGGCATAATGTGGCAAAGTGATCTTTCAACAGCATGAAAAGGAATATCAGACCTAAATAAGATAGTAAAGTTTTGTAAACTGAAAATTATTGCTGTAAAAATTAAAGGGGGCAAAGTGGAAGGACAAGTTGGATTTGTAGATTGTAAGATTGTAAGACCTACCTGATGGGTACATATTTAACACAATAACCAAGTTTTGGTTAGCAAAGGCTTTGGGAGCTAGAGTAGGGGTCAGAATGGAGAAGTCTGGACCAGTAGATACTACAACATACACATCACTACCAGGTAGAGTAAGTCAAGATAACACTAATGTATATTTCAAGAATGTTAGAAGAAAAAAATGATATTTTATCATAAAGCAGTGAATATTGTTTGAGACAACACAAATGCAGCCTTGATTTTAACAGCACACAGTGTATATGTGTTTTGAAAATTCATGGGGTACCCATAAAATATCCATTTTAATGTATCAGTTAAAAATAATTGTCAGCCGGGCGTTGGTGTCTCATGCCTGTAATCCTACTTACTCAGGAGGCTGAGATCTGAGGATCGAGGTTCAAAGTCAGCCTGGGCAGGAAAGACTTGAGACTTTTATCTCCAATAAACCACTAGAAAACCAGAAGGGGCACTGTGGTTCAAGTGATAGAGTGCTCACCTTGAGCTGAAGAGTTACAGGACAGTGCCCAAGCCCAGAGTTCAAGCCTCACAACCGACCAAAAAGAAGGGGCA
Organism: Dipodomys ordii; assembly: GCF_000151885.1. Classification (NCBI taxonomy): domain Eukaryota; kingdom Metazoa; phylum Chordata; class Mammalia; order Rodentia; family Heteromyidae; genus Dipodomys; species Dipodomys ordii. The sequence goes on along the minus strand of NW_012267273.1, from coordinate 4,732,092 downwards.
ATACAAATGATGACAATCATACACAGCAGTACACAAGACTTTATTCTACATATATTTTCTGAGTCTTCTCATGAGGTACCAAGAGTCAATTTCAGAATAGCAGAAACAAAATAGTGCTCACTAGGAATTGAATGCACAATAGTTTAATGGAACTTACAGGTTTTCAAGATGAAAGTTCCTGAGATTACTTACCTACAATATGAACATATTTGCCATTAATGGATTGTGTTCTTGAAATGATTAAGACAGTGAAATTTATATGTGTGTATTTTAATAGTATTTTCAAATTAATTTAAAAACCTCCCCATGATAGTTATGAAATGACTTTTTAGAACTGTTATGGCTTATATAAGGTTTTTTCCCCTGTTTTTGTTTAACTTGTAGCAAAGGAAATTCAGAGGTATTAAGATATAAGGCAAGATTTGATAAGTAAATTGCACATTTCAGTTCATAATTGAAAATGAATTTAATTAAGGTTTTTTATAATAATAAAAATAATATTTCTTCATTTGTTATAAGGAAAAAAATACAACTCATTTTATTGTTATAGATATAGGATTTAAAGGCTAAAGATACTTTTTAAAAAATTTTAAACGTTATTTCCTTCAAGAGTACATTTCTTGGGAAGATGAATTGGGTTCCTTCTTTTTCCCTGATAATTCTACATTGGTCCTTTTTCTCAGAAAAAAGAATGTTCTGTGTACCCACCAGCTTTAAATTATCAGTTGATCCTATGAGAACTCATATAAAAAATAATACTGTAAGGGTATGGTAGCAATGAATCTAGTGATTACATTGGTGTGATAAGTAGTGTACTGCAAGAATGAATTTTCAATAATGGCAATATAGAAGATGCTGTAATGCTTACTAAGCACCAATTTTGAAGCGTATTTAGCTAACATGTGTGTAGTATATAGCTGATAGGACATTTATTAAATTGTATCTCCAATAAAAATATAATAGCATATATGGTATAATATTGTTTCTATTGTTTATTCAGGTAATCATATCTCATTTGTAGCAAGATGGAAATTTATAATTTGTAGCTTCATAAAATGAAATTATACTTGCTCAACAGAATTCTACAACTGTGTTTTCTAACCATAAAAGTAAAATATTACTGATTGTGACCCAGAACATTACCCTCTTCTCTTTCAAATTCAAGGAACATAAGGGTTTTTATGAGGCAAGAACAAGTCTTGCACTGTTCTTCTATCTTATTATGCATTCAAAATTTGAGAGACATTTAATTAGGAAAACCAATTAGATATTAATTTATGTATGATCCATATGGTATGTTTAATCATTTTCTATTTCCTTATATTCTTTAGATAGTTTTGGAAAGGGTTAATATTAATCTATGGATATTTCAATGTATTATGCAACTTTTCAGATAGAAAACACTACTGAAGAACTTCTTATCATTTCCATATTCTATATACAATCATTAAATGCTATGTTTTCCTTTTAATGACTACTGATAGAGTAACAATTATACTATCTAAACTATCACTTAGCAAACTGAATGTGAGGTATGAGTGTATTTTATTAATGAATTGTCCAATAATTATGAGCTGCAACTCCACAAATTGACCCAAGAAATCTACATAAAGATGCAATGCTAAGTACAATCATTTCTTACTAAAGCCAGGTACTGTTGGCTTAAACCTGTAGTCCTAGCTACTTAGGAGAGTATGAGGTAAGGATCCTGTTCCAAGCCAGTCAGGGCAGAAAAGTTGCTGAGATATTATTTTGTTAATATTTTTAAATGGTTATTTTTATTTTAATTATGTTAATTCATTGTTTTGTTTATGTCATATACTCTAACACTGAGCTACAACGACAGCCCAATATTGACTTTCCTGTGCCTCAAAAAGTTTTGTTTTTCCAATGTCCCTCTATAACTAGTAAGTAATTTCCCTTTATTAGTATTTAAATCTGGCTTCTTTAGTCTATGGTTGAAAATTCTCCTGAACTTATAGTGCTTTGAGCCACTCCTAAATGACTTGAAAATCTTTTTAAACAAGTATTGATGTTGCCAGATTTCTTGTGTTCAAGGTTACTGCATTTCCATTCGAAAAGCTTTAATGTTCACTAAAATATATTTGGTGACAGAAACCATATGTGTTCGCTCTCCACAACAAAGATAGAGTCTGGATGTGCCTGTAATCCTTTGGCTCCATGAGAAACAAACCTCCCATCTTTGCAACCTGTACTACAAGCCCAAAGGAGAACAGCTCAGCCCATTTTGACATGATGAATTACATATTTCACGGTTGCAAATGTCTCAATGAGTTACCTTAAGAAGTTACATCTTAAAAGTTTGTATTTGGACAGGATTAACATGTCACCTCTGAATCTTTTGTAAGAAGATCTTATTTAAATTATTTTAAATGTCTGTTAGTAAGGAAAAATTAAATAATTACATATGAGTTAGTTAAATGAAAATCTAAAATACTTAAAGATTATGAGGAATAATAGTCATAATAATAGTGGATTATAGTTATAATAATCATGGATTTCATGAGATTTTCAGAAGAACACTGATCTGCTATCCTACTATCTATTCAATTCATGTTCCTCTCTGTTAGTATATGAGTATATGTAGCTAATCGTAAGTATGTAGTGCAAGATAGACATATTTTACTTGCCATTTACTTACAAAAATGTGTATAAGAATTAATAATTATATTGAAAAGATAGATTAAATTGAACTCTATACAGATTTTTAAGGTTTCTTTTTTCAACTTTGGCATATGAACATATGTATACACTCAACCACTGGTTTTGTTTTCTCTGAATAAGTAGTACCTGGGTTAGATGCTTCTTCTCTTGAATAGCTAAGCATCTTCTGAAATATGAATCATCAATGTGGAATTGTGAAATCAGGTTTATACAACTTAAATAACCTGCCCAGAGCCCTATAAGCAGTAAATGACTATTTTTGGATTCCAAGCTGCATGACCATTCAAATTCACATTATTCCATTAATTAGATTGCCTATTAGTAAAGGCTAAAATTTCTTGTCTAGTAAGTCAAGGACAAAAAAACGCTCATATAAAAATCAATACATAGTTCTGAAAGTTAAAAATGAACTCAATATTTCTTTTTGCTAATTAAAGTAAAATATAGGACAATGAAATGGAACATCAATACTGCTAGTTTGTACTTTAACTGAGTTGATAAGACACCTGTGACTTTTATGCTGAGGTAATTATAAATAATTGTGATTTAGTCACACTGATTGACATGTTTTATCTTTGACAGTTAAGCAATATAAGGACACAGTCAGTCATTGATTATCTATCATCTCATCTCTTTGTCCTATGAAGCACTTAATAGTGTTCGCATTTCAAATAAGCTATACTATCCAAAGTGGTCATGTAGTAAAAGGGTTTTTAAGAAATCTATTCAATACAAAAAAGTATTAATAATGTATTGATAATAGGTCCATCAACATATTAATAAAAATTTAAAGTATACTTAGAGGGAATTATTACATTTAACCAAGAAACTCAAGGACCCAGTAATGAACATATATGGAATCTTATAAACTCAAGGATGCCTGGGTGAATGAAGCCATTATCCTCATCAAAGTATAGAACCAATGACTGGGAAGACATTACAAAGACTTCTCTATAGATTTAGTATTTGATTACAAGGTGAGTTTCATATTGGCAAGGTAAAAGTACACTTTACATATTAGGAAAATTCACTGTGTGAAAAAGTATTGTAAGCTGTAGTTATATTCCACCTAGTGTCCATACATTTTTACATGTGACAGTCACAGAAAATAATTGTTCTTGACTAAAACTTGTCTATAAGTTAAAATAGAGTAATATGTTTGGGGTAATGTGTTATAGTGAAAAAAATTAAACACTATTGAGATCTTAGATTTTTTGTGAATTACATTTCATTTGGTTTTCAAATGAAAGATAAAATTATTTTCTTAAAAAGGATAATTTTAGTTCACTGTCAATGGGTCATGTCTATGATCATAGAAACTCAGAAGGCTATAATCTGAGAATCATGGTTCAAAACCAACTTAGGCAGAAAAGTTAGTGAGAGACTTAGCTCCAATTCGGTACCAAAGAGGCATATGGATGTGTGACTCAAGCAGTAGAGTGCTAGTCTTGATTGAAAAAGAGCAAACAGTGGAAAAGCATAGTTCAGGCCCTGAGTTCCAGTCCCAGTACTACTCCCATAAAAACAAAAAGAAAGGAACACAGGAGGAAGGGAGGAAAGAATGTAGGGAGGAAGGAAAAAAAGAAAAAAGAAAAGAAAGGGAGAAAGAAAGAAAAAGAGGAAAAAAATTCCCTCAGTTGCTATCCAGAGTGTCCAGAGAATTAGGTTTAAAACTCAGCCCAATCAGAGAAGCAGAGAAGTACATGAGACTTCATCTAAAATTAACCATCATGCTGTGTGCATGTCTCACATGGTAGAGCAAGAGTCAAAATAAAGATAAGAAAAAATAAATAAAAATAATAAAAGAAGCTGGGTGCCTGTGGCTCACACCTGTAATCTTAGCTACTCAGAAATCTGAAGAAACTGGTTCAAAGTCTGCCTGGGAAGAAAAGTCCTTGAGAATCTTATCTTGAACACATCATTCAGAAAAAAGCCAGATGTAGTAACATTATGCAAATAGTAGAGTGCTAACCTTGAGCACCAAGAGGCTCAGAAACAGTGCCCTGGACCTGATTTCAAGCGCAAGGACCTGCAAAGACCAATCAATAATAAAAGAGCACATACCTTGGCTGAGTTCTTGTAAGTGAATTGATAGAAACTCATTAAACATGGATTCAGTCATTATTTTTCAGTGACTTCTTGAATTTTTTTTTCAATTTTAAGAATGGAATGAAACCAGATTATCTTGTTTTATTTCATGATATTATAAATAGATTTTCCCAAATCTGATCTAGAAATGAGAACTCATGTAAAACTAATTAATGTAATATATAAATATCTCTAACTAACTAGTAAATAAGTATTGGCTCCAGGACTGAGGAAAGCCTGAGCACAAATTCAGGCAAAGACCTGTCTACAAATTGATGGCCTGGAGTGATGCACTGCAGCATGTTGTGCATTAATTACTGCTCCAAATTTGACTTATTTGGAACAAGAGAGCAGGATTTCATAAGACCCTGGACAATTTCATCTCTGTACCCTGAAGTCAAGCAATTCAGGAACTCATATATAAAATGCAGCACAGGTCAGGTGTCAGTGAACAGAATGTGTAGAAATACCTGGGTAGTACATCAGTAGAACTCATCACACATCAACATAAATTTAAAAAACAAACAAACTACTTTTTGCCAATTTATCTATCAACAAAGGGAATTCTATTCATCGAAGGTTAACATTCTGGAATTCAGTCTCTGGTATGATGTATTATAGAGTACCTAAAAACAATTACTTCAGTTTTTATCCTGTCCTATTGAGACTTCAGAATCATTTCAAGTTCAGAGATATTGAAAGAAAAATAGATAAAGAAAAATAGATGAGATATTTCTCTCTATTTTATTGGGATGAGATTTATTGAACAAGTAATAGAATGTACTTGAATACAATTCAGCCCTCTATGTCATCCTTTCTGAACTCTCGCCCTTCTGCTCATCCTTTAAAATGTTTTTAGTGTGCTTCATTATTCTAATTATTTCCAAAACATTAGGAATATTCATAGTCAAGGAGTATGTATATTTAATGAAAATAACATACATACATAGCTAGATAGACAAATATAATATTTCTAGAATATTCACTAATCCATCACACTTTCTTCATTCTTCACTCTTTGTTCTTCATTCATCCTCCTACTGGTTCTTTCTCCAACAATTCACCTTTGATATTTATGCCATATTATCAACATTAATAAAAATGTTTATAATAAAGTGAAAATCTGGTTTGCCTATCTGAGCTTGGCTTAGAACACTTAATATGATAACCACTCATTCCTTTTCCTGCAAATGACATAATTGCATTATTTATTGCTGAATAATAATTCAGTATGTTTGTGTATATGTCTGTGAGTTTGTGTGGGACATTTTCTTAATCTATTCATCCATTGTAGGGAATCTGTTTACCATAGCTTAGACACTGTGAATAGTGTTACAATACAATAGATATGTAAGTACCTGTATTGAACCTGTATTGGATCAGTTTCAATTTTAGCTCTATTTGAGGAAGATTTTTGAAGAAGCTCCTTACTGACTTCCAGCAATGTAAGAGGATTACTTATTCACTGCAGCTTGACCAGCATTTTCTTTTCTTTCCTCATTATAGTTCCAATTGGGATGAGATTGAATGTCAGTGACATCTGGGTTTGCATTATATTTATGACTAAAGGTGTGCCATGTTCTTCATGCATCTGTCATCCATTTATATTTGTTCTTTGAAGAACTGCCTATTTTTCCCACTTATTTATTGATTAGATTATTTGTACTTCCAGTCTTTAATGTCTTTGACATTTTTGTATATTCTGTATCTTAATTATTTCTTAAATAGCTGCCAAAGGTATTTCTCCCACTCTGTGTGTTGTTTTTGAAACTGTTTATGTACTGGAACTTTTTAATTTGTTACAGTCCCTTTTGTCAAGTCCTGTTCTTATTTGCTGAGTTTGTGAAGGCATAGTCAGGAAGTTGCTGCTTACACCTATATTTTCTGTTACTTTCTATATGATTTCACATAGTAGTAAAAAGATACTAGATCCAATTTAACTGACTTTTATACAGAATGAGAGACAAATATCTAGCTTCAGTTTTTTTCGTGTTAATACCCTGTTTTCCTAATATCTTTAGATGAAAATATAGTTCCAATAATTGGCTTTAGCTTATAACAGTATCCATATGATATGTTTTAAAGTTAATATTATATAGTATCATGTTCCATAACAAAACATTTCTCTTTTAGAAAAATCTGAATATCTTGCAATATTAATTTACCAAATTAAAATTATAATAGCATATTCAAAAAAGTATATGTTTTCACATTTTTGATTAATTGTGATAATACAATAATGCTGAAATTCACCAATTGCTGAATTGAAGATTTAAACATCTTTGTGCAATTACTTAAATAGAATTATATGTCAGAAATGAACTTTACAACTTTGGTGGGGGGGAGGGTTGGGGGGGAGGATGGGAAAGGATAGGATAAGAAATGTACTCATTATCTTGCCCATGTAATTGTAACCCTTCTGTACAGTATTTTCACAATAAAAAAAAGAAAAAAATCTTAAAAAAAGAATTTTCTAAAAAAGAAATAGTATTAAATTACACTTGACTTTTTATGGCATTCATGCATGGAAAGTTTTTTTCAAGATATTACATTACTCAAATAATTTTTTAAATATTAAAAAATCTTGACTTCTTAGTCTTATGTAGATGATTATTTGTTTTGGTTTTATGAAATTAAACCTTTTACTATTAACTGTTATTAATTACAAAACTTTATATTGAAAGCCTCATGACTTGTAATTACTGCTCTGTTTTCCATAAGAAGTACTTCTATACTTTTACCTATTTTTAAATATACATGAATTTAAAGATACGTTGAAAAGAAATACTGGTCAATAACGAGATTCATTTCTAAGACTCCTAAACATACAATTTAAACTCTGTATCTACTTTATTTAATTAAAAATCAGATTTTTAAAAATCAATATGATATAGGAAATCTTTTTTATTGTCTGCTATATTTTGTGATTTTTCTAAAATGAACTATGTAATAGGACAAGATATATGGGATAATTAAGTTGAACCCACAAAGTTAATGGGCAAAATTAATGAGTCTACCTGTATCTTTCTTTCTCTTTTCCCCTGCTCACTCTCTTACTCACACACACTCATACAAATTTATCTTAGTGTATTTTACCTTCTGTATAACTGTATCTACTACATATTTTTCTGTCATTTGTAATCTATGATTCATATTTAACATCTATTTGTTCACAAAAAGTTTCAATAAGTTGAAAGAGTTGATGTATTACCAGTTTAGAGATGCTTGACATAAAAGAATACACAATATGGACACAGTCAAACATTTGTTTTCCTATAAATTCAGAGCAACAGGCAGGCAGGTGGGAGCTGGCTCTTAATAGCAAGTAAAGATAGTAGAAGAACACACACACATATATACATGAAAAAAAGACTATTCTTCATATGAATAAATTAAAACAAATAAATCAAATTAATATCATTATTCCCTGTTTCAAAATTCCATGTATCAATGAATAAAACATATCCAATAATTCTCAAAAGTCCTCTCTGTTCTGGTAATGGCAGTGTATATAAGAATACCTATCTAAGTACCATCGTGATTTTTGACCTGCTCAACACCTGAAGTTTGTTGTATTTTACATGTCTTTGATGTAATAAGAAGATAAAACTGGATTGTGCCTCTTGTCTATAATTCACACAATATTAACTGGAGTATTTTTTAGATAGGGGAGCACATTTTTTTCGGAAATAAATTCAACTGGAGAAGTAATTTAAACATCTTTGAAAACTCATTTATAAAATCTACAATGGTAATAATGTAGGAGATGAAATATACACAGGTTAAATTTAATTTATTCTTAGCCAAATATGACATTCAGTTTCCACACAAACCTTAAAGCAGAATTACTACCCATACATCTTTGAAACTGAAAATTGAAATCAGTATCTAAATTTCCTATTAGTTGAATGTTCCCATAATGAGTTAACCATCTTCATGGGCTTAAAGCAATTCTCTCAACAATCTGTAAAAGATTTTCATTGCCTAACAGAACCAAATGAGGTAAGAGCATTTTATCACTATAATCTACCATTAATCCATTAAAGTTATTTGAACATACAAAACAGAATCCATACTATTATGTCTATTTTTAGTGGTACAATATTTTCAACCCACACTACTCTGATAAAATAATGTCAGGTTTCCACAATACTTAAGGTGATAATACATTTATTAACATTTACCATTTATTTTATCAGTGTACTTTGCCTATTAAATGATATAATAAAACTAATACACTACATGATACCTTATCAACATCATTCTCATACAGTCTGTAAGGGTTTTACCTCACAAACAAATGCATAATTGATTTAAATCCATAAGGAATTATGTAATACAACCAAGTGCTTTATATAGAATTACACTTTCAGAATTTTGGACTATATTTTTGTGTAATGCTGTATAAATGTCATATACTGTTAGATATGTGACAGTAAATAAAATGATCAAGTAATATAAATGACAAATATCAACCTTGAATCAGCAGTCATAAGTAACCAATCTGGAGCGCCAGATGGAGAATTAACTACAATTCGATTATCTATATTAAAATGACTCCTAGGTGCAATTGAAAAAGATATAACACAGCAAAGAGAAATTGACCATATGTAGCTGTTAAAAAAAGATTTGTCAATGCAAAATGAATGAGTGTTGTACATAAGGTGTTTGTTTTGTCATGGGAAATATTTATGAGTGTGATTCCAGTCACATCACACTGCAAAAAAAGACACTACTGTTTTGGGTTAATCTATGATTTACTTTTCTCTAATTCCAGTGGATTATACATAAGTAAATATATGTAAGTACAAAACAAATTTGTTATATAAATTCCATTTAAATTGTAAAGGGGTTAAATAACGTTTAAATAGAATAAAAAAGGAATGTGAAGATAAATATACGACAGGAAAAATAGGAATGTCAGGAATCTTAAAAAAATGAAGCAGACATAAGATTCTCTTAATTACCTTTTAGATGGAAGAGAGTGAACTGAATTATGTCCAACCATAATGTGAGATGTGCAAAATCTGCTACTGGTACTATTAAATGAAATTAATGTATAACAGTGTATCTGAGGGCAGCTTAGAATGATCATATTTTAACATGTTCATTTACTTTGTATCAGCAGTTCCAATTCTGGGAAGTTAAAGCTCTCTGAGAAGTGTGCCTAATTGCTCAAGGTGATATGTGCAGACATGCTCATGGACACATTTCTTTCTTTCTTTCTTTCTTTTTGGTTGGTCATGGGGTTTGAACTCTGGGCCTGGGCACTGTCCCTCATCTCTTTAGTCATGGTTAAGGTGCTCTACCACTTGAGCCACCGTGCCAATCCATTTTTCTGATGATTTATTGGAGTTAAGAGTCTCACAGACTTTCTTGCCTGGGCTGGCTTTGAACTTGGATCCTCAGATCTCAGCCTCCTGAGTAGCTAGGATTACAGGTGTAAGCCACCAGTGCCCAGCTTTCATTGTCACATTTCTTATAGTGAGAATATATACAAAAAATAAGGCATTCTTCTGCAAAATATCTCTTTAAGTCTTCAGCTCATTAATTATTTCGGTGGCTATATTCTTGAGTTTATTTTTGGTTGGCTTAATTTTTTGGACTCTATATTATATATGAGTCCCTTGTCTGTTAAATAGCTAATACACATAAAATGTTATTTAAAAGTCACATGTTAATAGAATTTGAATACATACTTACTATGTGATATTGTGTTCCTCAATTGAGTAGAATGAGTGAGTGTGTGTGTGTGTGTGTGTGTGTGTGTGTGTGTGTGTGTGTATCTTCTTGTACTGGGGCTTAAATTAAAACCTCTAAGACTTTGACAAAAGTTAAAAGAAAGTATACAAGATATGTGTTTTAATAAGGTTTCTAATTTGGAGTTGAATAGCTTTTTATACTTTTATTGAAATGTTTTCATTTTTATGATGTGTACTTCAGTGGGTTTCAGCAACTTTATATAATCATCTCCATCAAGAGACAGAAAATGTGAAAGTATGAATTGCTTATCTATTTGACTTTTATTACAAACATAACTATCAATTCTGTTTAGTTGGAGGGTATTGTTTTTAAAGGTATGATGAACATTAATGTACAAGTTATTTTGTCCTGACATTGTTTTGTCAGGTCCTGGGACTTAAACTTGGGACCTAGATAATGTTTCTGAGCTTTATTTGTCAAGGATATTCTACCACTTGAACCATAGCTCATTTCCAACATTTGGGTGCTTAATTGATAATAGTCTCACAGACTTTCTTACTTGACATTTGAACTGTTATCCCATATTTCAGTCTGTTGAGTAACTAGGACTACAGGCATGAAATTCCAGTAGTTGGTCTGACTTTTTATCAAAAGAGAGAACTTGGAATCATAAAATAGAATTGAAATGGAAAGGAAATAGCTAATACAGTTCCAGGTATGTTGGCTCACCCCTGTCATCCCAGCTGTTCAGGGGCTAAGTTTGGGTATATCAAGTTTTTAGCCCACCACCAGCAAGAATTTAGCAAGATTCCATTACAACCAATCAAAAACTGAGTGTAAGAGTGCATGTCTGACATCCCAGCTCTATGTGATAAAAATACCTCAATAAAATATGAAAGCAAAACAGATAATACCATGGCTCAAGTGATAGAGCCATAATATAATAACTCCACATAGAGCTCCCCTATGACCCAGGAATCCCACTTTCGGGCATTTACCCAAAGAATCACAAACAAGACCATACGAAAGCTACCAGCACAACTATGTTTATTGAAGCATTATTTACCATAGCTAAGATATGGAACCAACCCAGATGCCCCTCAGTAGATGAGTGGATCAAGGAAATGTATATATACACAATGGAATTCTATGCCTCCATCAGAAAGAATGACATTGCCCCTTTTGTTAGGAAATGGAAAGACTTGGAAAAAAATATTTTAAGTGAAGTAATCCAGGCCCACATGTCTTTTTCTTTCTTGCTATTGTTTCTAACATATTTGCAAAGTGATTTTTTTTTTGTTGCTTTGTACGGCTCTCCCCCACGGTATAACCCGTTTTCACTGTATTTGATGCCGGTATAATTTGTGGAGGGGAAGGTAAAAAACAACTTGTTTAAATAGGGTTACAGGTGGACACATTGCAACAATGAGATGTACAAGATGTTATGTAGAAAAAAGAACTTCACTACTTTGCTGCAGGGGCAGAGGGCGGGGGAGGGGGAGATGGAAAGGGATGGGAAGGGGAAACAAAGGAGGAGGCAACAATGCTTGATAAGAAATGCACTCATTACCCTGCCCATGTAATTGTAACCCCTCTGTATGGTATTTTTACAAGAAAATAAATAAATAAAGTGTCATCACAATGTAATGGATGAGTTAAGTTTACACTCCAAGAAAGGTCAGCAAGTTTGGACATTTTCAAAAGTCTAAAAGGATTACTGCATTGTTTTAAAGGAACTTTAGTTAAAAAATTCTGCAAGGATTCTTTAATTTGGAAATCAAAAAATGCTGGAGTTTTGATGCATAAGGCTGTTTGCATTGTAATCAACTTATCTGACTTAGCAGAAACACATTGGAAACTTATTTCCCACCAATGCTAAAATTTGGGACTAAGTGTTAGAAATTTGGATATAAAGGTTTGCTTACCCTTGCCAACATATGGTCCATTCTGGCTGTCTTAACTGCTTGGTTTCTCAGTCAGGGAACAAAATAGCACAGAAAAACATTAGGGTAGGCCTGTGTGCGTATCTTCTGGGGTGAAGGGTTGTAGTGAATATTATGAAATAGTCTGCTATTGAATACTGACATAGTGTGTTATTGAATACTGACATGGTGGGAATATATTGAATGTACATGTTCTGTGAAATAGTATGAAATATTAAGCTGTAAACTTAGGAGTTAGAAGTTAGAACTATGGAATATAGAGATCAGGACACACCCAGGGAGCCTACAGAGCCATCACCAAGACAAATCAGACCACCATGATAATCAGATATAACCAGAAATGAAGAAGTCCAGTCTAAAGCATATAAAAATCCAGGGTAGCAAATACCCAGTAAGACAGTCTCCCAGAGCAAGGTGACTCCATGTTGGACCCACCTTCCACTGGAGCAACGCATCAAGGCAGAAGCTTTTCCCTTTGAGCAACTCAGAGCAGTCCAGATGACACCTTTGTTGGACTCCCCTTGACCTCTAGACCAAGTGATATGCCATGTGAGCTCCCTTGGTTAGGGACACGCTTAGTGGAATTAGGCACAAGATTTAGTTATTGGTATGGATTGCATTTGAAGTATTTGAATAAATTGAGTGAAACTTATTAGTCTAAGAATGATGTGATATATGTATACATATATATATATATATGTACATACATATATATGTTTGTCACAGAGGTGAGTTGGCCAAGATACAGCTCAGCCTGTCCATGCATGGTGGGACAGGCCTTAGTGCATCTTCCACATGAGGTGGAAGAGGGAAAGTTGGCACAAAGGCAGTTCATCGAACCCTAAAGCGTTGGACTGGGTGCATGCCCATTCTGTAAGATGGGCCAAGTGGACTTTGTTCTGTCTCTTTTCATTGCAGATGGACACTGGAAACCTTTGGGTAAAAAGTGGTATTGTAATTGATATTTGAAATAGTGCCCCTTAGGATATATTTAATTTGAAAAAGTTTTAAAGGAGAGTTTAAAAGAGTTCATCTATGTGACATAATTTGATTTCTAAGCATTTTGCAATTGGATGAACATTTAAAAAGCAAAAAGATGTTAAGTCTAGATTTTTGATAGAGTGTTGGTGCTTGTGATTCTTGCATTAACAAAACAAAACAAAACAAAAAAACTGCTATTTTAGTTCAAAATTTCCTAAAGGTAATTCAGACTAAAATAAAAAAAAAGGTCATTTTAAACCTTTGCCCTAGAGGTAATCAGTATTGCCCAGTATTTCAAAGGGGCATTTTAAAGGGGCATTTAAATGCAAATTAAAGTGACTTTATGAAAAGGGATTAAAAACACTGTCCCTTTTGTAAAAATGTGGGAAGATGGGAAGATATGGGGAGTGGCTGGCTTCCCAGACTAATTTCCTAGGGGGAAAAAAAAATGTCGGTCATGAGGCTTGAACTCTGGGCTTGGGCACTGTCCCTCAGCTTTTCAGCTCAAGGTGAGTGCTCTACCACTTGAGCCACAGTGCCATTTCTGGTTTTCTAGTGGTTAATTGGAGATAAAAGTCTCATGGACTTTCCTGCCCCTGCTAGCTCTGAACCTTTATCCTCAGATTTCAGCCTCCTAGTAGCTAGGATTACAGACATGAGCCACCAATCCCTGGCTTAAAATACTATTCTTAATGGTATCTAATCCTGGGCAACCTCTTAGTCAAATAGGCTTAGGTTATAAGTTTCTAACTAGATAGGGACACCACCCCTAGGTCAGCTTCAAGTTACAGAAGATGAATCTTTACAATCAACCCCCTATGGTCAAGGTACAAGTCTATTTTTTTTAAATGAGGCAGAATTTTTAATAAAGGGGTGGGGGCATGGAAAACAGTGATAACAAGCATCACATATGGTGGCTGTACTTCTAAACCCAAGCCTTTTATGTCTACCTAGGAAATCCTAGCCTTGTTTTCAAAGAAATCTGGTTAGTAAAAAGTTGCCACCCTGGTAAATTACCCAGGGGCCACGGACTAAAAGGTAGCCTTAAAAACCAGTGGCACACCAGACTACAAAAGCCAGTGTACAACCAGGAAAATATTGGGAGATTTCACAAAAGTCAGGCCCTACATAAAACTTCTTTAATCAGTTTATGTAGAAATTTGCAGGTAACTCAGCAAGTATGACAATCCATTGGAGCTGCTGAGAGACACTGCTGTTTCTGTCCTGCCCATCTCTTCTAATCTGAAGATTCCTGTTTGGATAAAGTTCAAGGACAGCCTGGCACCAGTTGGAGGAAACTCCATCATCCTGACCACCTCCACCATGGCCAAAGTGGACTGGACTCAGGCCTGACTCCATTACCTGAAGCTGATTCCTGGTGAAAGACTGCTTTGAATCTACCTACCCTAAGACTTTGGTTGCAGGATATTCTTTTTGTGGGACATAAATTTGTAAATCATATCTTGCCTGACCTGGGAAAGAAAGTTCAAGGTCCCCTGACTATATGGGTACCAAAACCATATGGGGCCAACTTTAACTTCTGGAGACTCCTTAAGTTACAGGAGTAAACATCCCAGGCAAAAATCCAGCCCTCATATAGAGAAATCAATGATTTGACTTTCTGTACATAAGAAAAAAAAGGGGTGTGTGTGTGAAGTAAGAAGGTCATGTCTGCTTGGTGCCATATTGGCCACATGGTAGATGGTAGGGTTTGGCATCTTGTCTTCTTGCTGGAGGAAGGAAATGCCCCAACTCCCAGGTGTTGAGCATGCCCAGATCCCTGGAGGCAGGAGTGGGCACTTGGCTGATATGTTACTGAATCTGTCAGTCCAGTGCCTGGGACTGGGAATTTCCTGTGGACCTGCCCCCTGCTTGGACCCTATTTAGGCCACAGCCAGCCAAGCAACTTTTACTCCAGGCCACATGTGTCTCCATGATCCTTTCCTGTGTTCTTTCTCCTGGCTTATCTCCAGTCATCCTGGTTTCCCAATTCAGCTCTTCATTTGTTGGTATTGTTTGTTGGTATTGTTTTTGTTCTGTCTTTCCTCTCTAGCCTATTTTCCAATCACATTATGTGTATTTGGGGAATGCAAGCCTTTGTAACAACTGGCTGTCTGCAGCCTGCTAACTGTATAATAAGTCTCCAATATTCCATTTTCCAAAATGTGGCTTCTGGAATAATGCACCTTACATAAGATGGAGTATTAAAAAAGGACAAAAAAAGTAAACTACGGTGAATACATTTTACAAATCTACTACATAATGTACTATTCATATTCAACAATAATGTAAGCCAGGCACCAGTGGCCCATGCCTGTAATCCTAGCTACTCAGGAGGCTGAGTTCTGAGGATGGAGGTTCAAAGCAAGCCTAGGTAGGAAAGACTGTGAGACTCCTATCTCCAGTAAACCACTAGAAAACCGGAAGTGGAGCTGTGGAGCTGTGGCTCAAGTGATAGAGCACTAGCCTTGAACTGAAGAGCTGAGGGACAGCGCCCAGGCCCAGAGTTCAAGCCCCATGACCCACAAAATAAATGAATAAATAAATAAGTAAATTAAAAAATCTATTCTACATTGAAATTTTGTAAACATAGAAAATGAAAATAATAAAGAAAAGCAGTTCACAAGTCAAATTTTCTCACCACAACAATGGTTGGAAGATTTTAGCGGTAATGGATTTATTTCATGACTGAAAGCTTATGTTCTCACCTTGACAACTACATATGTGATGATTTTATAGTTATTCATATGTCATTTTCACCCTCATAATGCTGTTAAACTGTTTCAGTACTCTATATAATAGCTTTTTGCTTTCATTCAAATTAATCAGTTGCTTAGTTTTACAATGAAAAGTTGAATGTAATCTTTGTAAAACTAAAATTTGTATCATTTGAATGAAGCTTGAATAACAGGAAATAAATAAGATTTAAAATATTGCTTACTAAAATTAGCACTATGTACATCTTCTTATTAACTTGACTAAAGTAGTTAAAATTTGTTGTTTCTTTTGTTATTCAATAGGAAATGATTCTGTATATACCATATATTAAAATAAATATGCAATATATCATACATGAAATACACAGAACTAAAGATTTTACAGAAATGTTTGTAATATTAATATATCATCAAAACTAAAAAATAGATAAAATAACTCATTTGATGTATTTAAATTCATTTTGCAAAGCATAAAATTCTTACTGGTTCTGGGTACTGAGCCCAGAGCTTAGGTGCTGTCAGTGGAACATATATATATATATATATATATGTGCTAGCCTTGAGAAATATATATATATATATATATATATATGTGTTTTTCTTGGGTTGTATATATATATATATATATATATATATATTTCTCAAGGCTAGCACTTTACCACTTGAGACACAGAGCCACTTTTTGCTTTTTTCTGTTAGCCTTTTGGAGTTAAGAATTGTAGACTTTCTTGCCAGGGCTGGCTTTAGCATTGAACTGCAATTTGCAGATCTCTGCTTCCTGTGTAACTAGGGGATTACAGGCTGAAACCACCAGTGCCCAGCTACTCTGCTTAGTTATAAATGGTCAATCTGCATATTTAAGTCTTAATTTTTAAAGCAGTTCTCGTTAACTACTTTGAGTTTACATAGTAAAGAAAGCATACAATAACATAACTATTTTCTGTACTTTCATCTGTAAA
The DNA here is from genome assembly GCF_000151885.1 of Dipodomys ordii. Lineage (NCBI taxonomy): Eukaryota > Metazoa > Chordata > Mammalia > Rodentia > Heteromyidae > Dipodomys > Dipodomys ordii. The sequence goes on along the minus strand of NW_012267273.1, from coordinate 4,715,016 downwards.
GTTGTTGAATCCCATGTAGAATAAACACATAAGTACACAGTCACTACATGTTTGCATATCTGAAGAATCAACCATAATTCTTTCCATATTTAAATACCTACTCCCTGGAAACCAAGAAGAAAAATTATTAATCAAATACCAACATCTGCATGCTCATATTTAAATCATTTTAAGTATTGATAAATGTCAAAAAGCAGAATATTCTTAGAAGGTAAAAGGTTGAATTTATTATCATTAATATGAGTTATTAATGGCTTCAATTATACAATCATCAAAATTCTCAAATATAAGATTATAAGGAGAAATTACATTTAAAAATAGGCTGCTTGGGTTAAGTTTTTATCATAAACACTAAATAGTACAGAGACATGAATAATGTCTTTTTTTTTGGGGGGGGTCCGGTTGTGGGGCCTGAACTCTGGGCCTAGGCGCTGTCCCTCAGCTCTTCAGCTCAAGGCTAGCACTCTACCTCCTGAGCCACAGCGCCACTTCCAGCTTTTTTCATTTTGCTTATGTGGTGCTGAGGCATTGAACCCAAGGCCTCAGGCATGCAAGGCAAGTGCTCTACCACTGAGCCACCTTCCCAGCCCAGTAATGTCTATTTTTATACAAGGATTTATTTTCTGGCTTTCTCAATGTAATATAATTGTGTTGGACATCAAGTAGGAATGCTTCATAAGTTAAAACAATCATTATGTTGTCATTTTAGATTGATGTTATTTGTACTACTATTAAGTATTTGAAACTTTTAAACAGTGTAAACCTACAACACTGTCTTATATACCATATATGATATTTAAGTTAGATAGTATTTGAGACATTGTATGTATGGTGCTTAAACTCCGGTCATGGGGCTTGAACTCTGGGCTTGGGTGCTGTCCCTGCACTCTTCAGTTCAAGGCGAGCACTCTACCACTTGAGCCACAGTGCCACTTCCGATTTTCGAAATAAGAGTCTCAGGGACTTTCCTGCCCGGGCTGGCTTTGAACATCCATCCTCAGATCTCAGCCTCCTGAGTAGCTAGGATTACAGGCGTGAGCCACCAGCGCCCGGCTTGTATGTATCTTTAATAGTTAAGGTGCCTCATTTTTTCCTAGCAGTGAGGAGGAACTTAGCTCTACACTTGCTTATCTTGCATTCTATTATTTGAATCACAGTTTTAATTATGTTTTTTCACTGTATATATTAGAGATAAGCATCTCCCAGACTTTACTATGCAATCTTTCTTTGAACTGTGATTCTCCAAATCCTCAGTTCCTTGGGTAGCTAAGATTATACAGGTAAAGCACCTATTTCTAGGTAGTTATTTCTTGTATAGAAAATAAGAAGGAACAATTCTTGTTCCAAGGTATGCTTACATGCAAACAACCTTAATTTGTCTATAATGCACTCTTTTCCACATTCCTCATTCTGACATTATCCAAACATACATTCCTTGCCAAATTTCAGTAGCAATTCTCTGAAGCTCTAATTCAAGATTTTCTTGCTAATTAAAAACAATATTACTAATAACATGCTAGTAATAACTAGATTCCCAAGAGTGTAGCTAAAGAGCTGTTTGGAGTAGTGACAAAATTAAAATATCAAGTGTTTCATGCATATTTAACCTAGAATTTCTATAGTACTCTGAAATATTTCAGTCAAGACATAAAGATAAGATTTTTTTGTGTGGGGGGAAAGAAAATAGTGAGGTGTAGTTTTACAATGTCCTCTAATGTTGCTTTCAACTCTCTCTCTCTCTCTAAATTCCAACACTCCAGATGCCCACATTTTACCACACGAGTTTTAAATGTCCCTTTACCAAAACACAGGCTAGAAGCTAACATAATTAGAATTTCTTGGCAATGTTTCCTCCAGCATTATTAATAGCTAAATGGTCACAAACAAAATAAATGGTGGCTTTTTAAAAAAATGCCACTATTTTCAAGCTTTGTACAATCTACAATAATATTATCAGGTTGATTTTGAGTTGGGGAAATTTGATGAAATTTTATTTTAGTTATATTTGTGTATTTTTTCCCAGATGACTATGTTTTAACAGATGATGTATGTAGAAAATCATAAAATAGTTTTCTGGGTGGCGTAGGTCATGCCTGTAATCCCATACTAAGAAATCAGAGATGTAAGTATCTAGAGTTCATGGGTAATCTGTTGTACTCAAATTAAATTAATTTTCAAATATATATAAACAAATTAAATAAACAACTATAAAATACTGAATAGTTAGAATATGGAGCCACAGTTTAAACAGTAGAGTGTCTTCAATTGCAAGGCCTTGGGTTCAAGTCTTCATAATTAAAAATTAATATATTAAATAAATAAAACAGTTGTTAAAGAACACAGATGAAAGTCATCAAATTATTTGAACTTGTTCATGGTAGTAATGTGTCAAATAGAAAATGTTAAAATTTGATTAGATTTGGAATCTGATAGACCTGGGTCTGAAGTTATAGCTACTTTATATGCTTTGTGGAAGTTTAGATTATTAGCTCTAACATAGTAATAGTAGTACTTACCTTTCTAAGTTACTACTAACTTTTCTCTTAATGTTGAAACAAATTATCTGACTAATCTTTCCAAGTCTTCCATTCTGTTCTCTTTTGTTTCCATTCCTCCTGATTCTGTCTATTACATGAAGTACAAACTTGAATTTTATGCATTACTTCTGGTCTGAATACACACCTAAAAAACACAGCAGGAAAATAACAAATTCAAAAGGTTTATATCCATGCTTAATCACAACTACCCACACACCTTTAAACTCTAATAATGGCATAAATATCATCTCCCAATTTTTCAGCATTTTAAAATGAATTTATATTGTTTAAATAAGGATACAGATTGCCCCTTGCAACAATGAGATGTATAAGAGGCTATGTGAAAAAACGAACTTTACAATTTAGGCGGGGGTGGGAAGGTGGGTGAGGGGGGTGAAGGGGGGGTGAAGGATAGGGGTATGTAGCTGAGGAGGTGGGAGAGGAGGGATGGTAGGGGAAAATCAAAGGAGGAGGCAACAATGCTGGATAAGAAATATATGCATTACCTTGCTCATGTAACTGTAACCCCTCTGTACAGTATTTTCACAATAAAAAAGTTAATTAAAAATAAATAAAATGAATTTATACTACAGTGGTACATTCACTGTCCTTTTGTCTCGCTTATCATACACATTTGCCTTTTATAGACTCACACAGGAAAGGCATGATTGGCAAGCATACTAATGGAAGATTTTTTTGTTTTTTGTTTTTTGTAACCACTGTCAAATATCATCTCCGCTCCAGTTTCCTCAAACTCAAATTAAAGTTTGATTAACTCAGTTCTATGGCCAGGCTTTTTGTACACCATTTAGATGTTAGATTTCTAATTGTAGTAAAGGGCAATTTAAGAAGAAGAAAAAAGTAATAGAAATTAATCTGAAAATTATTACAGTGGGGAATAAATTAAATATGAAAATATTCATATACAAATGTATATGTTGAAAGAGTTTAAAGAAGTGATAATTTTCTGTGTATCTCACAGTGTGAAGAGTTCAGATAGTTGCTGGAGCTCAGGTGTTCCCTGCATCAAAACATTTTATCCTAAATAAGGTTAATCTGGGCAGATGAAAAAGAACAACTTCCATAGGCTCAGAGATAATTTCCAGGGACGAGTGATGACGTTAAAAATAAAAAAAATAAAGAAATAAAGTGTAGCAGGGCACTGGTGGATCAAGCCTGTAATCCTAGCTACTAACCACCATAAAACCGGAAGTGGTTCTGTGGCTCAAGTGGTAGAGTGCTTGCCTTGAGCTGAAATGCTGAGGGACAATGCCCAGGCCCAAAGTTCAAGCCCCACCACAGACAAAAAATAAAATAAAAAAATAAAGTGTAACATCTTCTCTGTATGCACCCAGTGAAAGAGGGGTAATTGAAGTTATTATAACTAAGAAAGTATAGGAATTGAAGTTATTATAACTAAGAAAGTATAGGAATTAGGAGAAAATGGAAGTGACTATATGTGGGCATTATTGACACAGTGAACAAGAAAGGAAGACCCCTATCCAAATTCATCATTACAAGTGAAGATTTTTGGTGTAGCCCATTATAGTTGTCAGAGATCTTGCCAATTATTTTGAGAAACATGGACAAAGTTTTGTGGAAATTGAAGGAATATCAGAAAAATTTACATGAAAATCTGTACAAAGGGAAGAAGTTGATTAGTTTTGAATATGGAGAAAAACATAACTCATATTTGTATCTGAAGTTCACATTGGAAAAACATGAAAATATTCAAGAAGACTAATTGGAAACTCTGGTAATCTGAACAAAAGATGACATGATTTTAATTAGAGAAATAAGGAGATTGGGACTCACAGAAGTGTTGTTTAGTGAAAAAAAAAAGATGGTTTAAGAAGGAGAAAGATATCCAAGTGTCAAAGACTATACACTTCTGACTTTAAATCATTTAAAACTTTTTATTTCATGTTGCTATAATGTTGTAATGTGTTAATCAACCATTATTTATTATCTATTTATGAAGATTTATCATTTCCCATTCTGTCTTATTATACAGAATATAGTAATTCTTAATACCTAATAGCATTTGTCTAAGTAATTTGATATTTAAAAGATTTGCTCAATGCTTTATGATATGAATAATTATAGAGTATGTGATAGAAAATTTAATGAAACATTTTTTCTTTACAGCAATTGTCATTATATAAATGATACTACAGAATAGTTATTTGTTAATTGCTATTACTAGAAAGCAAGATGCAGATACATGGAGGTAATCTATCATTCTGATACAAGAAGAAATGTTCAAAAATGCTTAATAAATTATTGTTGAATGAAGAAAACATCAAAACTTTGTGATAACATTAACTGAGGTTTATTACCTAAATCAACATGAACAAACACATGTTCTCTCTCATATGTGGGTGGTGTTAAAAACATTAGTTTTTAAGGAAGCCAGTGGCAATGCCTGAAATTGTACCTACTCAGGGGACTGAGATCTGATGATTAAGGAATGAACCCTGCCTGGAAAGGAAAGTTCATGATATTCTTGTCTCCAATTAAGCACCACAAACAGCTGGAAGTAGAGCTGTAATATTACAGTTAACCTTGAGCCAAAAATCTGTGGAACATTGTTGAGGCCCTATTTTTAAGCCAGAAGATGCCAGAAAAGAAAGAAGGAAGGAAGGAAAGAAAGAAAGAAAGAAAGAAAGAAAGAAAGAAAGAAAGAAAGAAAGAAAGAAAGAAAGAAAGAAAGAAAGAAAGATAGGAGGAAGGAGGGAATGAGGAAGGGAGAGAGAGGAGGGAGGGAAAAGGGAGAGAGAAAGAAAGAAAGAAAGAAAGAAAGAAAGAAAGAAAGAAAGAAAGAAAGAAAGAAAGGGAAAGAAAGAAAGAAAGAAAGAAGGAAAGAAAGAAAGGAAGGAAGGAAGGAAGGAAGGAAGGAAAGAAGGAAAGAAAAGAGAGAAAGAGAAAGAGAAAGAGGAAGGAAGGAGAAGGGAAAGGAAGAGAAAGGAAGGAAAATGGAAGGAAAGAAGAAAAAGAGGGAAAGACAGAAAGAAGGAAGGAAAGACAGAAAAAAAGAAAAGAAAAAGCTAGTGGCCTTAGTATTCATTATCTATGAATACTAGATATAAGAAAGAAGATGAGATTGATAGTTATAGGAAGGCTGAATTTAATCAAAATATACTAAATATATTGGGACACAACACTGGACCCCAATAAAATACATAATGCAAACATAAAGAAAAGCTAAGCTGAATAATTGTTACACTGAACTAATATTTATCTTGGCCAGATATTTTGACTAACTAGCTCATCACAAGACATCACAGTAGCAACAAGATCAGGATAGTTTCTTATTTTGAAATTATAGCTCTAATTGTACTCTCATTGTATTTCACTATATAATAAACTTTATTTCTTGAATTTTTGCTGTTTTCATTGCTTAGGTGAAATTCAGATTGGTAAGGTTTGGTAAAAATTTCCAGAGTGGCATTTTTAAAAAAATATTTTGCCTCATGTAAAATTAGGATGTCAAGCGTAAAAATTTAAGATAATGATAGTTCAAGATTTTGAAAGTGCAACTATCTTTACCAGAGAAAATTCCACTACAATAAGAAGGATTTAAAGCACATTTTCTTTCAAAAACATTAGAAAATATATAATGGAATTTCCATTTGTGCATCATTTTAGACTTTTTTTTTCTGCGTATGTGGTGCTGAGGAATCGAACCCAGGGCCTCATACATGCAAGGCAAGCACTCTACCACTGAGCCACCTTCCCAGCTTGTGCATCATTTTAAAGAATCAAATATACTCTAGAAATATAATCCACTTTTAGACAGCTAAATAGATATGCATTGAATTATCCCTGATAAAATTGCTTTCATTTAAAAAAAGTAAATAAGAGGGCTGGGAAAGTGGCTCAGTAGTAGAGTGCTTGTCTTGCATGCATAAGGACCTGGGTTCGATTCCTCAGCACCACATAAGCAGAAAAAGCTGGAAGTGGTGCTGTGGCTCAAGTGGTAGAACACTAGCCTTGAGCTGCAGAGCTGAGGGACAGTGCTCAGGCCCAGAGTTCAGGCTCCATGACCACCACCACCAACAACAAAAAGTAAATAAGAAATAAAACACACATTTTTAAAATAAAGATTTAATAAAAATATCAAATAACATAACATTTTCCGGGAATATTTATTTTTTTCTTTATTTGTTGAGTGGGAATATGATATTTAATAAATCATCTTTAAATAAATTTGTTTTCCAGAAAGAAGATTTTTAATTCCTTGTTGCTTTCTCCTCTTCTGAGGAAGTTTTGGTCAGGTCAGAGTCAGTGAGAATTCAAGGGCAGAGATTAATAGAACCTATAAGAGATTTTAGAATCTTTCACAGTACAAAATCAGCTGTCTATGAATAAAACTGTATTGTCATTGAGAAATATCTCCTCTGCACTGCTATAATTTCTTGACCCTGACTTCTCCAAAGTCACCATGACCTTTGGGATTCAAGACAATACAGCACAACCAGCACAAGTTCTCAGGAGTTAGGAGGATGGCAGAAATACTCATAATGGTGAAATCTTATTATCGTCATAATCATTGCAAGCATAATAGAGATTCTAACGTACCTTCAAAAGTCTTTTCCCAAACACTAGGAGCTTATAAAGGTGTAAATTCCTTTGCAATTAAAATTTTAAAGCAGCTGAGAGTCAGCACTGCAGTAAAATCTTAATGTAATGATCAACTGTTGGTTTGCATATAATTTTAAACATCATGTATACATAAGGATTTTAGAGATTGCAGTAGTAAATTTAAAAGTTTTCACCATGACAATGTGCTTTTTCTATATTTTGATATGATTTTTCAAATGAGAGTGTTATAACATTTTTGTAGTTTGCAGGTGGCTATGCTCAATTCCACACTGAAATTAAGCTCAATAAAATAACCCTTTTCTAGTATTTTTTTATTACTTTGATGGCTTCGTAGCTCATGAATACTTCTCATTTCCTAATGAGCACCTTTTCCAAGGTAATTAATTATATTGGAATTTTCTTAGTAAAAATATTTTGAAAGTGTATTGAAACACTTAAAACTGGTTTATATTACCTATTTCTTATGAAACTTGGAGGCTTATTTATATTTTAACAGCACTGGAACTAACAGGTATACATATGAATAAAAATTGTCTTTGATACACACTGAAAACAACCTAGTTTGTATTTTGTTTTTTGGTTTTTTTTTTTTTTTACTTTTTGGTAGTACTATAGTTTAGATTTATGCTTTACAACATAAACCTTCCTTGACCAATTTTAATTTTAGTTTTGGTCTTGTACCTAAATCCTCATGCTCCTATCTTTTCATACAGGCAAGAACTCCGCACCCAACTTATTTGTGGAGAGAGAATTTGATTATCATTTTTACTTAGGCTAGTCTTGAACCACAAGCTTCTTCCTGTCCATTGCTTAACCATATGGAAGTGAAGATGTACACCACAACTCACAGTCCTTTATGCTTTTTATTGTTTCTGTTTTAGGTTGTATCAGTTCTGAGATTTGAACTGAGGGCCTGGCCCTGAATTTTGGTGCTCGAGTCTAGTGCTCTCACACTTGAGCAACAGCTCCACTTCAGGCATCTTGATAATTAATTGGAGATAAATGTCCCAGACTCTCCTGCCCCAGTTGGCTAAGAACCATGGTCTTCAGAAATCAGCCTGCTGAGTAGCTAGCATTACAGATTGAGCCATCAGCACCAGGGCCTCTTTCCAAACAAAAGGAAAAATACTGAGTTTTCATTTATATGACCAAAAAGAAAGGCTCCAAAGTAAATTTAATAACTTAAAAGTTTAAATCTACTATCAGTAATCTGTGAGGTTCAATATAGTTCAACTTTGTGTTCATATTGTTTATGGAGAAAAAAATAAAAGGCAAAAATTATGTTAAGTAACCACGATTCTCTACTAACAAATAAATTGTAACTAAAATTGTTCTTTGTATAATAGCAACACCTCTTTCTCCATGTGTTCATTAGATATAAAACTACACTCACATATGTGTACATACTCATATGCATGATTAATTTTATTATTATAATTATTTGTTATAATATAATAATTATTATTACTGGTATAAACAGAAATTGCCATTCAATTTTATAAGTAAACTATCACAAATTATGACAAAATCAAAAGCAATGAAAATACTACAAATCACATTGTATTGACTTCTGTACGATGTTTCAACGAAGAGAAATTTCTAGTGAGATAATGAGACTGGTAATTTATTTAGAGGCTTCACTCTCTGCTATTCTTAGAGATAGATAGATTTTTTGATTTATTAATTAGGATATCTTTCTTAGAAGATATTCACATATATTCATTGCTTATATATACATGTGTATATATACACATATACACATGCATTATTATTATTATTAATTTTTGGCTGGAGTGCTTGAACTCAGAGTCTGTGTACTGTCCCTGAATGCTTTTGTTCAAGGCTCGCACTGCACAACTTTGAGCCACAGTTCTAATTCCAATTTTTGAGTGTTTAATTGGAGATAAGAGTCTCATGGGTACTTTTCTGCCTAGCAGTGCTCCATTATTTTTAATAGTAAAAACAATCACCATATATATATATATATGTGTGTGTGTGTGTGTGTGTGTGTGTGTGTAGACATATATACATATATATATACTTAATAGAAGAAAAGGATCACTGTAAAAAATCAAAATGAATATATATATGTCAAAACCAGTTTACTAATTTTAATATAAAAGTTAAGAAGTAATGTATACTTACCTCTTTATATAATCCTGAAGAATCCTACAATTCATAGCAAATAAAGTAAAATAAATGTAGACAGTTAAATAGATGAGAAGTAGTTGGAAACAGATGGAAGGAAGGAAGGACGGAAGGAAGGAAGGAAGGCAGGCAAGCAGGCAGGCAGGCAGGCAGCAAGGCAGCAAGGCAGATAAAAAGCCCCAGCCTGGAAGCATGAAACAAATTAGTCAAACAGGGGACAGACTTACTCCCCTTACTGCCTGTGAGTTCTAATATATCAGCTTTGTTAAACAACACAGTGCCTGGATTTATGAGAAGAGGTTACTTTTATACCAAGGAAGATTTCCATTTCCCTTCTTATTATTTATCTGCTTGTGTTAAATTGTGCTGTTAAATAAATGTTAATTGGTGCTTAAGGTATGCAAAAGACACATATAAAAATAAGCTACCATGATTGGCATTAAAGAATTAACTAACTGAAAATAAAACACATAAAATAAACTACTGAAGAAGAATTACATGACAGTAATATATAGTCCCAGGATGTCAAGTATTTTTATTAGAAAATAGCATCAAGACATAAATTCATATGAGTTGCAGTCAGTGAAATATATGGGAATAATCAAGGATTTCTTTAAAGATGAAAAATGTGATATTATATTTGAACATTGAGTAAAAATTCACAAAGCAGAAAACTGGAGAAAATCAAAGCATGGGAAGTAACACTTTTATTCAGGGACAGTCAATCTGTTTTGTGTTACTGGAAAGTAAAATCATGTACTTTTTTTCTTCAATTATCATATTCTTTAAATATTGTCTTTAATTTCTGCAAACTAGATGTCATTATGATAATTATTAAAAATGTGAATCACAGATACAGCCAGAAAACCTGCAGGTGTATGAAAATCTGAAGCAATAGTCTGAGTAAAAATAGGCTGTTTTCACAGATAAACGCTCAATTAAATTGTCCTGTCTACCCATTTTTTAACTAGTTCTATCATCCAAAGGTTGTTAAAATATTTTTATCTCTAAAAGTGGTAAAAATGCAAATAATTAGAACAATACTTTTCCATCTCTAACTTAATTTCACAGATTATTTCACAACTTTCTCAATCTCATAAGTAGTTTATTCTGAATTCTAATCTCAATTGCACCTAACATATTTTCTTCATCCTTTTATTGCCACTAGAATTGTACTTTCAACTCAGCATTTACATACTTAAACTATTTTCTGTCTGTCATCCATAATCATTAATGTCACACCTACTCAACAGAGTACTAATAACATACAATTCAAATTATACTTTAGTCAGTACCCTTTTCTATTGGCTTACTCTTCTTCAGAATTTACATATCATACATCAACCTTGAGACATTTTCACATTCTCTAGTTGCTTCAGGAAGATAGCCAGCACCTCTAAATATCTGCATTCTTCTATGTAAATTTTTGTTCTTCAAATAACTTGTCTCATGTTTTCCTATACTTTCTTAATATTATGGAATACATAGTGTGATAGATTTCAAGAGTTTTAGGAAATTTTTAAATATAAATTCATCAGTAAGACTATGAGGTTTGAAGTCTGAATGGATATGACAGAAACTCTGCCTTTGTTAAAACTGAGGTTGTCTGTGGACCTGAGCAATGGCCTGACAATGAAAAATAACAGAAGATCAACATATTGGTATATTAATGTACTAGAGGTCACGTATAACGCATACTATATATCAGATAGAATTACTAATTAATATTGCCTATCATGAGAAGTCATCACAGAAAAGGGAAATAGAGAAGTTTCACAGTTTAAGACATATATATTTTTTGTGATTATTTATGTGTTGTGTAGATTGGCCAGGTATTGAGTACACTTCTTTTTCAACAGTCACTTCTTTTTTCAGGTTTTCCCCATGTTCCCCTTCTCATCCTTGCTCATAAGTTAGTTACATTGGTCATTTTCCACACAGTTTATACTGAATAACATGATTGCATTTGTTTATCCTTCCTCTCTCCCTTTCTGTGTCCCTCTTCGTTCCCCCAAAAGAAAAATGAAAGCAAAAATAAACACTACCTCCACCAACAACAATAACAACCCAAAATTCAGCTTCACTTCTTTTTTTCTAATGTAGTGGACAACTCCTGTACTTGTTTCTAAATTAATAAAAACAAAAGTTAATTAAAAACAAAAGAGAGAGAGCAGAGAGAGCAGGAAGGCCCCAGAAGAGACCAAGCTGAGGAGGAGTTAGCATTATAGTCTAAATCAAAATTTGTCAGTATAAGAACCTTTGAAAAAACTATTAGAAAAACAAGAACATAACAATTAAAAATATTACATAGTTTACATAATTTAAAGTAAAAACAGATGACTTAATAATGGCTCCATGTGTAGTAGAAAAAAATTAATTGCCTGAGAATCTTATGGATGTTCAGGATTGATCATAAACCAATACTCGTTAGTATCATTACCCTGTGTATTTCTTAAACTCATTGGAACTGAAAGATACACATGAAGCAGGAAACATTTTAAATGTGTATCTTCTTAGAGAGGACTGCTGAATGCTTGCTGAATGCCTGCTGAATCCAGGAAGTACAAGGATTTCTCCTCCTGTTTTCTCTGTGGACCAAAGATTGGAAGAGTCTAAGCTTGGACAGAGCCCATTTGGTATATCCACCTCTCTGAAAAAAATACAAGACTTAGATGCTTTCATGTAGTATTACTGAGTCTATTATAATTCCCCACAAAATAATTTCTTCAAATTATTATGTTATCAAAATTATTCAAATTCTACAGACTAGATCAAATCCAGAAATTAGAGCAGAGAATAACAAAAATAGAAAAGTAATTAAAACAACGTAGACAGGTAAGAATTACAATGAATTTTTTTAAAGGCTTTAAATGTATCCTAAGAATATCCTGGCACTGGTGGCTCATATCTGTCATCCTTGATAGAAAGCAGGGATTTGAGAATCATGGTTTGAATCCAGCATGTGCCAAAAAGTCTGTAAGATTCTTATCTGTCTAATTAATTGCCAAAAACCTTGACTAAAGTTGTGACTGAAGTAAGAGTGCTATCCTTGAGAGACATATCCAAGGGACAATGTCCAAGCCCTGAGTTCAAAGTCCAGTACTGACAGGCCGCACATTCTCTCTGTCTCTGTCTGCATCTTGGTTTCTGTCTGTGTGTCTCTCTTACACAAAATATCTTGAGAATAACTTAATATAAACCTATATAAATAATCAAATATCAATATATTAATATATGCTTAGTCCTCAGCAATTATTTTAATAAAATATAAGAAATAAAATTTATCCTTATCCAAATCTATACTTTAATAATGCATATTTTTTCTCAGTCATTATATGTACTGCATAAGTTACAAGTTCCAGTACACTAGCTTTAACCATATATACAGTATATTATGTGTATGTGCATATATATGAATATATGAACAAAATTAACTGATCCTAATAATTATACGAATGCTGGGAAACTTATGGATTAGTCAGCCCACAGAATCATGAAATGCAATTTCTTTACCAAAGTTAAAACTTAAAGATGCTTGGCACCATTGTAAAGCTTATTTAAATCCCTTACAATGCCATTAAATCAGTAAACACTAAAATTTTAATTTTCATTGTTCCCTTTGGTGCTTTCCTTCAGAAATGAGCAAGTCATGAATTCAGTAAAAATGGTGGCAACAGCAGATCTTAATAAACTCGTTTTTAGTGAGTTCATTTTTGGAGCCTAATACCAGCTTTAAATACACATACATTTCACAGATTTTGTTTATTATTAACTTATTGAACTAATAGTCCCACCATTTTGTTTTATATTTCCATTACATTAACTGTTAGAAGAAATCAAGCTAGTTTTTTTTTTTAAATGGACTTTCCAGCACTTGGGGTTTCTCATAGCATTTCTAATAAATTGATTAAATTTAAATTAAGTATTGTACATGAGATCCTGAGAGGTACAGCACTGCTTATCTTATCCAATCCAAATATGGTTATGCACAACACTTCCTAGGATTTTGATGCAGAAGCAATCTTCTGGTTAATATACTAACCATCACTCAAGGATTTGTGGATGAACTTTCTCTATCCCACAAAAATGTTATGGTGGTAATCTACAATGGTATCTGCCATCTCACAGTTTTCTTGTTATTCTGTGTTTAATGCAATGGAGATATTACTGATTTTGTAATGATGCAAAAAATACAAAATGGTGTTCTTATATTTTCCACCTTTTTGCACAAGTATAGGCCTTGAACTTGGGGCTTCAGGGCTGGCATTCTACCACTTGAAGTGTGCACCCAGATTCAGTTTTTGCTGATTAATTGAGATTAGAATCCTTTGGAATGTCTGCATATATTGGCAGACATTTGCCAAGAGTAGCTAAAATTACAGTGTGAAATCACAACTGCTCATCTATCTGAATCATTTATTTCATAACTGTTAGCTGGCATTCAGTTACTAAGTTTGCCGTTGCATTCTTGCCATAAACTATGGCTTCAAATATGTACAAAGGATTGATGTTGGATTATTGTCTTATCACTTAGTTAATGATATAGCTATAAACACAGACAATGACCATATATTTTAAGTAAGGAATTGGCTTACATTTTCTTTAAACTTCATCGTCAAGGTGTTTTTGTACTGTATGGTCTGTGCAAATAACCTTTTCTGATTATTAGCCCAATTATGTGAACTCTTGCAAAATTCTCTCCAGAAGAATAACAGAGGAAGGGTGTTTTAGTTTGAGTTGACACCAAACCAATCATTCATTATTTCAAAAAGACTCTTTATCAGAAAGTGATCATTGGGCTGGGAACTAGTGACTGATCCTTTTAATACTAGCTAATCAGGGACTTGAGTTTTGTGGATCACATGTGGCTCATTTGGAAGACGTGAGCTGTAAGTAAAAAAGCCGAGTAAGAACAGGAGGCCCTGAGTTCTAGAACAAGTTTCTGCAAACAACAACAAGAACAACAAAAATAGTAAAAAATAAAGTTATACTTGTGATTACCATTGGCAATATGATATAAATGAGGCATCTAAAAGTATTCTAAGGCAAGCATTCTATTTTCTTAATAAAAAAGATTTATACAGTTACTGGTCAAAATGTGAAATATATTACCTATTCATATATTATTTTATAATATATATGTACACACATACATACATATTATAAATATGTATATGTACATATATGTATATGCACACACACATATACATACACACTGATAAATAATCATACCATTCATACTTTCCTGCTGGTAATGTAAAGAAGACCATTTCCAAAATGAGGGGTAGTAGCTCCTAAAACTCAATGTATGCATGCCTTACAACTCAACAATTAAACTCCTAAAAGTAGATAATAATCATAGTACATGAATAGCAATAATAATATGATGCAAGAATATTGATACAGTACTATTCCTGATAGTTGTGAGTTGGAATATTAAAATTCATAAATAGTAGAATAAAGAAGAGAACCCACTAAAAGAATATTATATAACAAAAGTGAAATATTATTATCTTGTATTATTTTGTGAACATTTACAAAGTAAAAAGGCATCATATACTAATGATCAGTCTTATATAAATGTTATGGTTATCAAAAATTGAAGTTTTGGGGTGGGGGGTTTAGTTCAGTGGAAGAGCACTTGCCTGGCAAGTACAATGCCCTGAGTTTGGCCCTCAGTTTTGGAAATAAAAATAAAAATAAATAAATAAGTACATACATAAATATAAATAAAAATTGAAGCTTTGGGATACTCTGACTGAGAGGCCAGACTGAAACTATGCACAATGAGGTCAGTGTAAAGAAATGTTGAGGATCATCTCCTGATTCTTTGTTGATAATATTGATTCTTTGAATTTATAAAATCTGTAAAACTCTACATATGTTGTAATTTTAGCATATTGTAATTTGATCTAATGAAACAATATTTATACGAAATACCTAATAGTTTTGTTGCAGACATGTGCTTATTCATTTTGTGTTTTGAGATATTCCGTGTTGAGAGTTGTTTTAAAAAAAACTCTGAGTTTGATATTCATGTACGGTCACTTGATTAAGAAATGGCTGTGGATATAAAGTTTAGTTGTATATAATTTTATAAACTATAACCTGTGGTTTTATAGTTTAAAGTTTATTATATAAAATTTTATAAACTGTCATATAGTTTTATTCTATATAAGTTTATTATACAATTGAACTATAGGGATGTGATTATAAACCAAAAATTCTCAAATTGCAGAAAGCATAGTTATTTTTACATTTACTTTTTTACAGAATATAGAAATGAAAAAAATGAGAACATGTAGAATTACATATTTGCTTAACAAATCATTAGCAATTTTAATAAAAAGATTTGATAAGAGCTCAATTTAACACTAATCCTTATGGTATTTAATGTGTGAGTTGAAATTGTATATGATTTCATGCAGTCTAAATGTCATATAATCTATATGTGAAAATTGGACTCTCTTGGCAGCAAAAGGCACACTATTAATGGTAAGACATATTCTAATTCTTTCAGATTTTTTGCTTTGCTATGTTTACTAATTACAGATGCTCAATTTAAAATATTCAACAACAAGAACTTATTATAAATGTCCTCCAAAACAGATTATATTAAAATGTAGATAAAGAAATACTCATTGATAAGAAAATGGAGATTAAATATTATCCTTCAAATGAAGATAAGTGTTAAGTCATTTACTAAAGTTAGCTGAAAAGACAGAATTGAAGAAGTCAATTCTGGTACAAAATACATAATCCATTTATGCTTAATCTAAATGTATTTCTAAATAAACTTTATTGAGTACAGCTCATAACACTGGATAATAAAAATAAAATGTTAGATGAACTATGGATTTGATAATTCTGAAGATCATATGAAACAATTTTTAATATGTTCTGTAACAACATTCTCTCAATAATATTCCATATAATGCTACTTGATCCACTCTATAATAAATGCCACCTGTATTTATTGAAATACTTTTTAAAGTCCCAACAATCTACTAACTTCCTGCAAGGTTTCTTGTTAGATTACCTTCATATCAAAAATTATGTAGAAGCCAGGTGTAAGTGGTTCATGCCTGTAAATTCAGGAGACCTGAGATCTGAGATTCATGGTTCAAAGCCAGTTAGTTTTGGCAGAAAAGTATGTGAGTCTCTATTCTCCAGTTAATAAACAAAAAGCTGCAAGTGGAGCTGTGCTAAAGTGGTAGAGAACTAGCTTTGAGCAAAAAAGCTCAAGGACAGCACCCAGGCTCCGAGTTCAAGCTCCAGGAATGTAATGAATATAAGCAAATAATTGTAAGGAATGCAAGGAAATAAATAAATGAATAAATAAATGTAATGAATGTAATGCACAATAAGGAAATAAATGAATAGATAAATCCACAAATTAAAAATATCAAGCCTAATTCAGGACATCAATTTAACCTAAACTTCAGAATAGAATCTTAATTTCTGTTCTTTATCTCATGAAAGACAACAAACTTAATGAAAGAGCCAAATATGCCAGGTTTCTCTTTACATTCTGCAGCAGAAACTTTAGTCAGTTGAAAGAACATATATCCTTCTATTTCTCTCTTAAAGTTTTCTAATAGAGTGATGCATAGGATTCCTTCTAAAATATTTGTTGTAATCACGGATGTCTTCTGTGTTTACATTGACTATTTAGAACCATGCACTTCATACTATTAGCAAAGGTTACTGAATGCTTTTCAGTTTGAAATGTGGGGTCCTCTTGTCTTGTCTTCATGGCTACCAGGAGTGCCGGTTTGAATTTTTGTAGATAGCAGCAACTAGTTTCAGAAAAATGGCTTCTTTATTTTCTTTGAAATAACAAAATGTTCTTTGAAGTCTTTAGGAACATTTACTGCATGGTAAGCAAGACCTATTTCTGTCTTTTTTTCCTGCATTTCTCTCTAGTTACACTAAAATAAAATTTAAAGTATATTTCTCTTCTCTGATATGTCATTTTTAAAAAACATAGATATTTTAGTAATGAGGCATTCACAGTGATTGATATGCAAAAAAAACCCCAATGTTCCATTCTTCCAATAATCAAATCTTCAAACAGAATATAATCTACTTTCAAGGGTGCTACTTTCAACGTGCTTGAATTCTGTTGAATATTTTTTCTTTAATATTTGTAAAGGATGTGATCTGTAATTTTATTCCCTTGTTGGAGCTTTGGCTTTTTGGTAATACTGGTCTTACAAATTAACTAGAAATGTTTTTCCTTTACAATGTACAATTTGATGAACACTTGATTTTTTTGACAAGAGAATTCATTATGTAACTATATAGCATGGGTTTTCTATGTGGTAAGTTTGTTGAAATACAACCTTTCTTTCTTTTCCATTTATTGGATGTGCCTACCTATATATTTGTCACTTCTGCTAATCTTTTCAAAAGATTGACGTCTTGATTAAGTGTTTAAAAGGTCTGTTCCGTAGCTTTCTGTTGGCTTAAATCCATTTCAATATATTGACTGTCTTCTCTGATGTTGCATGGTGTCATATACTTTTCCTGTCATTTTATTTTCTATGTTGATCCTGGAACATGAATCCAGGGCATTACAATTGTTGGCCTTGCTTGCTCAGGCTTCTACCACTTACTCCATAATTCCAGCCCTGTTTTATTGGGCTTATTTTGAAGATGAAACTATAGGGAGCCACATGACCTGACTTCTTTCCATTCTTTTATTCCATTTAAACCTATGGATGTAATTAGTGTCATTTGAACACAACATGTACTTGCATTATTTTTATCCATTCAGCTAATTACTCCTGTTTTGCATTTTAAATCCATTTAAGTAAGAGTGGATTTTAATTAACAGTGAATTTATTCTTACACTTGCCATTTTTCTAATGCCTTTCTTTTCATTGTCACCATTACAGTCAATTTTTGGTTAAGTACATATTTTCTGAAGTATTTTAACTATGGTGTTGTTATGTGCATAGTGCATTGAGTTATTATATTAGAGGTTAACTGAGGGTTCCAATGTACACCTTAATCTAAAACATTAAAATTGAGATTAAAATAATAATTTCTTTAAAGTTCCACCTTCTGTGCTTTTATCACATAAATATTATATTTTCTCAACTGTTAATACATCATATCAGACTTTTACTTTTTAATTTATTATGCTTTATTTTAGTTGAGAAAATTGAAGTTTACTATAAGTGTTTGGATTTTGGGACCAGATATCAAGCAAATGAAGCTGACAGATAAAATCAGTCAATCTATCAATCTATCTGTCTATCTATCTATCTATTTATCCATCTGTCTGTCTGTCTATCTATTAACTATGAGTTGCCATTCAACAAAATGGTTTATAAACACAATGAGGCTTAATCAATGTTACTTTTTTCATCACTGCCACCCATACCTCCTAATACATAACTTTTCTCCACTTTCTCTTCATTCCATGGGATAGGTAGTGAAATTTTGACTGTATTCTTCATTCTCCCTTCCATGTTTTCTTTTCATTCATTTATCCATCTCCTGTTAACTCCACCCCATTCCTTTCAAGTACCCATTTCCCAGTGATTATTTTGTTTTATTCTGGTTTAGCCTTCCTAATGAATTACACTGAGTTCTCCCTTGAATCCACTTCATTTTAGCTCATACTTTTATGTACACTTGAAAAGCACCCTAAGTGTTTACTTATACTCATAAAATAATTCTAGTTTCCCCCACAGGGCATGTTCATGTAGAGTTTTATAACATGCCTAATGGCTTTTCAACTTATAGATTATTATTTACATTATTATTGACACTATTTTGTTTTTTTAATTATTTGAAGGATAAGGGCTGGGAAGTTGGCTCAGTGGTAGAGCGTTTGCCTTGCATGCCTGAAGTTCTGGGTTCGACTCCTCAGCACCACATAAGCAAAAAGAAAAAACCCAGAAGTGTCGCTGTGACTCAAGTGGTAGAGCGCTAGCCTTGAGCTGAAGAGCTGAAGGACAATGCCTAGGCCCAGAGTTCAGGCCCCACGACTGGACCCAAAAAATAAAAAAAAAATAAATTATTTGAAGGATATGTTTGCATTTGTAAATAGATTGTTTTTTTGAAGGTCGTGGGGCTTGAACTCTGGTCCTGGGTGCTGTTTCTCAGCTCTTCAGTTCAAGCACTTGAGCCACAGTGACACTTGCAGTTTTCTAGTGTTTATTGGAGATAAAAATTTCACAGACTTTCCTTCCCCTGTCTGGCTTTAAACCAGGGTCCTCAGATCTCAGGCTCCGGAGTAGCTAGGATTAAAGTTGTGAGCCACTCACCCCTGGCTCTGTAAATAGATTTTTATTTAAACATGTTGATCATATTATTCTTTTTAAAAATGTTATCTTTATCTTTAGTATATGAATACAATGCACATTAATCATGATTCTCCCCATCTCTCCCAAACCTCAATTTCCTTCAATTTTTTTAATTTTATAGAATTGGTTGAATTTTATAAATGTATTTCCCCTGTCACTCTTTATTTGTCTACCTTCTATGTTTTTTCTTTTTGTTACATCAAGACTGGAATGGTGACCTCCCACATTCACACATTCAGGGTGGTTTTGTCCCTTTATCCTGTCTGTATTGGAAAACCTTCAAAAGCAGACTGAACAGGTTTTTTATTACCCCTCATCTTCAAGGAACTTCTCAATCTAATTAAATTGACAAGTTGAGTTAATAATCACAGTTAGTGACTGCAGGATTATTGTCAAAGAGAATGGTGCATATTAGTCAATGATTTTATTATTTTTCTTGATTGCAATATTCTTGTTTTAAAATTTTATTAATCAATGAGAAAACAAAGTATTCCATCGAAAATTTCAAACTTGCATTTCCTGATTGTTCTACATTCTTTTGCAATTTTCTCTCGCATCTACTCTTCTTGTTCATCTTCATCTTCTGCTTCCTTCATTTATAATTTGTATTTTTGTCTTTACTTTCTCCTCTATTCAAGAAACAATACTATCAGAAAAACAACAATGAATAATTGAGATAGAGTGAAAATACCTATTAAAGTGTTATAATGAAGAAAGAATTTGTATAATATAAATATTTTAGAGATAGGAGTAGAAGTTTATTGTGTAATAATTACAAAATGATGCTAATTGAAATGAACTACAAGACATAGAAACAACAGATCTTTTTTTCAGTCATCAACCTTGTTGTTGCCAATGTACTGTATGTAGTTCTTTCGTCTTATTTTTTTCATTTTTCATTATATTTCATTTTTCATTTATTTCATTTTATTTCTTTGTCCATTGGTTTATCCCTGGTTTATCCCTGGCAATCTCTGGTAGCCTCCTCCACACACACACACACACACACACACACAAACACACACACACACACACACACACACACAAATGTGTGTGTGTGTGTATACCTATATATACATATATATATATACATAAATGTATCTGATTTGAGGAAGGGAAGAGAAATAACAAAATGCTTAAAAAGTACAATGACTCATTGCAACAATGATAATCAGAAGACACTATATCAATAATGAACTTTACAACATGGGGGCGGGGAGGGATAGTGGGAGAACAACAATGGAGTGGGTCACAATGTTCAACAAGAAATGTACCTTACTCATGTGACTGTAACCCCTCTGTACAGCACCCTTACAATAAAATAAAACTTAAAAAAAGAACTCTTGTTGCATGGAAGTTGTTTGTTAACCAGGGAAAATACAGAAACAAATTGGTCAGACAATAGTAACATAAAATAAAAAAATGGTCCAGTAAAATAATCAAAATAGGTGAGCATGGGGTATTTCAGTATCACACGTGTCAAACATCACTGATCCTATGTAGCAACTACATAGGATCAGTTCATACAGTGTCCCAGGTTAACCTTTGCCCAAACTAAATGACATCCTTTGTTTTCACTATACATTAGTTGTAAATCTCTTCTTTAATAATTGTTATTAAACTCATACAATTAAGAAATGTACTCATTACCTTACTGATGAAATGGCGTCCAAGAATTAATAGAGTAAGACTCCCACACCACTGATAAACTGTTTTTTTTTTTGTTTTTAAGAATTTTATTTGTGCAAAAGAACGAAGTGTAGACGCATCAGGACCAGGCTCAAGGTGGGGATCTGGGAGCAGGGCCCTGAGTGCCAACCAGCAGCAGCTTTCAAGCATTTTTGACCAGAAGGAGGGCAAGGGGGGACGGATGGGGTGGGAGGACTTGAGCTTGCACAGTTGGGCTCCTTGTCCATTTTGACCAATGGTCATTCCAGAGGGTTTTTTTTACAATTTCCGCCAGGGCCTTCCGCCTAGGGACTGTTGACATGAAGCTTGGAGAATGGAACAAAAGATGGGAATGACGCATTCAGTTAGTAGCAGGAGCAGAGTTACAGTTTGACTCTATAACCACACAAAGTTTCGGAATCATCCCCTACTAATAAGCAGAGGCTTCCAACTTCTACAATCAAATACTGTATCTTTTATTTTCATACCACAACAAGGTAACTGTAACCTCTCTGTACAGCAGCTTTACGAGAAAATAAAATTAAAACAAAAAGAAATTTATTTTCAAACCACTTATTTTCAATTTCAACTAAAGCCCATTATGAGGGAGTCATTAACTAAATACCAATGTAATATTTCATACTACTTAATATACTTGCAACTACATTTGTTTATGTGATATTAAGACCAATAAAAAATAGAAACAAATTGTTGTTTTCTTCTCTGTTAAATTACTAAGTAATTGTCTGTGCAATTTGATTTTTTTCCTATTGGGATATTAGTCTTACAAAAACTATGTGTCCAACACACATAATATGTGTGTTTTGTGTGTACATGCTTATTTTATTTTTCTCGAGTGTTCATTGTTAAAATACTTATATACCAAAACATTTCCATCTTATAGAATTAGAAAATGAAGAGGTAAAATAATAATGTGGTAATCAATAGAGTGATTAAGTAGTTATGGATTAGAACTTTAAAAATACTTTTCAGTTCTGTTAATGAAATTAGTCCAAAGAGGTACAAAAAATTGGGGGCTTCATATTTAGTCATAGAAATTTCTCACTATGTTTCTTAGAAACTCACTAAAAAAAGATTCTATATAGTTATATTGATGCCTTTAAGTAATAGAAAATGAAGGTTTATGTATAAAATCTGTACTAGAATCAAATTCTAGTATGTATGTTTGAATGGCAGTTACAATACTACAAACATAAAAAGGAAATATTTAAATTGATTAGTTAGCATGGTGGTAGAGATGTTTTCTCACTCCTGCTCAATCAAGGCATGCAAAATATTGAAGATAGCATTAGAATATCACATAGTAATTTCCACACTGGGTAAGAATAAACATGATAAATTAAGTTTAGTAATTGTGATTTATATTGATATCAATATATAAGTAGATGGTTATGTAAGTTTTACCACCTCTCTCTCTGCTCTTCTCTTTTCTAGCTCTTCTCTAGTTCTTCTCTTTTCTAGCTATTTTCTCTTTTCTAGTTCTCTCTTAGCTCTTTTCCCCAACTTGCTCTCTCTTTCTCTCTCTTTCCCAGCTCTCTCTTTCCCAGGCCTTTCCCCACCACATGGAGGACCAAGATGGCCTGGTGTCAGCCTGAACGATGAATAAACCTACCCTTTACCTGAATACCACCTGCATGGTGCTGTTCTTACTCAGCTATCTCTTTTTAAAAACCTAACATAAATGTAAGTTTTACTACCATTAGCATGTGTTCAGAGGTATATGATTAGGTCAAGTTAATAAGCGAGTAATAGGCTTGAAAAAAGCAACAATCAACAGCACAGATTATTATAATAAACATGTACATGTGTGTGCATATATGCCTGCAAGCATGTGTCTGTGTGTGTGCAAGTACTGGGGCTGGAATTGAGGGTTGGAACAGTGTTTTTTGAGCTTTTGAGTTCAAGGCTCATGCTATACCACTTGAGTTACAGCTCCATTTTAGTTCTTTGGGATAACTATGAAAAAACACTCATAGTCTTTAATGCTTTGATTGGCTTAAAACATGGCCCTCTCATCTCAGCCTCCTGAGTAGCCAGGAATATAAGAATGAGCCATTGGTAGTGTGTAGAATAAACAATTTGTTTTCATTGTGATGGATGATAAGTCAACCATAAGTAATAAAGCAATCAACTATATAGGTATAAACTTTCATCTTCATTCAAATGAGGCAACTAGATATCATATTAATTAAGACATTATAATGAGATTATAAAAACATCCAATAAGGCTCAAGTGGAAGATTCATAAATCATAATGTCAGAATGAGCCAAATGTTTTGAGGCATTTGAAAATCAACAACTTGAAGCAACTGCTGAACTAAAATAAAACTGAAGCTGTGACCAATAAGAAAACTTAAGATATAACTAAGGTGGGAAACTTTAGAACACAAACACATAAAAATATTATCCTGCACACAGCACTAAGTAGACCTAGATCTTGAAAATGGGCTGTGGTGAGATGGCACTTTTATTTTTATTATTTGATGTGATTCCTGGAACAGATTGTCCTGAATCCAGTATTAAGGTTAATGTGCCTAAATGTGACATTTTATTTAAGCTCTATTTCCACACAATAGTGTACTATGAAATATACATTGCATGGAAATGTGTGTGTGTGTGTGTGTGTGTGTGTGTGTGTGTGTCAGTTTGTGTTTGGAAGAAGGCTGAAGTTGCTATCAACTATGTCTAACATTTCTATTTTCAAAATACGACTTTCAAAAAAAACAAAAATAGTTTAAATTTCAAAGAAGTGGTTTTTTGCTTCAATCAAATATTCTAATTGGTTTTTTAATCTTCTCTTATAATGTCTAGATTTTATATACCATGGAATAATGTCAAGATGCTGTTTTTTATAATTGTATGTATTATAACTTATAATTTAATAATTTATTATAAAAATCAATATAGTCTTGATTTGTTGGAATTCAAAACTACATGATAATGTGAAAAGGAGAGTAGAAATCACTCCTATTCTACTTCTGCTGCTTTAATCATTAAAAGAGGCAATCCTGTTGGAATTTTTATAGGATTCCATCTAATGAAAAGATGTTTTAATATGCTTTTAAAGAAGAGGGAAGCTGGGATGGCCTATCCAAACATCCTTTTGGATGTTTGTAAAGTTCTCTGCTAGAATTCTGTTAAATACATTTTCTAGTCCTTTAGCTTCTGTCCCTAGTCCGTTTTCTACATCCATTAGTCTTAAATTAGGCTTTCTCTCAGTTTCTACTATAAGTTGAATTGATCTATCATATTTCTTTATTTTTTGGTGTGATACTTGCATTTTTT
This sequence comes from Dipodomys ordii, assembly GCF_000151885.1. Taxonomy (NCBI): domain Eukaryota; kingdom Metazoa; phylum Chordata; class Mammalia; order Rodentia; family Heteromyidae; genus Dipodomys; species Dipodomys ordii. Next base: position 4,690,433 of record NW_012267273.1, on the reverse strand, counting down.
ATTTTTTTATTGTGAAAATACCATACAGAGGGATTACAAATACATGGGCAAGATAATGAGTACATTTCTTATCAAGCATTGTTGCCTCCTCCTTTGTTTCCCCTTCGCATCCCTTCGCATCCCCCCTCCTTACCATCCCCACCAAAATTGTAAAGTTCGTTTTTCCACATAATGATTTGTACATCTCATTGTTGCAAGGGGTCCACCTGTATCTATTATATTTCTTGTATTTGTTTTGAATACTTGTGTGTTCTATCTCTATAAAGGCCAGGCTATCTTCAATTCCAAAGATTTCATCTTGCGCATTATCTAGCCTACTGTCTAGACTTTCTACTAAAACGAACTTTACAACTTTGGTGGAGGAGGGGGAGGATTGGGGGGGCGGGGAGAGGCTGGGAAGGGGAAACAAAGGAGGAGGCTACAATGCTTGATAAGAAATGTACTCATTATCTTGCCCATGTAATTGTAACCCCTCTGTACAGTATTTTTACAATAATAAAAATAAACTCCAAAAAAAAATCCCTTCCTTCTAATTGCTCTGTTTTTATGGCTTCAATTTCTTTGTCTTAGAGCTTGTATGGACTTCTCCATCTTGATTTGGCTTTCTCTCAAATCCCTTTGCTGAGTTGCTGTACTTTCACTGGATGCCCATTCCTTCTGTTGGGATTCAGTCAGCTTTCTGCTTGTGGATTCCATGAATTTGTCTATTAATTTTCAGTTACCCTCATCATGCTCAAGCAGAGCCCTATCACACTCAGACTGAGCCCTATGCAGACTTACAATCTTTTCATTCAGCATGTTTACCATTAGAAATTGTAAAGCATTTTGAGAACTATTCTCTGGATTATTCATTAACTGCTCTGTTGCCTGTTTATCATGAGTGGGAGTTGAGGTTCCTTGACTTGCCATTTTCCTATAGCTTGTTCTGCCCATTTGGGAATGAAAAAAAATAGATATTATGCTTCAACTATATTTTAATGCAAGTACCAACCCGAAGCCTTGTAGTTGCAAGAACTTTTAGAGGTTTACAATCAACAATAGGTATTTTTACTCTATCTCTCCATTTTTTTCTTTTTCTTTTTCTTTTTGGGAATGAGAGCATATGTAATTCCACACCAGAACACAATTTTAAGGCAGGCATCGACCCAGAGTTGCAATGACTTTGTGGGTAATTTTACTCTACCTCTCCTTTTTGGAAATGAAAGCACCTCTAGCTCTGCACCAGGACAGAATATTAAGACAAGCAACAGACCAGAGTCCTGTTGTTGCACAGACTTTGGAGGTTCAACATTAAAGATAGGTGAATTCACTGTATCTATCACTCTTTATTTGGAAATGAAAGTATATCCACTTCCATACCAGAACACAATTTAAAAATAGTACCAACCCAGAACCCTGTCATTGTGCAAAATTTGGAAGTTCACAATCAAAGATAGGTACTTTCACTCTATCTCTCTATTTTGGGATTGAAAAATACCCCCAATTCCAAATAAATAAAATAAAATAAAAAGAAAGGGAAAGATTATCAACCAAATTGATGGGATTGGAGACCTATTTACTAATTCTAAAGGAGAAGTCGGTCACTGAACACTTACATGCCAGCTATTTCATTCAGGAAAAAGAAGTATGATATGATTAGAGTTGCTATGGAAATTAATCGACCAATAAATTTAAATGAACTTGAATGATAAATTAGGAATACTACTTAGGTACAATTTGGTAATTGTGATTCCTGTCAAATCAAGGAATAAATTAGTTTTAGTTTCCCTAATATAAAATCAATATATTTAAACTCATAAGTTACAACATGGATAGTTTTAATAACTTTGTATGAAACTGTTAACTTTAGAATAAAAGTACCTCTATGAACCACAGAATTAGGTAACATACAAGGGAAGAGGAATTTTTACTTCATTTCAGAGTTTAAGAATCACTATGAGGAAGTAAAAATAATTTATAATTATTTATTTTTTCCAATGTCACATATTATAAACAATTTGTGGGTTGAAAATGTAAAATAAATTCCAAAACTATCCAAACAATTAATATAGTCATTTTCATTACTAAAGATCGCTTAAATAATGACCATTAATCTTATTTTTGTTTCTTTACCTTAAAACAAAGATAAATTTGTATTTTACTTTTCCTGAATAATTAAACCCTGGATATAGTAATCTGAGTTATTTTCTAATATTGACTTTTTTGACATTCAAAATCTATTTATAAAACTAAAATAGTCATTAAGAAAATTTCCTACATGAATTCCTCCCACCTAGAGTCTACATTTGATAAGATGCATTTTAAGGAGAGTATTTAAATTAAATCACATTATTTATGGTCAAAGAACAGTTACAAATCACTTTGTGTGTGCCAAACAAAACTACATTCTAAAGTGAAGACAAGGAGCATTAAATGTGTAATTCCCTTTCTTGTCTCATCCAGGCTTTCACACAATCTAATTGTATTTCAAATCCTAATTCTATTTTTTATTTTATTAAATGTATTTTATTGTAAAGATAATGTATAAGGGACAGGTAATGAGTCAGGTAATGAGTACATTTCTTATCAAGCATTGTTACCCCCTCCTTTGTTTTTCCCCTACCATCCCTTCTCTTAATACCTCCCAACTCCTCCCTCCCCCACCCCTTCACCCATAGCTGTGAAGTTTGTTTGCAACTTTATATGTTGTACATCTCATAGCTACAATGGATCAACCTTGATTCTTATTTCAGCATTTCCTTATTTCCCTTTCACTCACCAAATTAGAAAAATGTATATACAAGATGCAGGGTACTGGAATCAAATACAGTGAAAATAGTGGTTATACCATAAGGAAGACCATACAAAAGAAACAAAAAAAATTACTTAGTTCATTATAAGCACATTAAAAATAACAGCAACAAATGATATGGTCCAATGTACATAGCTTTTGACTTTTTCTGCATGTTCTAGATATGTACTACTTATTGCAAATAAAGGAAACCATGGGACCTATGCTTTTTTGGGCCTGTCTAACTTCACTTAATATATTTTTTTCCAAGCCTTTCCATTTCCTAACAAACGGGGCAATGCCATTCTTTCTGATGGAGGCATAGATTTCCATTGTACACATATACCACATTTTCATAATCCATTCATCTACTGAGGGGCATCTATATCTTGGCTATGGTGAATAATGCTGCGATAAACATAGTTGTGCTGGTTTCTTTAGTATGGCCTTGTTTGTGATCTTAAGGGTAAATGCTCAGAAGTAAGATTGCTTGGTCATATGGGAGCTCAATGTAAAGTTCTTTGAGGAAACTTCATATTACTTTTCAGAGTGGTTAAACAAGTTTACACTCCTATCAACAATACACTAACATCCCCTCCAGCTTCTATTGTTATTAGGTTTCTTGAATATAGCCATACTAACTGGGATGAGGTGGAATCTCAATGTTGTTTTGATTTGCATTTATTTTATTGCCAGAGAAGTTGAGCATTTCTTCATGTGTCTATTGGCCATTCTCAGTTCCTCTTCAGAGAATTCTCTCTTTAAGTCTTTAGTGCAGTTGTTTTTTGATGATTTTTTGTTGGAGGATTTACTTTTTGAGTTCTAAGTATAGTTTAGATATGGGGCTCTTTTCCCTTGTATGCCTAGTGAAAATCTTCTCCCAATCAACAAGGCTTTCTACTGAACTTGCTAGCTATGTCCTTTGCCAGGAAGATGCTTTGCAGTTTCATAAATCCCATTTGACCAAACTTCCTTTGATTTGTTGTGCTTTTGGGTCTCTATTAAGAAAAATTCTTCCTGTGCCAAGGATCCCTAGAGTTTCGTCTATTACTTCCTGTAATGTTTTCAGGGTGTTGGCTTTTACTTAGAGGTATTTGATCCATCTGGTAGAAGGTGATAGATAAGGATCTAGCTTTAGTTTTCTACATGTGCTTAACCAATTTTGCCAGCACCATTTACTGAAGAAGCTGTCTTTCTTCCATTCTATTTTCTTAGCTCCCTTTTCAAAGATTAGGTGGTTATAGATCTGAGGGTTCATTTCTGGGTTCTCAATTCTATTCCATTGGTCATCAGGTCTGTTCTTGTTTCCGTACCAAACTGTATTGATTACTATGGCTTTGTAGTAGAGTTTGAAATTTGGTATTGATATTTCTCCAGCACTGTTCTTTTTGGTAAGGATTGTTTTTGTTATTTGGGGTTTTTTATTGTTTCATATGAATTTTTGGGTTGCTTCTTCTATTTCATTGAAGAGTGAGGTTGGGATTTTGATGGTTATCTCCATAGAATTTGTAGATAGCTTTTGGCAGTATTGCAATTTTCACAATGTTAATCCTCCCAATCCAGGATCATGGGAAGTTCTTTCCAGTTCCTTAGTTCTGCTTTAATTTCTTTTTTTTTTTTAGGTTTTTAAGGTTTCATCATAGACATCTTTTGCTGCTTTAGTCAACTGCTAGGTGTTTTATTTTAGTTGTGCTATTACAAAATGAGTTGCTTTCCTGATTTCAGCTGCTCTCTTCTCATTATTGGCATACAGAAAAGCCACTGATTTTTGAGGGTTAATTTTTATACCCTGATACCTTGCCTAAGTTTCCCATCAACACGGATAACTTGGGAAAGGAATCCAATTCTTTAAATGCAAGATCACATCATCTGAAAAGAGGGAGAGTTTTACTTCATCTTTCCCTATTTGGATCCCCTTTTTGTTTTCATCTTGTGTAATTGCTCTAGGTAGTTATTCTAATAATAAATTGAAGAGAAGTGGAGAGAGTGGACATCCTTGTCTCTTTCTTGAGTTTAGAGGAAATGGCTGTAGCTTGTTCCCCTTAAGTATAATGTTGGTTGTACGTTTGCCATAAACAGCCTTTATTTTTGAGCAATATTCCATGGATTTCTAGTTTCTACAGAGCTTTCATCATAAAGGGATGTTGGATCTTGTCAAATGCTTTTTCTGCATCTATTGAGATGACCATGTGGCTCTTATTCTTGCTCTTGTTGATGCGATGAGTTATATTAATTGATTTCCATATATTAAACCAGCTTTGAATCCTTAAAATGAATCATCTTTGATCATGGTGTATGATTTTTTTTGATGAGTTGTTGAAGTCGATGGGCCAAAATTTGGTTGAGAAGTTTTACATTGATATTCATCAAAGAAATGTGTCTATAATTCTTTCTTTGATGAGGCCCTGCATGGTTTTGGGATAAGGGTTATGATGGCTTCATAGAAAGAGTTTGGTAGTGAACTTTCACTTCCAATTTCCTTGAAGGGTTGGAGGAGTATTGGTGTGAGTTCTGCTTTGTAGGACTGGGAGAATTCAGCTGTAAATCCATCCAATCATGGGCTTTTCTTCGGTGGGAGGGCTCTGATTGCTACTTGTATTTTGATGCTTGATATAGGTCCATTAAGTTGGTTTAAGTTAGTTTGGGTATGTCAATATTTGTTCAAAAATCATCCATTTCTTCCAGATTGTCAAACTTTTTTAGCATAAAGGAAATATTGCCTTATAATGTTCTTAATCTTAGTTTTTTTCAGTGGTGATGTTTTCATTCTCATCTCTGAGTTTGTTTATTTGGGTGTGTTCTCTTCTTTATCTGGTAAGATTTGCTAAGGGTCTGTCAATTTTGTTAATTTTTTTGAAGAACCAACTCTTTGTTTTTTTGATTGTATGTTTTATGTTTTTTTTTGTTTTTTTTTACTCTAATTCACTTAATTCTGATTTAATTTTATTATTTGTTTTTGTCTACCTGATTGGGGTTTAGCTTGTTGCTCTTTTTCTAGGAGCTTCAGATATCTCGGTAAATAGTTGGTTTCAGATTTCTCCAATTTGTTAATGTAGGAACTCAGAGCTATAAACTTTCCTCTGAGTACTGCTTTTGCTGTGTCCCTGAGGAACCAGTAATATGTGCATTCATTTTCTTCTTTTAATATCAAGAACATTTGAATTTTCTTTCTGATCTCTTCCATGACCCATTGGTCTACAGTGTGTTGTTCAACCTCCTGGTGTAACAAGATTTTCTTTGTTGGCTTTTGATGTTGAATTCTAATTTTTTTCCCTTGTGGTCTGACAGAATGCAGGGCATAATTTCAGTGTTTCTTAATTTGGACTCATTTGTTTTATGACCCAAAATGTTGTCTATTTTGGAGAAAGTTCTGTGTGCTGCTGAGCAGAACATGTATTTTGATAGTGGATGAAATATTCGATAGATGTCTGTTAAGTCTAGTTTGTCTATGCAGTTGTTTAGATCCGAGGTTTCTCTGTTGAGTTTTTCTGTGTTAGTCTATCCAGTGTTGTGTTAAAGTCCCCAGCAATTAATGTCTTTGGAGCTATGTGAGATTTTAGGGCAAGTAGTGTTGCTTGGATAAATTTGGGTGCTCTGTTATTTGATGAATAGATTTAGAATTGCAATATCCTCCTGAAGGGGAGATCCCTTAATTAGTATGTAATTATCTTGTTTATCTCTTCTTGCTCATTTTAATTTGAAGAATATTTTATCTCACGTTAGGATTACAACTCCTTCCTGTTTATGGAGGCCTTTTGCTTGGTAGATTTTATTCCTTTCATTTTCAGAATATGTTCGTTTTGTGAACAAGGTGTGTGTCTTGAAGGCAGTAGAAGGATCTTGCTTTTTGCTCCAACTAGACATTCTACATCACTTAATTGGAGAGTTAATTCCACTAATATTGAGAGTTAGAACTGAGAGGTGTTTGGTAGTTCCTGACATGTTATCCACCTTCTTGAGGGGAGTGTGCCAACTAGGTTCTTCCTATGATTGTTGGATTCTCTGTTTGGGCCTGTTTGGGGCCTTTATTATGCTATTGTTTATTTTCTATGTGTAGTGCATCTTTAAGTATCTTTTGTAGGGCTGATATGGTGAAGATATATTGTTTCAATTTTTCTTTGCTGTGGAAAGTTTTTCTTTGTCCCTTTGTTATGAAGGAGAGTTTAGCTGGGTACAGTATTCTTGGTTAACAGTTGTCTTTAGGACCTGGCATACATCATTCCAGGCTCTTCTTGCTTTGTCTGTGCTAAGAATTCTGAAGTTAATCTTATTGGTTTCCATTTATAGGTGATTGATGGTTTCTTCCTGACATCTTTAAGGATCCTTTCCTTGGTCTCAGTTGACCTTGTGCAGAATACAATGTGATGGTGGGATGCCCTGTTCTAGGGTGTTTGGGGTTGTAAAAGCTTCTTGTATCTGACTGGTCCTATCTTTTTGCATGTTTGGGAAGTTCTCTGCTAGGATCTTGTTAAATAAATTTCCTAGACCTTCCACTTTTTTTTTTTTAATATTGAGTACTATTAAGACAGCATTATTTCATATGCTATTTGGCATTTATCTATTTTGAAGAATTGTCTTAACCACTTTACTCATTTGTTTGTTTTTTTTGGGGGGGG
>NW_012267273.1:4638633-4679587 GCF_000151885.1 Dipodomys ordii | reverse complement strand
CTACCACTTGAGCTACAGCACCACTTCCGGTTTTCTGGTGGTTTATTGGAGATAGGAGTCTCACGGTCTCTCCTGCCCGGGCTGGCTTTGAACCTCGATCCTCAGATCTCAGCCTCCTGAGTAGCTAGGATTACAGGCATGAGCCACCAACGCCCGGCTAGTTCATTTATTTTAATGTATAATAACTAGTATAGATATGTAATATTGCTGGTATGTAGACAAATCTAATTTATTCAAAATTAAGCAAATCATGTAATTTTTAAATTACTAGACATTTTCCAGTGTCCCAGGGCTTTACCAGTATGCTAAATAAACATTATCATCACAGAGATTGCAGCTTTCTTGGACTTTCTTCTCAAGGTGCATTTATTCAGGAGAGGTCTCAAAGCACATACCCTCAGTAGATTTGCTCTCTTGAATTTTTTGTACTTATGTGAAATGCCACTGTATAGCAAAGATAAATCTGCTGGTCTGTCTGTGATTCTCTAGTGATCTTAATCATTACTACTGGTAATTCATGTTTTGAATCACAAATATCTTATAATAGTTTGTGATTTGTTCTTTGTAAAGTAGGAGAGACTGGTAAATTTTAAAATACAAGCCTAATGGAACTTTTCCTAAAAATTGCTGGGGAAAATTTACATTTGACTTATGTTTAATGGAAATATATATCCCTTGGAAGATATAGTATGTTTGTTTTCTAAAACTTACTTCTTGTTTAGTACTTTTAATTCATAAGCTACCTTGTAAATGGACAGAAAGGGGAAGAAATCATTTTTTGTTGTACATATCACTATATTTAAAATGCATAAACTTCAATAATATCAAAAACAGAGATATATTCCCAATATATTAAGTACGTGTGAAATATTGAGTTGGAGAATAAGGTAAACTTTTTTACTTCACTTCATATAATTCAAAAAATATATTAAATAACATCAAGCAAATGTTTATGGCATCTTTACTATTTTACATTAACGAAGTATTTCTCTTTGCCATTCTAGCAGTAAAACTATTTTAGTTAGCTTTATTAGTTAACTTTGGAAAAGATAACTGATAATTTTACTATTTTAAGGTAACATTTCATCTTTAAGCTTTAGTCAGTTATAATATCATTACCTTTGAAAGATAAGTGACTTTCCCCAAGAATCTGAACTATGGAAATTGCTTTTATTTAATCATTATAGTGTGGAATCTGCAATCCTTCTACAAGATTACTTACTCAGTGAAATGAGTAATTTCTGAAACTTTAATCCTGAAGTTTAAATTTCTCAAACTAATAGTTCATGCTTTAAAAATTTGTTACATGGCTTAATTTACAGAGATATAAACTATGAATTAATGTGCTTGTAAAAATTTTAGTTTTCCTTGATTTAGGGTATCACCATTAGTTTTTCAAAGATAATTCAATAATGATTTTTAAACTCTATCTTAGTTTTTTGGGGTTTTTTGTTGTTGTTTTATTTTTGTCAGTCATGGGGCTTGACCTCTGGGCCTGGGTGCTGTCCCTCAGCATTTCAGCTCAAGGCTAGTCCTCTATCACTTGAGCCACAACACCACTTCCAGTTTTCTGAATGGTTAATTGGAGATAAGAGTCCCACAGACTTTTCCTTCCCTGTCTGGCTTTGAACCGCAATCCTCAGATCTCAGCTTTCTGAGTTGGAGGATTACAGGCATAAGCCACTGGTGCCTGGCTATTGTGTATTATTAATAATGCCTATTTAAACATACCAATGAAGATGATCTTCAATATAGCTTCCTTCTTTTTTGAATATTTTGAGGACAGCTAGATCATATAACTTTATTAATCAATGGTATTTCTCATCATCATTCTACTATAATTCAACCCAAAGACTCATAAGGTAATCATGTTCTTCAGTGAGCTATACCCACAGCCATAGTTTTAAATTATTAAAAATAGACCTGCATACTGTTTTCCATAATGTTTCTGTTAATTTACATTCACACTAATATTGTCTATTTCCTTTTCTCTATATCCTCACAAGGATTTTATTACTTAAGTATTTTTCTTAATGGTTATGTAATGGCGAATTATGTTTTGTTTTTGTATTCAGTTGTGTTGTTTTGTTTTATTTTGTTTTCATTTGGTCTGTGCCTGGGATTTGGACTTGGTTCATGATGTTTTCTGTGCATTGGCTAGCCCACTAGCAACTGATCCATGCTTCCAACCCTTACATTATTGCTTCTAACTTTGTTTTCCTGGTGACTATTAACGCCAAATATTCATATACCTGTTGGCCATTTATACGTGTTCTCTTGAAAACTGTTGAAGAATTTGGAATTTTGATGTTACATTCCTCACATACCTTGCATTTAAGTTTGCAGTGATGTACAATTTGCAGATATTTTCTCCCATTCTGTAGACTATTTTCCACTTTATAAATTTTCCTTTCTGGGCAAAAGGGTATTTCTTCCATTCAATCTTTTTTTGTCACCTGTATCTTTTGTTGCCCATGCTTTATACAAAATAAATAAAGTATGCCCTTTACTTGTGGTGAAGGAGATAAAACAGAGTGATACTCATAGTTGCTCACACAAGTGGAATGTAAAGAAACCAATCTTGGACAAATAGAGTGCAGATCCATTGTAAGCAGAAGCTGGGAAGTGTCATGTTCAGAGGAAGAGGATTATGTTATTCTATGTGTGTACCAACTGGCATTTGGACAGAAAGGACATATTTTTATTCCATATTACACTAGGTGAATATAATATCAGTTATGAATAGAATATTTTTATTTAGCTAGAAATGTTTGAATGTTTTTTACTATTAAGAAGTATTGAAATTTTAAATGATATACATCTGAATTATTCTGACTTAATCATACTCTAATATGTAAATGTTTAAAACTTACTGTGTCACACTGATATATAAATTTACTATGTACCAATTAAAACAAGCATTTGTTTGTGTAAGCAAGAACTGGGGTTGAACTTATGGCACGGAGATATCACAGGCTTTGACACGCACAACTGGTACTCACAACTTGAGCCATTCCACAATATATATATTTTTATACTGGTGATTGAACCCATTGCACTTGCTAGGCAAGTGCTTTGCTACTGAGCTACATCACAGCCCATTCACGTTTTTTGTTGTTGTTGTTGTTTTGTTTTTTTTCTGGTTAGTTACAGACAAAATCTTCATTTGTCTACCTGGGCTGGCTTTGAACCAGATTTTAGCCTCCAAAGTTGCTAGGCTTATGAGGATTAGCTACCTGTGCCTGGCTAAAACAAATAACAAGGTGAAAACTCAACACTGATAACATTCCAGGTATGTTAGTTTAAGATCTATTACGATCAGATAAGAAGATTGAGGATGCTAACACTGCTACTGGTACAGTGGTACAACTCATTATCCCATCTTCTTGGGAGACTGAGGAAAGAGAATTACAAATTAGAGAACAAACAGGACAGAAAAATATGACTTCCTCTTTATAACAAAGGAAAGAAAAATGCTTCATTCAATATGCTACTCAGTGGGACAGCATTTATTTTATACATATAATGCCTGTGTTTAAGCCTTAATAAGCAAAACAAGTAAAATTTATTTACATTAAAAATGCAACTAATTGATAATATAATTGATAAAATGCGCACATATTTTATAATTATACCTAACTAAAAATTAAAAATAAAAGCAATCTTCATAGCATCCTAATATTTTAATCAGAGTAAATATTTACACTGAAAATTATATTTTATGTTTTTATAGTGGTTATATTCTACATATTGTACATGCTATTTTATTTTAATCTATAGTTGGAAACATTGTATTTCTAATTTCAAACTGTGAAATTGACACTGATTATTAAGTGAAAAAGACTTATTTTTCTTATCATGATAATTTAATTTCAAAGAATTAAATGCATCAAGTTTACAAAACTTTGATATTAATAAACCTACTACAAGATGTATAATTTATGCTGATGCTTTTCTAAGTAATTTTTTTTCAATGAATAGTTTTATTTTAGAACTATTCGATAAGCATATCTTATGAACTTGTATAATGAATTGTGGAAGAAATTGTTCATAATATAAAAAGATTCTCCTCTCAAAAACCTTGTAAATGATGATGGCATGGTCATTCATTCTATGTCACTCTCTAAAAACTAATGACATGTACAGGCGAAAGAAAAATAGGTAACGAGGGATGGTGTGAGTAGAGAAGGGATGGTAAGATTGTTGGAATGGCGTTGACTTTGATCAAAATTCAGTGTATTCATAAACTTTTTGTTAATCAACTCCTTGTACAACTATTTAAAATAATAAAAATATAATTGGAATATAGGTTATTTCTTGGAAATTTGTATAAATCATATAAAAATCAAGGAGGCAAGTGGGTTCTGTTGATTTATGCCTGTAATCCTAGTTATTCAGGCAGCTGAGATTAGAGGCTTAATTCTTTGAGACTTATCCACAACTATCCAGCAACAAAGCCAAAAGCATGGTTCAAGTAGTAGCCTTGAGATAACAAGATAATTAGAAAATCTGGAAACCCTGAGTTCAAGCCCCAATGCCAACATAAAAACAATGAGGCAGTAAAAGTAGTTTATTAGAATACAAATACAATCACAACTTATTGCTAAAGAACAAAAAGAAGTGAGAAACTGTGTCACAGTAGAAGTCAGGAAATAATACCAGAATATGTATTATTCCATGACACATGTCAATATAATTATTGTATTTGTCAAGATGAATTAAAAAAAATCATTGCCTCATGAGGATGGAAATATAAATCATACCCTGAGGAATAAATAATCAAACTAGAAAACATCATAAGTACTACACTGAAATTATTTACTAGTTGCAAAATATATACCTCTGTAATGAAGACTTAACTATATATGGTTATATTATAGCTACATTTTTACTAATTTTCTGTTCTGCAATTTGTCTTCAGAACTTCATTTTAAGACCTTCAGCACTTAGAATTTATTGATATTCTAGACCAACAGGTTTTTGCATAGTGTGCTGCTTATAGTGTGCTCATTGCAAATCAAGGTATTAGTGATTACAAAGAAAAGAAAACTAAGAGAGGACGAGATAGATGAGGAAAAAAGAGCATACATTCTACAAGATTTGAAACATATTTAAAGCAATCTTATATGAGTATCCTCTTAAAAATATTGTAAAGATGCTGTAAAGAGGGGTTATAGTTACCTTACAGAGTAAGATAATGAGTACATTTGTTGTTGAACATTGTTATGCCCTCCTTTGTATTTTTCCTACTATCTCTTCCCTCTCCTCCCCACTCCTGGCCAAATATCTAAAGATCATCATATAGTAACCAAGGAATACCTTGTTAATTTTTCCACCTTCATCCACCTATCCACATAGAATATGTGTGCATGTTTGTATGCACACATAAATCCAACAGATGTATTGAATCAAGGATGACCAAGATCCTAAATTTTCAAAATATGATCTCCGAGTTATTTAGAACTGTTCCTGAAACTTGTTAAACAATATAAAAAATCCAATCATTGGTCAAATGTAGATAGCTGTTATGAATTGTATCATCTTTAAATTTTGACTCATAAGACATTTTCAGAATAATTATTGGCAACCAGACAAAAATTAGGAAGAAATCAGAATAACTTGCTTTTTAAAAAATATGAAAATAAATAGAAGCAATTAACTCACTGTTTAAATTGTCCTTTTCTTTCCTACTTGCCAAATTCCTCACTACACCTTAATGGATATTTATACTGTGGTCAGAACACATTACTTCTTTATTTCTTGCATGTGCTGTTTCACCCTGTTAGGTTAAATAATCAATCTATGTAAGTACTTCAGCATGCTACCTTATCTGAAAGACAAAATCTGAAATATATTGAAATGGAGTTTACATTTGAAAAAGAGAATCTTGTATGTCTGAGATTACTTGGTAGGTCCTTTTGTATAATTTTCTCAGAAGCTTCTTATGCTCTTCTGTTAGTTAGGGTGTTCACTGAGTATCACTCATCATGCAGTGACTCTACTGAACCCTTAAGAGTAGTGAATACCACCTGAAAAGATAAATTTGAAACAGAACATCAAGCTGCTCCTTAAATTCAAGGCTCATTTGGTATAACTGATCACTATGAAAGCAAACAATAAACAATTTAAAAGTGATTCCATCCATATAATCTATATCAAGTGTTTAATTATCTTCATTAGAGATGCATGGATAAGTCAAAGTGTCTTCAGTTGCAGCAAGTAATGATCCAAGATGAGAATATATCAACATGGAAGTAAAATACCACATACAATTATTTCTTTCTTGTCACTGAAGTTAGGAGCATCTCCCCATGACATATAATTGTAAAACCTTTGATTCAGTTATTAAATTTGCAAATGATTAAAAGGCAGGTTGGTCAAAGAAATCCAATTAACAGTGTAGTTCTCAGAAGTGAGCTACTAACTTAGGCATAATGTGAGAATGTGAGTACTTGAAATGCATCCCATTAAGGAAGTCTTGATAAATGATTTTATATAAAAAGAAATTGCAAACAGTATACATCACAATAGAAAGCATCTCTAGGAAGACTTTATGTCTCAAAACCAGTGTGTGTGTGTATGTGTGTGTGTGTATCTGTGTGTGTGTGTGTGATCATCTTAGGGACTGATAGCAGGGTCTGGGCCCTTTTCTGAGATTTATTTGCTAAAAGATGACTCTACAACTTGAGCCACAGCTCCACTCTCCCGTTTTGTTGTTGTTGTTTGCTTGTTTATTTCATGGGTAATTGCAGAGGAGGGTCTCCCAGAAGTTTCTGCCCAGGCTAGCTTTGAATCTCAATTCACATATCTCAGCCTCATAAATAGCTAGGTTTACAGGTTTCAGCAACCAATGCCCAGAAATATTATATTTCTTTTTTTAAAATTTAATTGTTAAGGTGATGTACAGTGGATTGTAGTCACATGAGTCAAGTAATGAATACATTTCATTTTGAACAGTGACACCTCCCTCAGTAATATTAGAAATATTGTCAGTTGTACCTGATAGTTTTGTTCTGTGAAAGTGGTCTGTGCTTGCTAGGATTTTCAACATGCTTAGCCCACAACTATTAGATACCAGTTGACAAACTCCAATTCTAGATGAACAAAAATGTTTCCATAAGTTATAAATATCCTGTAAAGAACAATACCTCTTTCAATTTAGAAACACAGTTTAATATCACTTTAAACATAGAGGTATATATACTGTGTGGTTAAACAATACAAACTATAAACTTGCCAATAAATTTACTTTCCTAAAACAAACAGATTTAATGCACCAACACTTAAATAGTAAATTATGACAAAATTCACAAACTGAAAGGGTTATGTTTATCTAATCAACAAACTTTATTTTGTAATGTTAGTTTAGAATTTTGCTATGCTGAACTACTGTGTTCGGCAACTGCGAACTTAACTACTTATACATTATTTTTGTCTTAATTAGTGCTTTCAGAGCCATCTGTGTAAGGATGGCAGAATAACTACCATAACAATATATACACATATGCATCATGGAAAAAATATTCTTTTTGAAAGAAATATCTTTATGTATATAAACATATAATTTAAAAGAACACTTCAAATAACCATGCTTTGATTATAAGAACATTTTAAATAGAGTGGTCAATCTAAAATTGGCATTTAGTCACATCCAATGTTGGGCAGGGTCAGTTCCACAGTTCCAGCAAACTAAAATTAATGCCTGCCTAATGTATAGAAAAACCTATTTAAATAAAAAAAGATGTCATAAAGTAACATTGAAAGAGGATTGTTTTTTATGTATGTGCGTGTGTCAGTGTGGGGGATTGAATTTACATCTGTGCACTCTTACTTGGCTGATAGCTAATGCTATACACCATGAACCACACATAGTACACAGCTTTTTATTGTTCAACTTAAGAAAATAATTTGATGCTTTTCTATTTGTATTGGCTTTGTATTTTGATCCTACTTGTCTCAGTCTCCTGAATTGCTAGATTATAAGCAAAAGCCAGAGGTACTCACATGAGCATTGTTTGGAACATGACATGGGGTGAAAATGAACATCATGAGATGTGAATCAACATTTTTAAAAATAGAAAGTGACCACAAAACTCTCACCAAAAACAGAAATTACAAGATTTAGTAGTGACATTACCAAAGGGACCACCTGAAAATACTTAGAACTCTCTAGGATTTAAATAAACATATTTGTATATACATATCCATCATATCTATATATTACACAGAGATGAATCTCTGTTTAACATATATATATATATATATATATATATATATACATATATATGAAGAACAAAAATACAAAGGAATATCACTCATTTGGATTAAGATTGGAAAAAAATGGATTTGCAAATTTATTATGAATAGCATAACTCAACTATGCAGAGCAGAGCGAGATAGTACAATGAAGATCTAAGATAATGCAGCTTCAGGTTCTAATCTGTTAGAAGAAACAATTGTTTGAGACATAGTTATTTATCTAAAGGCCTTCACAGATTGGGTATGGCCTGAGCTGCATTACAGAGGTTAGTCTGCTTTACTTATTGTACTGGTTTGAAGAGATTATCACTTTTAAAATATATTCTTTTTTATTGTGAAAATACCATATAGAGGGGTTACAACTACATGGGCAAGATAATGAGTACATTACTTATCAAGCATTGTTGTCTCCGCTTTTGTATTCCTTTCCCACCGCTTCCCATCTACCCCGACCCCCAAATCCCCGGACAAAGTTGTAGATCTCATTGTTGCAATGGGTCCACCTGGATCCCTATTTAAATGATTTGTTTTTTCCCTTCCCCTTCACAAATTATACCAACATCAAATACAGTGAAAGCAGGGGTTATACTGTGGGGAGGGACATACAAAGCAACAAAACAATTACCTTATAAATATGTTAGAAACAATTGCATGAAAGAAAAAACATTTGAATACTTATCTTGGGGTAAATTTGACATAATATCAACTTATGTGACCTTTTCTGCTTGTCTCAGGCATATACTAGTTATTGCAAATAAGGGAAACCATGGGATCTATGTTTCTTTGGGTCTGGCTTACTTCACTTCATAAAATTTTTTCCAAGTCTTTCCATTTCCTAACAAATGGGGCAATGTCATTCTTTCTGATTGCAGCATAGAATTCCATTGTGTATATATACCACAGTTTCTTGCTCCATTCATCTACAGAGGGGCATCTGGGTTGGTTCCATGTCTTAGCTATGGTAAATAAGGGTGCAATAAACATTGTTGTGCTGGTAGCTTTAGTATGGTCTAGAGCAAGGATAAGAACCACATGGTTATCTCAATAGAGGCAGAAAAAGCATTTGAAAAGATCCAACACCCTTTTATGATAAAGGTTCTGGAAAAATTGGAATCCATGGAACATTCCTCAATACAGTAAAGGCTGTATATGACAAACCTACAACCAGCAGTATACTTAATGGTGAAAAACTAAAGCCATTTCCTCTTAACTCAGTAATGAGACAAAGATGTCCACTTTCTCCACTTCTCTTCAATCTAGTATTAGAATGCCTAGCTACAGCAATAAGACAAGATGCAAACATAAAAGGGATCCAAATAGAGAAAGATGAAGTAAAACTCTCCCTCTTTGCATATGACATGATCTTGTATTTAAAGAATTCCATGGACTCCACTCTCAAATTACTCAAGCTGATTCAGAACTTTGGCAGGGCATAAAATTAACCCTCAAAAATCAAGGCTTTTATGTATGCCAACAATGAGAAGGGTGCAGCTGAAATCAGGAAAGCAACTCCATTCGTAATGGCCCCACAAAAAAATAAAATACCTAGGAATTAACTTAACCAAAGAAGTGAAGGACCTCTATGATGAAAATTTTAAAAACCTGAAAAAGGAAATAAAAACAGAACGTAGAAAGTGGAAAAACCTCTCATGCTCCTGGAATGGAAGGATCAACATCATGAAAATGGCAATACTTCCCAAGGCTATCTACAAATTCAATGTGATACCTATCAATATTCCATTCTCATTCTTCAAGAAAATAGAAGAGGCAATCCAAAAATTCATATGGAACAATAAAGACACCGAATAACAAAAACGATCCTTAACAGAAAGAACAATGATGGAGGAATATCTATACCAAACTTCAAACTCTACTACAAAGCCATAGTAATCAAACCAACGTGGTACTGGCACAAGAACAGACCTCTGGACCAATGGAATAGAATTGAAAACCCAGAAATAAACCCACAGACCTATAGCCACCTAATCTTCGATAAGGGAGCTAAGAAAATAGAATGGAAGAAAGCCTCTTCAGTAAATGATGCTGGCAAAATTGGTTAATTACTTGTAGAAAACTAAAGCTATATCCTTATATATTACCCTGCACCAGAATCAACTCCAAATGGAGTCAAAGCAGACACTTGAAAACATCACAAGATGGAATAGGAGAAACCCTAGCTCTCCTTGGCACAGGCCGAAATTTTCTTAATAGAGACCCAGAAACACAACAAATCAAAGCAAGGTTTGGCAAATGGGATTGCATGAAATTGCAGAGCTTCTGCATGTCAAAGGACATAGCTAGCAAGTCAATAGAAAGCCCACGGATTGGGAGATGACCTTAACTAGCCATACAACAGACAAGGGTCTCATATCTAAAGTATACCTGGAACGCAAAAAATTAAATCCCCCAACAACAAAATCCTCAAAGGAACAACTGCCTGATAAATAAGTGAGCTAAAGACTTAAAGAGAAACTTCTCCGAAGAGAAAGAAGGATGGCCGATAGACACATGAGAAATGCTCAATCTCTCTAGCCATAAAAGAAATGCAAATCAAAACAACATTGAGATACCACCTCACCCCAGTTAGAATGGCTATAATCAAGAACTCTAATAACAACAGATACTGTAGGGGATGTGGACAGAAGGGAACCTTACTTCATTGTTGGTGTGAGTGTAAACATGTTCAACCACTTTGGAAAGTAGTATGGAGATTCCTCAAAAGACTCCCCTATGACCCAGCAATCCCACTTTTGGGCATTTACCCAAATGATCACAAACAAGACCATACTAAAGCTACCAGCACAACTATATTTATTGCAGCATCCAGACAAACATTAGAACAGATATTAGATATAATGTCTAGGCCAATGTGATATATCACATTTTTCATATGTGCTCATTAAATTTTTCTGATAAATTTGTATAATTGAATGCAAAAATATTACACAATAGTAGATGTTCTAAACCAACAAAAATCAAAATAGAATGTGAAATTATGTAGTGCTCCTTCTAGGCATAGTAGTGTATATCATTCCTGTAATCGAAGCATTGAGAAGGTAGAGGTCAGAGGATGAGAAGTTGGAGGGCAGCTTAGACTACAGTGAAACTCTGACTCCCAAAAACATTCTATAAAAATAAACTACTTTAATTTAAAAAATTCACACAATGTTTTTATAAGAAAATGTATAGAAAGGACTTTTCTAAAACTTAAATAGCATTGAAAATAATTTCAAATTATTTTTTCTTGTGTATAAACTCATTTGGGCTTAGGTATTTGTAGATAGCCTTTTTCTCTTTCATTTTTTTCTGTATTTTTCTTTGTATTCTTTGTGTATATAATTATACAATTTCATTCTTCTCATTTTATGAAACATAGAATGTAACCTTAAAATAGAAAGGTGATCTGTTTGGAATCTTTATTTTCATTCTTTATGAAAATGTTCTCCGTGGAAATGCAGATGGGCAATCTCAGAATAGCTGTTTATATCAGTAGCACAAAAATAAATTGTAAATTACAGAAACTAATACTACTGTTCTCTGGTTGTTTTATTACTATAATTATTGTTCCAAGAATTAAAAGATGCTATAAATTTCTAGGATCTAGGACAAATATTAGGATATGTACATGCTGAGAGTTACTGGCAGACACTAGCAATTATAAACACATTTATTTTGTCATAATTTTGACTATAAAACCTACTGAATTCATTTTTTTACTTTTACCAAAAATATGTATCTAACATGATGATTGCAAATCATAAAAATGAAAGCACACACCAAATGCTTTGCAATAACAGATTTCAAATTTAGCATTATTTTTAAAATACATTTTTATGGTTAATAGTTATTTGTTTATATTTGTGAACTTACATTTTCCTTAATATGACTTTCTTTTCCTTACTATTATTTTGAAAATGAACTTTACAACTTCAGGAGGGGGGAAGGAGGGGCTCAGGACATGTGGAAGGAAGGAATATAAACAAAGGAGGGGGGAATAATGTTGGATAGGAAATATATGAATCACCTTACTCATCTAACTGTAACCCCTCTGTACAGTTACTTTACATAAAAATATAAAATGTAATATTTGAAATTTTTTGTTAATGATTACTGCTATGCACAATTGGTTTTGCATTTATTTGTAAGTTTTATTCCTTTAATTGTTCAGTTTTCCCAATCAATGAATAGAAACATTATTTTCTTAATTGTTTGATCTTATTAATATCTTATTTTTTCTTCTTAATTAATACAAGATCTTCCATCTATCCCAGGCTGCTCTAGAATTCACCATCCTTTCCTAGCCTAGAGTGTGCTAGGATTCATCAACTGTTTTTATCTTTTTTTTTTTTTTGCATTCTTTAAATTGGACACAACATCCATCCCTGTCAACACATTGCCTGCTCATTATTATTCCTTTTAAAATGTCCAGATGCACTTTTGTCTTTATTGCTTACATATTGACATCTATTTCTCTCCTTTGTTTATTCCAAATGAAATGTTAAGACTTATTCTACCACTGTTGTATTAGCTTTCCGTTTTTCTTCCCTTACATTGGTAATTTTTGTTTCCACTCATGTATTATATGTCTTTTACAAAACACTACCGATTGTGCCTACACTTTTGATTTCAACTTATTTTCATTTGTCTTCTAGCTAAATTAAAGTGTGTTACAATGGATTTTTGTTAACGTCAACCTAATCTCTACATTTCTGCTTCCATGGCCACTGGTCTTCGTTTTTCTTTGCTGAAAAGTAGTATGCCTCCTTCAAACAATTAGTTCCCTTCTCATTCTTGCAATACATACATTTCTTACACCTTTTATTTTCTCACTTCTTTGAAAAAGTCCCTCTTTTAGCCTAGGCTGGCCTCTAACTCATGATCCCCTTATTTACTTCAAGGATCTGGGGTGACAGGAATTTACCACCTTCTTTGTTTTCTTTAGATGTTTTTAGTGTCTATTATTTGTTGGATTTGATTAGTATCCTTACTTTACTAAGCTAAATGCTTCAGGATTTCTTCTTTATCAAAGCTTTCTCTAAGGACTTGTGTTACCACTTGGTAATTTAGTACTTTTCTCACACACACACACAACTAAAATTACTCCAATGAATGGGTTAGAGCAGGATTTATATATATATATATATATATATATATATATGTGTGTGTGTGTGTGTGTGTGTGTGTGTGTGTGTGTGTGTGTGTACATACATATATATACATACATATACATATATATAATTTGTTGGTAGTATTAGGTTTCTTTTGAATTCAAGATCTCTCATTTGCTTTACTCTCTCTCTCTCTCTCTCATACTTGAGCTACTTGCTATACCCTAGCTTTTTGCTGATTATTTTGGAAATGAAATATTCAGCCTTATTGGCTTGGGCTGCCTTTGAACCACAGTCCTCTGAATTCCATTCTCAGGATTATTTAGTTTCAGGTATTAAGCACAGGCTCTTGGTTCCTGGAATTGTATTTTTTTCCTTAATATCTGGTAATGAATCTGATGAAGTTATCTATCAAACTCCTAATTAAATAGATTCTAAACATAAATGAAAGTTCACTGTCACTGTCTTCAGTCATATATAAGAATATAAAAATCTCTAAACAGATACACAAGCAAACTCATATTATTTCCCCACTTTATCTGTAGAACTATTTATATAAAGATTTATTTTTCATGCATTTTAAAAGCAAAACACTGTCCAGTAGAATTTTATGAATTATTCTCAGAAGTATTAAGACTATATAATGTAACACAATTATTTTTAGAATGTATTAACAAAGTAACTTCAGATTTTACTAATAAATATATAAAACATATTGCTCTTACTATAGTACACATATAATATTTACATAAAATGTCATCATATTTTATAAATTTATTCCCTTACTACAATAACTTATAAGACATTTTAAATGATTGTAAACTAGGGATAGATGTTGGAGTTTATATGTAAGCCGGGTAGGAAGGCTTGTTGTTATAATGAACTATATATATTAGATGTGGAAATCCATTTAAACTTTGTCCTTTATACAAAATTAAATGCAATTATCCTTGATTAAATAGCAATAAGCTAGAAGTTTCTTCTCATTGTTTTTAGTGAATATACTGAATAATATTAAAAAATAAATAGTAAAAAATAGTAAAAAGCTCATACATAATTAAAATTGTTCCCAGTGAATATTTTTTGTGTATCTCCTAATGGCATCATTTTTATGAAGTCTACACACTGTCACTCTTTAGTTAGTGACAGTTACTTTAGCCTGCCTTAACCTAAAATATATTTTATATTCAGTTATATTTCCAATAGTAAAATTATTTGTTAGATGAATATATTCCATTTTCAAAGATATGGCAGAAAACAACTGTGTCTTAACAGTATTGGTATATAGGTGAAACATGTCAGGTTCTACTGTCATAACCATCACTACCCTTATGTGGAAATTGCTTTTATTTTGTCACAGCTCTTTGGCCTCTCCTACAATATCAAGACCTAATTTTCTCTTGAAAATGTCAATTCCATATTTCTTCCTTAGTTGAAGGATTACTTGTGCCCCAGTTTCACAGAGTTATGCAATTATAAAGCAGAACCCAGTTATTTGCTAGTAATTGGAGCACAGCCACAATTGTGAGAATAAAAGCAAGAGACATAGTTCAAGGTAAAAAAAACAGAGATTTTTGGGGAAAAGGATAATATTACTCAGACTTAATGACATTTTGAAGTTCAATGGATATTTTTTAATTGTAGTTTGCCTTTTATTTAGCCAAAAGAGCATATTCTAAACCTTTTCAAATGAATATATATTCATGTATTAACTTATTATAGGAGATATTTAATATTTATATTAATCTATTAGCTTAGTGTTGGTTATATTTCATCACAGAAAAATGATAGAATGTGCAGGTAATATACTAGTCATGTAGTGTGTGTAGTTACATGTATCATGTAACATTCAAATCAGTTTACCTATTTTGTTAAGGCAATGGTTTATCATGTAATCAACACAAACAATGAGTGTTGGTCTTATGGTCAAATATATATTTAGTGCTGAAGAAAATAGATATGATTATTCATACTATAGCTACTGTTCCAGAAATAGTATTTCCAAATTGGACTTAGTCCATTAAGAAAGGGCAAGTTAATTACAACTCATACCTTCCTAAGATATGTATTGAAATGTTTTTTTTCTTTCATGCATTGTTTCTAACACATTTATAAGATTATTTTCTTTGTTGCTTTGTATGTCCCTCCCCCACAGTATAACCCCTGCTTTCACTGTATTTGATGCCGGTATAATTTGTCGAGGGGAAGGGGAAAAACAAATCGTTTAAATAGGGATACAGGTGGACACATTGCAACAATGAGATGTACAAGTCGTTATGTCGAAAACGAACTTTACAACTTTGGTGCGGGAGGCACCAAAGGAGGAGGCTACAATGCTTGATAAGAAATGTACTCATTATCTTGTCCATGTAATTGTAACCCCTCTGTACAGTATTTTCACAATAAAATAAAATAAAATAAACAAAAAAACGTATATCTTTCTCAGAAGAGGAGATAGTTTGTTTAAGGCAAGTGTTATTTAAACCCAAACAAAATAATATGTATGTATGTATATATATATACATATTATATTATATATTTAAAATGTGCTAATCTAAAATTCATGCATTTTAAAATTCACACCAAAATGCTTGTTAAGATTACCTTTTAAAAAGTTCCTCAAGTTTGAATTTGCTTTTTTGAAGAATTTCACTATTTCAGTACTCCATTAAATGGGCAGTATCTCAGTTAGTATATTTGCATAAACTTGTATACCACCAGACATGTTTACTTATAAGTTTTTAAGCTAAATTTAGCTTTCACAGATAGAGGAAAGCATGAAATCTTTTATTTTGAGGACTGACTTATTTCACTTAGCATATTTTTTCCCCAGGTCTTTACATTTCTTTACAAATGGCAAAATATGATATTTTCTAATGGCTGAATAAAATTCTATTGGGTATACCTGGAAACTGGTAGTCAAAAGGGGTGCAACAGAGTCAAGGGGAAAAGGGTAGATGAAAGAAGAGGAGAGGATGGGGAAAATGATCTCAAGAATTCAATACATTCTACAAATTAAAAACAGGAAAAGGTGATCAGGGGAGAGATTGATGATAATGCTGAAAGAAGTGATATTAATCAAGATATATTGGACTCATAAGCTGCTTATTAAATAGCAACTCCTTTGTACTTAAAGATAATAAAAAAGTCAAAATAAAATAAACACAAAAGCAAATCTAGGTCATGAATACATTTATAGCTCTCTCCAGGCAGAATGTTGAAACCAAAATTGTTTCAGCTTCACTAATATATTTAATTTTAAATGCCACATTGTTAGTTTTATTCAAATATGAATTGAAAGCTGGCAAATGACATTGAACTAAAAATAATAACCAGTATGTAAGGAAATATTAACACACAACAAACTCTGTGGTGATAATTGACCAGGAAAACTTGTACTCATAACCTGATTTAAGGAATCATATCACCTTTGTACAAGTATTCAATAATAAAATTAATTTTAAAAAGAAAAAAAATGTTTCTCAAAACTTAGATAATTACCAATTATATAGCTATCAAGTTGTATGGTACACAAATAATTTAACTCCAAATGCTGGATTTTTAAAATATTTATTTATTTATTTACTTATTCATTTCTCTACCATGGGGTTTGGACACTGTCCCTGAACTTTTTTGCTCAAGGATAAAGCCCTATCAATTTGAGCCATAGCTCCACTTCCGGTTACCTGGGGGTTGATTTAGTGTAAGTCTCACTCAATTTCTTGTCCAGGCTGGCTTTGAACCATAATTCTCAGATCTCGTCCTCATTCTTTCGATTTTATTTTCTACTTCTTCAGTCTCCAAAGCAATTGAGATTTAGATAAAGATGTGAACTATAGTAATTGTTACTGACTTGGCTACAACAACAGCATTTTGTGTAGTATCTTCTTGTCTACCATAATTATTCTCTTTGAATTAGGTGTGGGTAAATTTCTGTTGAGAATCAATTTCTTCATTTATGGTTCTGATTAGTGACCTCTGATTATTTTATCAGAGTTGTGTCAAACAATGAAAAGACTAACCTCTAATCATGGTCAACCTCCTGCACTATTTCTTTACATAAACTATAGATATCCTTCAACACACAAATATATTGCTCACTATTTGCATTATTTGATTATTTCTGCTATGGTAATCTGTGAACCACACAGATACCCTTGAAAATAATTCCGAAGTATGTAGTGGAAACAATCATTTCTAGCTCTTTATTTTCTTTTATATTTTATGAAAACATTTACATCCTCTTTAGTTTTCAGAGTTTTTAATAATAACCTGGTTAATACATGATGCTGCTTTTCTCTATGCAATTTTGGGTTCTCTTGACTGAAAAAATTTCACTGTATTTATGCTGACTAGAACTGAATAAAATATTTCTTGGAAATGGATATTTTAGTTTTAGGAAGGAAAATTCAATTTGAATAAAATTATAAATAAATGAACATTCAGCATATCATTTTATTCAAATCTATGCATATTACACACACACAAGTCGATTTCAAAATTATAATAGTTATTTTGGTTTCAAATTAAAGGAACTTGAACACTAGAGTTTGAATGTAAAGGGAATATCTCAATTTCTCACTTTGTTTAACAGAATAATACCTTTGTCTGTATGGAATCAAAACAATTACCCAATTTAACAAAGTAACTCTATTAGTTGGGAAAAGCCAAATGAAGCAATTGCTTAGAATCAATCAAGTAAAGATGCTCATTGTGGATTAAATAAAAAGCATTTAAACAGATGGCGCCCTGAAAAATCATCTATCATCAAGACTTTTTTCATTTATTTTTGAGACAATTTCAGCCTTGGAGGAAACAATTTTTAATATAGAACTATAATCTGATGTTATGCTATTATCAAGGTAACTTAAATGATTATCTTCATTCTAAAGCAAATATTTCCTTTACCAATGGATTTAGAAAGTATGACCCCAATAGTTATATGTACATCACACACTAGCAAAATATATCACCTGGTTTTGCTTCTCTCCTACATTCAGATTTTGTCTTTATCAGATTTTACGTCACAACCAGGGGTTGGGGATATGTCTGAGTGTAAACTGTACTTCTCAGACTTTTCTTTCAGGACTGGACTCGTTGGTGAGTATTTCAGTGGTTTCTATATCTAAGTTATGGCCGTGAGAGTACAGATTTTCAGTTAGGATATTGATCTCATTTCCTTTGTATACATATCCAGAACTGAGACTGTTGAATTGTGTGCCATTTCTACTTTGTCTACCTTTCTGCAGGTAAAAACCATACTAGAATAGCGTACTGGGCAGTATATTGTCTCTCATGGGAAGCCATAAATAGTGAACGATCAAGCACCTTTTTGTTGATTATCTTACAGCATTATTGACAATAGCCAAGTTAAATGTCTGTCAACAAATGAATCCATTTTTTTATTTATTAAATAAAACCCAATTTAAATCAATATTAGCTGGGTGTGGTAGAACAACAATTTTCATCCAAGTTTTGAGGAAAGGGTAAATAGTATCAAAATCCAAGTAGATCTGGGCATAATTGTCAGATCCTTTCTCAGAAATAACAAGTGCCAAAAGAGCTACAAGTGTGTTTCAAGTGGTAACAGCAAAAGCAAAAAAAACAAGGAGGAAAAGGTGATTCTTACCTTCAGAAATAAAAAATCACTTTAATGAGTCATCTTCTACAAAAAGCAAACTCTTTAAAAATTATTACTAATGTTTATGAAATGACACTTCAGTGTGGAATTATGCTAAATTTACAGAGATTTTTTTACAATAATACATATCCATGAGGATTTTGAGTAAAATACTTTTTTTAAAACAAGGCTTATATAAATTCAGTACCAGCTAATGATAGTGCCATGTATCTCAATACTTTAAACACTTTCCAGAATCTTATTCCATTTCCTAGAAATGGTACAGCTGTATGGTTATTTGCTTGAATGTTAAACTTGGTTCAAGGACTTACTTCACTGAGGCCAAAGAGACCTTTGTTTAAGCAGCCTCATTGTTTTTCAGTCCTTATATAATGAAAAATATTTGGGACTGGATAATGTTAAAAGTGTGATGTGTATTTTGAAATACTAACATCCAAAATTATTAAATATGTCAATTTAGAATCTGGATAGTTATAGAAATCCATATTTACTTTTTGTTTTACTGTCAGTGTTTACAAGATTTAGCTTGAACATGTTAAGATAGACATCTCTGACATTTGCAGTGTGATTTACTTTCTCCTGAAAATAGCGTTCTATGAGATCCAAATCAATTTTTTTGGTGGGAGGGGGCTTGAACTTTGGGCCTGGCCATTGTCCTCAGCTCTTCAGCTCAAGGCTAGTGCTCTACCACTTGAGCCACAGCACCACTTGCAGCTTTTTTCTTTTTGCTTATGTGGTGCTGAGGAATTGAACCCAGGGCCTCATGCATGCAAGGCAAGTGCTCTACCACTGAGCCACCTAACCCCATTTACTTTTCTAAGTGGTAACTGATTACATTTTATATTGATTGGGCAATAGAGTTACCTTCTCTAATTCCAAAGGCATGCAATTTGGGATTATTACTTTTGGAGTGTGACAGTATGATGGCTTTGTTGAACCATTGTTCAAGAACTTAGTCTGACCATCCTACATCTTTAAATTTTACAATTTATGCGGTATTTGAAAATATTACAATGTTAACAGAATGTACATATACATATCTATGAATGTGTGTATATAGCAATATTTTACTGTGTCCATATGTGTGTAAAATTAATGAGAGAATGATCTTGGGAGAAAATTTGAGCTCCATGTGCATATTGCCTCAGTGTTTCACAGAAAGTTTTATGTCTAAGTGTATGTGGAATATAGGAATACATGTTTTTCAATGTCACAATTGAGAAACACTCAGTTTATGAAAAACCCAATCTTATTAACAAATTTACACACATCTAGCCTACAAGGTGGAAGTTGGAATCTCTTTTGGACTATGCCACAGAGCGTAAATATGTGAATCTAGTCAGGGACACAAAATTGTATCCTTCACTGTCTAGCATCATAGAAATCCCAGGGCCATGGAAAAGTATCTTCCTGTAGAGATAATCTATGATCATTCTTCATAGACAACTGATTAGTATTCAAGCATTATAGATTTATCAACCTCATTTATCTGAGTAGAACATCTCAAGCAGGATAAACACACCAAATATTGACATATTTGATATGGTTGATTTTTTTGTATTTGTTCTTATCTATATTTGAAGGAAAACTACTTAAAATAAAATTAAAATGGGTTCTAATTTTCCTCTCCTTAATTCCATTTCTCTGAATTTTCTCAAATATTAGAAATTAATAAATGTGAAAAATCTAATTTTATGCTTCATCAGTGATTATTTGTAATGGAGATATTTTAAAAGCAAAATAGGTAAAAATATCTTGTTCCTATTTTGTCAAAGAGGCCTGTGCAATTTTTCCACAAAACATCTGCTTCTATAGATTTTCAATATAAAAAATCTCAAATGTATTTTTATTCAACTGAAACTTTGACATTGAAAGATTTTATTTAATCATCACCTCCAACATTCATTGAATTTAACTCAGTTTCTTTGCATCTTCACCCTCAGACATCATAAGGTTCAATAATCTGGAAACTATCTGTGGTGCTCAGTTCTATATAACCTTCATTTTAGCTTCTTTACCTCCATACCTCAACTAAATATCTAGGAAAAGCATCTTTTCATTGCATTATCAATCAATCGTATATAATATCCTAGTAAAAGTATCATAGACTTTAACTTAATTGTAATAGAATTATGGATGTACTCTGATACTACACTTCACTGTCACAATTTCAACTGTTTTGTTATTGATTAGTGGCTAAGATGGACTGAGTTCTTTTAGTATTTCTTCACATCTATGTGTTCACAGCAAGTAACTCAGCATGTCACTGTTTCTACCAAGTACGAGAGTAATTCTTATAAAGATGTAGAAACATTACTGTCAAATACATTTCACCAATTAGACATATGAAAACAATATAAACATTGTTCACTAGCCCCAACTTAACCAAAAATAGCTTCATATTATAGCCTTCATATTTCTAATAGTCATCATACCATTTGAGTATCAAATATCACAGCAGTATTATCCTCAATATCTTTCATTGTGTTTATTCTCTGTTTTGGAATTTCCTTGTAGCTTTATAGTATACTGTTAATTTCCTTATAGTATCCAAAGTTTCAGTGATTTTTTAATTTTCTTATCCTTAATAACTTTTGTCCTTAGTTGCTCTGACAACCATTAAGAAATAATAAACATGTAAGACAAAGTAAGAAAGTAATTGGATGAACTGTAATAATAAGAGTATGTAGAGAAATTATCCACTGGTAATTAAGAAGTGGTGATTACATCTATAAAGATCTAACAAGCCTGGTATCTTTTGTGGCTATCATTTATTACAAAAAATGTCAGACTGATAATCTGCTGGCTGAGAAAGGAAAGAACCACAGTGAGTTATTGTTATGTGAAACTATCAAATACCATTTTTACATGGCAGGGTTTGACTTGAAAACTTTAGATAAACTCCAAATACGGAAGTTGTATAGTATTTATTTGACTGATAAAGCTTATTTATCAATTAACAGACTTCAAAAAATACATAATACATTCTACTATTCTATATTACTATATAATTATTGTTTCTTTTTATTTCCCAGTAATGAAAATAACAATTGTAACTATTCTTATTCACATTGGAATGTTTTACTTTCATAATGTTCTAAAGCCATTTAATACATTTAAAATGTTCAAAATAAATATTTTTAAACTCTCCGTAGACTATAAATACAATCAAGTTGAATAAAGT
This sequence comes from Dipodomys ordii, assembly GCF_000151885.1. Lineage (NCBI taxonomy): Eukaryota > Metazoa > Chordata > Mammalia > Rodentia > Heteromyidae > Dipodomys > Dipodomys ordii. The sequence goes on along the minus strand of NW_012267273.1, from coordinate 4,657,395 downwards.
AATTATAAGTGAAGTTAGATAGCAACACAGAGAAAAAGGTCATTAAAAGTTTGTTCTTCAGGCTGGACATTGGTGGCTTAGACCTGTAATCCCAGTTACACAAAGCTGAGATCTGAGGATTGCAAATCAAAGCCAGGCAGGAAGAAAAGTCCATGAGAGACATATCTCCAAGTAAGCACCAAAAAGCCTGAAGTGGAGTTGTGACTCACTTGTTAAAGCATTAACCTTGAGCAAGAAAGCTCAGTGAAAGTTCCTCAGGCCCTGAACAGGACAGGACCAACCAACCAAACAAACAAAGTGTGTGTGTGTGTGTGTGTGTGTGTGTGTGTGTGTGTGTGTGTGTATGTGTGCTTCATTAATGACAATAATTCCAATGGACTAGCTAACTGAAGCTATCCTTAAATTCCAATTCCTGATTTTTATTAATTTGATTATGGCTCTTTGAGGTCAATTAAAATAATCTCTAAACCACATTTTACTTTTTGTTTTACTGAAAGAAGAAAAACTGAAAGCATTTCCATTTAGATGGGAATGTGACAAGGAATCTACTCCCACTACTTTACTCAGTATAAACTTTAAATACTTAGTTAAAAATATGTATACACAATAAATAAAATTTATATTGCCAGACATCAGTGGCTCATGCCAGTTATCATAGCTACTCATAACGATCCTTCATATGAGGATTTAGGTTCAAAGCCAGCCCATGCAGAAAAGTCTGTGAGATTCTTATCTCCAACATATTAACCCCACATATATAAAAAAAAAGTCCGAAATGGAGCACTGGCTCAAGTGATAAAGAACAGTCTTTAGAAAACAAATACACAAATAGGAAATAAGTAAAATTTCAGGTGACTCAATTATTTAAAAGATCCTAAGTGATTTCAGAAAAGCACAGTAATTTTTTTTGGTGTGTGTGTGTGTGTGTGTGTGTGTGTGTGTGTGTGTGATGATCCTGGGGGTTGATCAGGTCCTGGATACTGTCTTGGGACTTCTTTTTGATCAAGGTTTGTTCTACCATTTGAGAAACATCTCCACTCTTGCCTTTTTCTGAGTAGTGTATTAGTGGTAAGAGTCTCATGGACTTTCCTGCCCAGGCTGGCTTCAAACCACAGTCCTCAGATCTTAGCCTCCTGAGGATTACAGGTATGAGCAGGGCCCTACTGTATTAGTTGTTTTTCTATTAGGTGTCATTTTATGCCTGGGCCAGATTGGGCTATGATTCTCTGACATTTTACTTTGTATCTGGGGATAAATGCCACTGCACCAACCCTTGTGCTTCCTGGTACCTTGGAGAGCTCGTATATGCCAGGACACCCAACCATTGGTTGGGATTAAGTTTCCTGAACATTTTGCCCTGGCTGAATGCTGACTGCTCAGGATCCCTTAATCACCACTAGAATTACAGATCTGAGCCATCACACTCAGCTACCAATACAATTGTTAACGCATCTCAAGAAACAAAAATATTTACTAACCATGTATACAGTATGTCCATAGTATAACTTTCCCATGGATGTCATTTATCATCTTCAAGGCTAATATTGTAAATCATACTTAAATTAATTAAGGCATGTTGTTGATGGACAAATAGTGATTGTCAAAAATAATGGGTTAAAACATTTTTTGTTTCTCAGCATATTGTATATAATCTACAGAATAAATCACTCTGTTATTTTACCACTTTTCATTATAGCTTGCCTCATTATGTATTATATGTTTGCTTGAGGAAATGGAGGAGAAGATTCCTACTTGACCCAATATAGGAGCACACAGCTAGTTCCTAGTAAACAACTAGAAAAGATATGTTGAATGCCATGTCCTCTGTTATAATTTGACAGCAATATATTACACCGATTATCAGAGTGGTTTCTTAACCAATAACTCAAGCTTTCTGCTTTGACACTCGTGTTTTGTAATTTTCAAATAACAACCGATTCATGCTACTAAAGAATTTTGCCAATAATATCCAGCCAGCTTATTTGCTATCAAATTTCTGGTTGGTACCTGTCCAGGTTCAGATTCAGACAACTATTTCCATAAAATATATACATTTCACACATATGAGCAAAATATGTGGTATAATAAGCAGAAAATGACTTGAAATCAGGAAGAAAACCAAAAATAATTTCAAAAATAGTGTTCATAAAAGCAGAGTCAAGGAGAGTTGAAAGAATGAGACAGTAACTTACAAGTTTACATAGGTTACTTCAGGTTATATCTTTTTGTGAAAATTGAAACACAAGCAAATGCATTGTCATGCCAATTGAAATTGGCCTGTTTAGGAAATTTGTCTGTTAGCTCTCTAATTTTGATTTTTCTGAATGTCAGATAAACAGCTTAGTTTCAGTTTGATGGCATGAAACTTGAACATGAGTGACTCCATTTTGATTTTTAGTCTGTTCTGTACAGGAGTTTATTCCAAAATAATTTCTTCCTGTAACAGTTGAATGAGTTGCTTACTAATTTATCAAAGAAGTTAAAGTTGTTTCTGTAAATAAAGAGCCTTTTCATAGAAGGGGAAGAGATTATTGTTTTTTGTTTCTCTATGTTAGGTAAAGGCAACAAGTTTACAGTTGTTCTAGTACATATTATAAGTTGCGTTTTATTTTAAATTGACATATAGTAACTGTAATTTATGAGATTCAATATTATGTCCTAATACTTCCCTGTTTTGAGCAATAGTTGTCTACAAATTTCTGAGATCTGATATACAGACATCAGGGTAAGAATTTTCATAGGAAGTTAAAGTCAGTTAGCAAAAGAGGAGTTTATAAATAATGAGGTATGGACCATAGGCAGTTTGAAAGGACGTTTGCTCATTTTTACTGTCAAGAAGAAAATGTATAATTAAGCAACAGAATTCCCCTTGTGCCCAACACAGATTAAATGAAATCTGTTACATGAATCCCTTTAGGTTCTCCAGTACTTTCAACCCTCATGTCATACTGAACATTCTCCAATAATTGTCCTCTGAACCTCAACCTTCAAATGAATACCAGAAGTTTCCTTATTTTTTTTCATATTCCTAGATTAGAATGAACTTCTACATAATAACTCATTCAGGAATTTTCTGAAATTATTTTGTGATTCTCAATTTTATCCAGTATGGTAAGCCTATCAGGGCAATCCTCCATATGGTTCTAGTTTTAGCAATTCTTGAAAATTTATTGGCTCTCATATCATTACAAGGAAACAATTTTATCTTCTAGTTTAGAAGAAAATATAAATCAAGAAATTACTTCAAAATATTAAAAAATGAAAATCTATGTTTTAGAAGTTCATCTTTACTATGTCAGAAAAATGGCACATTTCCTTTCAATTAAGAACTTCCATATTCTCTGAATAATAGCTCTACATTTATTCCTGAGACTTGGTTGCAGGAAGTAGATTTATTTTCTCTCTCATAGCATTGTAAGTTCAGTAGTGGGAATCCAACCCACGACATTATGCATGTCAGACAATTGTGTTAGCACTTAGTTACATCCCTAGACTGTATATCAATCATATTTTTTCTGTTGATCCATGCTTCCAGTCTACTATTTAGTTAGTTGGCTAGAGATGGGGTTCCATGAGCTTTTATGCCCAGGCTGACTTTGTCCTGAGATTCACCCAGATTTCTGCTGCCTGAGTAGCAGAGAACTACAAAAAGAAGCCACCAGCTGGATCTTGATGAGTTGATGATACATAGAGAAAATAGTGTTAAATGTCCAAGATCAAATGTGAATTCAAAACTTTATTTAAGATCAGGAAATTCACACTTAATTTCAAATGACCAATATCCAGTTTTAACTGATAATATTTAGATTTTAGTATTCATATGCAACTTCCAAATATTCATTTATTAGCAATGTTGTTAGAGAGACTACTAGAAACCACAGAATTTGTTTTGCAAGGCGAGTTATCATAATCATCATACATAACTAAAAGCTTTTCAGTTATTGTAGATTTCATCCAGAGAGATTCCAAGTTATATTTATGCTCTATCCCTAACTATAGAAATTAGAATTAATATAGAAGAGAGTTTGTGAGGCACAGATTGAAATAATTTACTATTGCTGTTATTTTCATATTCTGAACACATTGGAGACCATTTTACTAACACATTCTACAGTAAGATTGCTTATCATTATCCTGAAGGCATATCTTAAAGCCAACTACTCTGTTTCTCTTATTTCTGGAAACGTCTTTCAATGTTCTAATTAGTTTTTTGATGTTATAGAGAAAACACAGAAAATGTGTATAAGGCACATATTTCTAGCTATTATTTAGAAACAATCTATTTTTTCACTTTCTAGACTACAGACATTTATAATGCCTATCATGTTAATATGTTCACATTATTCTTAAAGTGTTAAGCACACTATATATTGCTGGTATAATAAAGACATTTATAGATAATACTGAATATTTTTCTCAAAGAGAGAACTTCTAAATATTGTCTACATTTTTGTACATGTTGATTGCTGTTTCTTCAGGCTGTTTTGCTTCAGTGTTTTTCACTTGTTTTTAAAGCACATAGAAGATAAACCAATGTTTAATCTTATATATTATTTTACTTAATATATCTTTCCTATATATTTATTTTACTGTTTCAGTTTCAGTGATATTCATAATATTTGAATATGTTGTGCCACTATTGATTATACCATCCAAATTCTCAGAAGACTTAATTTAATTCTTAGGCAAAATGTCCATATGAGAACAAATGGAGTTCCTCAGCCCTTCCATTAGGCAGAACTCTGTTCAGCTCACCGTGAGTTATGACTCATTTGAACTAGGGCCTGAGTTTGAAGCAAAGAGACCAATATGGTGGTTGAGAAACAAAGTTTGGGAACCTAACTCCGTATTAACATCAACATTTTACTCTGCATTGGGCCTGAGATGATCAAAGATTGTTTTCATGATTACTTTATTTATAGACACTGGACTTTGATCCATGGTTGGTCCATTAAAGTCTACATAGGGTTCTCTCTTCTTGTACATTGAAAGTCTAACCCCAAGACAATTGTTTTCCCAACAATAATTTGCAGCAAATATTGAAGATTTAACATGAATTACTTGTTCTATAATGTTATCATCAGTAAGCAAACTAAGGTTCTTATTAAAGTAAGTTTCAGGAAAGCTTTTCACTTTTAATATTTTCAATTAATTTAGAAGTAAGCTAAAAGAGATGTGTTATAACAACTGGTTCAAGATGTACTGATTAAAGACTTAATTCTAAAATTCTAAATCAATTTTCTTATCCACACAAACGAGCACTCAAACTCAGCTTATCTTTGCAAATATTAACACATTTCCTCAGCAAGGAATAATAATAGAAAACATCAAAATAGGTGCTGATAAGGGTACATCTTCATGTAAATCCAGATTCTTTTCATTTTTTAATATCTAACTCATCTAATTAAATTAATTTTTGATAACCTAGAATTTACCATTATAAAGGCCTGAGCAGCAGCAGAGAGAAGTCAAAGATTTTCTTGTCATTTTCTTCCTTTTTCTTTTATTTTCAAGCAATGAGAATTTGAATTTCTTTAATGTTTAAGCCTCATCAGCTGTAAAAGAGCAGCTCTAGTGTTTATCACTGTTAATATAAAATAGGAATATAAAAGGATATTTTATATTACATTGCCTAAGAAAATGAATATCACTGTAATGGACAAGTCAATGACTCTGCCATTATTAATGCATACTTTTTTATAGTGATCTAAGTTTATTTTATTTTTCTATTCTTCTAATAGCTGAGTATTTTCTATCCATATCATATTTAACCCTTCTTTCTACAAAATATCTCATCAGAGTAGCTCTACTTATACTGTGAGTCTACTTTTATTTGATACATGATTTCATAAATTGTTTCAATTGCATTAAAATTAAATCACAGTTTATACAGAGAAGTCTGTCCTAAATATAATATTGTGTATTTATCAATACTTTAACATTGTTTTCTTTTCTAAAATTAATGTTCTTACAAAAGCAATTTTTAATGAGTCTACAAGCAAACAGCTTCAATTGGATTATTTAGGATGCATGATAAATGCATGATATACTATTTAATTAGTATTCAAAATTAGACATTACTTAAATGATGTTTTATAAACATTCATATTTATTAAGAAGAGAAAAATGATTTGAGATTCTTGACAAGACATGAAATTTATCATAAAACATATAAAAAAGTATAATGGTACTTTTCCCATAGATGTGTGGTTATCACAGTGAAGAATGACACCTAAGTGGCTCTCTATTGGACTCACAATGAGAAGTATAACAAAAGGTAAAATAAATACAGATAATTTTTGGAGGTAGATCTCCTGGTGTTCTATTTACTTTGGGCTGAAAAATATTCCTGAGAACTTAAAGACTTTACTAAAAAGCTTAAAACTAGGAACCTAGAAGCTTATTTCAACCTAGGAACTTTCTGGATTTCATTCTTCCCTGGGTCAGAGCAGCTACAACTAGGAGCTTTGTATCAAACTATGAGAAAAATACAATGATCTCTTCTCAAAGAACTTTACAATCTCTGACAAAGACCAAATAGGAAAAGGTCTAGATACTAACCTACTTTATTCTACTGATAAAAAAGTGGAATACTCTTGATATCCTAAATGGTAAAACTTTGTGTGAACAATAAGGATTTTTCTAGAACATGAGTTGTGTTATTTGTCTAGTATCTTTTGAATTAGAAATTGTAAGTCTAAAGTAACATCAATAAACATTTCTCTAACATTTTTGATGGGGCTACTGAGAAAAAATTCTCTATAATTAATTTTAAAGAAATTAGATAATTTACAGAAAATAAGTAATTTACAGGAATTAGATAAGGAGAATTTCTGTTAAAAAGAGCATTAAGGAAACATACCGACATGCAGGTACTGTCTCTTTTATGTTAATATATATCCTTGTTTGAAAGGGTAGATATATAAATATACATATGCATATAATATATAGCATATTAAATAAGTCTATTAACTTCCTGGATTACATACTCTTCTGATAAAATTGTGTATATTATTTATGTGTCCATGCAAGGAAATACGCATGCATTTCAGTATTTGCTCTTGTGTGTGTGTCTATGCTTGCATTATATATGAATGTATGTTTTTATTTATTTATTTTATTAATAGTTTGATTAATTCTGAAACTACTGAGAGGGTCTAATTTCTATTTTTTCTTTATATCAGTCCTAGGGCTTGAACTCAATGTCTGGTAGCTGTCCTTTAGCTTTTTTGCTCAAGCTAGCATTCTACCACTTTGAAACACATCTGCACAGCTTTTTAGTGTTTAATTGGAGTTAGAATTGTACAGGATTTTTTGTCTGAGTTGGCTTGAATTGAGTTTCACAGATCTCAGCCTCCTGAGTAGCTAGGATTACAGATGGGACACTAGCACCCAGCTTATTTTTCTTTTTATATTATATTTTATGTGGTTCTTCTAGGGATTCTCATTTGTACAGAAACATGAATACACCTTCTTGATATATTTATTTCTTCATTGGAGAGGCATAAGTTAATTACATACTACACGTGGATCACTGCAATTTTAAAGATGTTTATTTTCTCTTTTCCCTTTCACCTCCTCATTGCTTTCCAATATCCTATGTGTGTTTGTTTATGGGGTATGAGGGTCTTTAGGGAGATCTATAAATTTATTTAAAGGACAATAATATTTTAATCACAAGAATGCAAATAGATGAAACTCAAATACATATATATACATATATATAAACATGAAATAATGTTCTAGCTATTGAATTTTTTAATGCCATACCAAAAGTTATGTTATAAATAAATTCACTTTGCAAGTAAAAGTAAAAGTTGTGGAGGAGAACTTAAATAGCTTAATGTTGATCTCACAATTAGAAAATGTCTACACATGTATGCAAGAAAGTACTGCTCTTAACCTTGAGCAGTTCAGGACAAACTTCCTGCCCTTCCCTTGCATGACATTAAGAATGAATATCTAAATTTGGTTTGTGATGTTCCCCCTCACAATTCCTAAATTTAACTTATTTTCCCAGTCAGTGAATAAAATTTCTATAACTATGTTGGATGCAGGGCATTGGCTCAATCCTGTAATCATAGTGACTCAAAAGGATGAAACTTCAAAAAAGATGTTCAGTTCAAAGTCAACTCAGGCAGAAAAGTAAGTGAAACTCCATGTCCATTTTACCAACTGATTATGAAGCTGTTAGCAAAAAAACTCAACAAGTTCTAGGCTCAAATTACTAGATACACACACATTTAAATATACAACATGTACAAAAATTTAGGAGTAAATGAAACACTTAAATTTACCACTAACTTCAGTACAGACATGGTGTGATTATCACAGTAACACATTTTGTTTTGTTCTGAATTGGTAACATTTGTAACTCTCAGATAAATATCTGAAATAATAGCCGTAGGCATGCAGACAATTATTCTAGACTGAAAAAGAAATCCGTAGTATATAATGTTCCTTGTTTTGGCATTTAAATGCTGAGTAGTCATGTAATGGTATATTATGATAAATATTTAAATGCCACTTATATACCTCCCAGAAAACTTTAAAAAACTTTTCTGCAAAAGTTGTAAATTAACTTAAATACTGTAGAAAATAAAACAAAAACAAGATTTTCTATATTTAACCAAAAGAGCCAGAAGGGGAGAGGTATTCTACCCCAGAGCACAAAAGCTCAGGGACAGCAACCAGGACTCAAGCCTAGGACTGGCAAAATGTTAATATTAATGATAATAATAATGTGAGAATTAATGTCTCTCTGATGATTAATATCATATATTGAATTACTAAAAGGTTCTAGCATCAAGATTTCACTGGAGGGCAAAGATCTGTGCCTTGATAGACTAGCCACCATGCTTTGCTTATTAAAGTGAAAAATCATTTGAAACATATTCCTACTTACCCTGTAAAACTGTCAGCAAGAGGGCGGCGATTGTGGAGACACAGGATTTTTAAAAAATATATACAAGATGACATGTTGCAAATAAAAAATGCAAGATTTCATGAGAATGACAAATTTAACATTTATATACCAGTTACAAATGGATTTATCAAAGTATGGTTTTCAATTCCTTTCTCCTCAATGAAACTATATATTTTATAATTTCATCAGGGTACATAGGTAGACATTTTAAACTCCTTTAAAAAAACACATGTGACTTTAATCTTAATTTTGGGTACCAAATTTAATACACTGTTATATCATATATGTCCAAATAATGATCTTATTCCGCATGATAACACAAATAGCTGCATTTCCAGAAGATATAACTTGATATAAACCATTAATATTTTTCATATGAATGTTTTAGAATATAATTAGGATATTGTAGATTTTATTTTAAGGATCTGATTTAAATTGGACCCCACTTAAAGAAAATGTTAGGGATTTATTGATAATTTTAGTTTTTTTTAAGGCCTGGAAGGTACATTTTAATTTTTAAAAAGAATGAACATTTTCTTGAAGGTTGATACACTTTTAGAGCATTCTAAAAATCTGAAGGACAGAATTGTTCTGCTGCGACAAACAGCAAGACCCCTGGAGAGCTCATGAACATTTCAAGCACTGTAAGCCATACAAACCTGGAGCTGCTTTTAATGGAGTGGAGTCATCCTCAGTGTCACATTTCAGGTATTTTTCCAGAGACTAGTTTACTCCAAGTTCATAAGACGAAACAAAGTAGTTCCATGCCAAATAGCATTTTGTGGTTTTATAAATTTCATAAATTAAATGCATAAACAAAACTACTAAAGATAACACATGGCAAGAAAAAGTTTTTAGCTTCTGAGCTTTATAGATAGAAAAATTATCTTGGTAGCTTTATAAATCTACATTATTTCTGGAGAAGTTAATGTAGTACATGACATATTTTCCACAGAATTAGAAGCCAATGAAGATGAGCTTCCTTCGGATGTTGGTTTGAATGACCCATACTTTGCTGAAGAGGTTAAAAAAAATAGGTATGAAGAAAAGAATCAATGAAATCTTCAAAAGATGGCCTATCGCCTGAGGAGGAAGCTGAATTAGAAAAGCAAAAGGCTGAAATGGCTTTACTTGTGATGGATGAGGAAGAAGACCGTACGATACACTTCAATTACAGCAAGATTGTGCAGCACCAGAATCTGAGAAAAATAAGAAAAAACAGCTTATGGAAAAAGAATAGAGGATGACTTTGAGGTAAATGTTAGTGATGCACGGTTTCAAGCAATGTACACAGTGTTCAATGTGGATCCCTCAGATCCTAACTTCAAGAAAACAAAAACAATGGAAAAGATCCTGGAGGAGAAAGCTCGCCAAAGAGAACTAGAAGAACAAAAACTTACTCAGACAATAAAGAAAAAGGAGAGTGAGATTGAAAATGCACCACAGAAGAAATCCATGGAACCTGCCTTGTCAATCCTGATCAAATCTGTAAAAAACAAAACAGAACAATTTCAAGCAAGAAAAAAAACAGAGAGTCAAATAACCTGATATTGTTTCTTTGGACTGAGAATGGATTCTCCTAAATTGTACAGAAAAAGCAGAGGGACTAACAGGACTCTGAACAAATCATAAAGTTTGTTCTCATACCAGCCTGTTGTATCTAGTTAAGAGGTACACTGAGGATAATTTTAGTTTTATATGACATTTTATTTCTCAAAAATTGTACCTCTGACTTAATTGTAAGTATTCAGGTGAATCTTTCTCAAATGTGATAGTGTTGAATTGAATTTTGTTTTATCCCTTTTCATTTTGTATACTCCTTTTGAATAATATGGACAGTAATTAATTCTGTGCCTTTTTTTATTCTAACCAAACAGCTTCTTAACATTTAACACGTTTTGTAGTCAGCTTTCTCTCATTGTAAGGAGTAAGTACCTGAAAATTATTCATCTGTAATGGAGAAGGCATGATGTGGCTCGTAGTTTTAGGGGATTTGTTCCACGGATAATGGAGTCAGTTGCTTTGGCCTGTGATGGCACCCTACATTGAGAGAGAAGAGTGAGATGTAGGAGTCATTTTATTCCATAGCTAAGCAGGAGAGAGGAAGATCAAGGTTTGTGCCCCATTTTACCCTCCAAGGATTGACAACGACAGAAAACCTGACACTAAAACCTACCTCTCAAACACGCCCATTGCTGGCCAATAGTCCCAAACTGGGAACAAAATAATTCCCACATGGGCCTCTGAGTATCATTCCACATCAAAAATGTAATAAACCTGAGTGATGAGTACACATCTGGAACTCAGTGGGGTATTGATTTATGTTTTTCTTTGGCTTTTTAAAATTTTTAATGATTTTTTTATTGTGAAAATATGGTACAGAGGAACATGGTACAATTACATGAGCAGGGTAATAAGTACATTTCTTATCGAGCATTGTTGCCTCCTCCTTTGTTTTTCCCCTACCATCCCTGCAGCCCTCCCATCTCCACGAATACCATCGTCTCCCTTTCCCTGCAAAGTTGTCAACTTCGTTTTTCGACATAATGTCTTGTACATCTCATTGTTGCAATGAGTCCACCTGTATCCCTATTTAAACAATAGGTTTTTTGCCCTTCCCCTCCACAAAGTATACCAAAATCAAATACAGTGAAAACAGGAATTACCGTGGAGGAGGGACATACAAAGCAACAAAGAAATCATCTTATAAATATGTTAGAAACAATCGCAAGAAAGAAAAAAATATGAATACTTATCTTGGGGTTCATTTTGCCTAACATCAACTTATCTGACCATTTCTGCTTATCTCATACATATACTAGTCATTGAAAATAAGGGAAAACATGGTACCTACGTTTCTTTGGGCCTGGCTTACTTCACTTAATATAATTTTTTCCAAGTCTTTCCATTTCCTAACAAATGGAGCAATGTCATTCTTTCTGATGGAAACATAGAATTCCATTGTGTATATATACCACATTTTCTTGATCCATTCATCTACTGAGGGGCATCTGGGTTGGTTCTATATATTAGCTATGGTGAATAATGGTGTGATAAAAATAGTGGTGCTACTGGTAGCTTTAGTATGGTCTTGTTTGTGATCCTTTGGGTAAATACCCAAAAGTGGGTCATAGGGGAGCTCTACGTGGAGTCTTTTGAGAAAACTCCATACTACTTTCCAAAGTGGTTGAACAAGTTTACACCCCCACCAACAAGCCAGTAAGGTTAGCTTCTGTCCACATTCCCTCCAGCATCCGTTGTTATTAGAGTTCTTGATTATAGCCATTCTAACTGGGGTGAGGTGGTAACTCAATGTTGTTTTGATTTGCATTTCTTTTATGGCTATTGGTCATCCTTCTTTCCTCTTCAGAGAAGGTTCTCTGTAAGTCTTTTGCCCACTTATTTATTGGGCAGTTGTTTTTTGAGGATTTTTTGTTGGGGAATTTAATTTTTTGTGTTCCAGGTATATTTTAGGTATGAGACCCTTATCTGTTGTAAGGCTAGTGAAGATCTTCTCCCAATCCGTGGGCTTTCTATTGATCTTGCTAGCTATGCCCTTTGCCATGCAGAAGCTCTGAAATTTCATGCAATACCATTTGTCCAACCTTTCTTTGATTTGTTGTGTTTCTGGGTCTCTATTAAGAAAATTTTGGCCTGTGCCAAAGAGACCTAGGGTTTCTCCTATTCCATCCTGTAATATTTTCAGGGTGTCCGCTTTGACTCCAAGGTCTTTGATCCACTTGGGGTTGATTCAGGTATAGGGTGATATATAAGAATCTGGCTTTAGTTTTCAACAATTTTGGTTTTTAACCAATTTTGCCAGCACCATTTACTGAAGAGGCGGTCTTTTTTCCATTCTATTTTTTTAGCTCCCTTATGGAAGATTAGATGGATATAGGTCTGTGGGTTTATTTCTTGGTCCAGAGGTCTCTTCTTGTGCCAGTACCAAGCTGTTTTGAGTATTATGGCTTTGTATTAAAATTTGAAATTTGGTATTGATATCCCTCCAGCACTGTTTTCTCTGTTAAGGATCGCTTTTGCTATTTGGGGTCATTTATTGTTCCATATGAATTTTTGGATTGCCTCTTCTATTTCCTTGAATAATGAGGTTGGCATATTGATAGGTATCGCTTTGAATTTGTAGATAGCCTTGGGAAACATTGCCATTTTCACAATGTTGATCCTTCCAATCTAGGAGCATGGGAGGTTTTTCCACTTTCTAAATTCTGTTTTGATTTCCTTTTTCCAGGTTTTTAAAGTTTTCATCATAGAGGTCCTTCACTTCTTTGGTTAAGTTAATTCCTAGATATTTTATTTTTTGTGGGGCCATTACGAATGGAGTTGCTTTCCTGATTTCAGCTGTACTCTTCTCATTGTTGGCATACAGAAAAGCCATGGAATTTTGAGGATTAATTTTATACCCTGCTACTTTGCCAAAGTTTCAAATCAACTCAAGTAATTTGGGAGTGGAGTCTCTGGGATTTTTAAAATACCAGATTATGTCATCTGCAAAGAGGGAGAGTTTTATTTCATCTTTCTCTATTTGGATCCCTTTTATGTTTGCATCTTGTCTTATTGCTGTATCTAGGCTTGTCTTGTTCCTGAGTTAAGAGGAAATGGCTTTAGTTTTTCACCATTAAGTATAATGCTGGCTGTAGGTTTGTCATATACAGCCTTTATTTTATTCAGGAATGTTCCATGGATTCCTAGTTTTTCTAGCGCCTTCATCACAAAGGGGTGTTGGATCTTGTCAAATGCTTTTTCTGCATCTATTGAGATAACCATGTGGTTCTTATCCTTTCTCTAGTTGATGTAATGAATTATGGTAATTGATTTGTGTATATTGAACCATCTTTGTATCTCTGAAATGAATCCTGTTTGATCATGGTGTATGAGTTTTGGATGAATTCTTGGAGTCGATTGGCCAGTTTTGTTAGAAGTTTTGCATCGATGTTCATCAAAGAAATGGGTCTATAGTTCTCTTTCTTTGATGAGTCCCTGCCTGGTTTTGGGATGAGGGCTATGACGGCTTCATAAAATGAATTCAGTAGTGAATTTTCTCATTCAATTTCATTAAAGAGTTGGAGGAGTATAGGTGTGAACTCTGCTTTGAAGGCCTTTTAGAAATCCACTGTAAATCCATACAGTCCTGGGCTTTTCATAGATGGGAGATCTCTTACTGCTGTTTCTATTTCAATGCTTTCTATGGGCCTATTAAGTTGGTTTAACTCATTTCGGTTTAGTTTCAGCATATTAATATTTGCTAGAAAGAGGTCCAAACTAGAAAGTTTATTTCTTTGGGTGGTTTCTCTTCTTTTTCTGATAAAATTTGCTAAGGATCTGTCCATTTTGTTAATTTTTTTCAAAGAACCAACTCTTTGTTTTGGTGATTCTTTCTATGTTTTTATTTTTGGATTCTATTTTTTAAATTCTGAGTTAATTTTAATTATTTATTTCTGTCTACTGGATTGGGGTTTAGCTTGTTGCTTTTTCAACAAGGTTCAGATGTCTCATTAAATTGCTCTCCAATTTGTTGATGTAGGAACTCAGAGCTATAAACTTGCCTCTGAGTACTGCCTTTGCTGTGTCCCAGAGGAGCTGGTAACTTGTGTGCTCATTTCAGTTGAATATCATGAACATTTGGATTTTCTTTCTAATCTCTTTCATGACCCACTGGTGATGCAACAGTGTGTTGTTCAGCCTCCATGTGTTACAGGATTTTCTATGTTGGCTTTTGGTGTTGAGTTCTAATTTTATTCCCTTGTGGGCTGAGAGAATGCAAGGCATACCTTCAATATTTCTGAATCTAGACAAGTTTGCTTTGTTATCTAAAATGTGGTGTATTTTGGAAAATGTTCTGTGTGCTGCTGAGAAAAATGTGTATTCTGATGCTGCTGGGTGATATATTCTGTAGATTTCTGTTAGGTGTAGTTGATCTACGCAGTTGTTTAGATCTGCATTTTCTCTGTTGTGATTTTGCTGAGTTGATTTATCTAGTGGTGGTAGTGGTGTGTTAAAGTCTCCAACAATTAATGTCTTTGGATCTATGTGAGATTTGAGGGGAAGTAGTGTTTCTTGGATAAATTTGGGAGTTCTGTGGTTTGGTGAATAGATATTTAGAATTATAATATCCTCCTGAAGGAGAGATCCCTTAATTAGTATGTAGCAGCCTTCTTTATCTCTTCTCACTAATTTTAATTTGAAGTCTATGTTTTCTGATATTAGGATTGTAATTTCTGCCTGTTTATGGGGGCTGTTTGCTTGGTAGATTTTATTCCAGCCTTTCACTTTCAAAATATGTTTCTTTTTATGGGCAAGGTGTGACTCTTGAAGGCCGTAGATAGAAGGATCTTGCTTTTTAATCCAACTAGACAGTCTATATCACTTAATTGGAGAGTCCATTAATGTTGAGAGTTAGCACTGAGAGGTATTTGGTAGTTCCTGCCATGTTATCCACCTGCTTGGGGACTGCGACAGCTCAGTTCTTCCTATGGTTCTTGGATTCTCAGTTTGGGTGCGGTTTCTTGGCCTTTATTGTGGTCTTGCTGGTTTTCTATGTGTAGGATATCATTAAGTATCTTTTGTAGGGCTGGTTTGGTGGAGATATATTGTTTCAGGTTCTCTTTGCTATGGAAGGTTTTTATTTGACCTTTAGTTATGAAGGAGAGTTTAGCTGGGTACAGTATTCTTGGTTGACAGATTTTTTTTTTTTTTGTTTTCGGGGCATGGCATATGTCATTCCAGGCTCTTCTTGCTTTAATTGTGTCTGCTGATAAGTCTGAGGTGATTCTAATTGTTTTCCCTTTATAGGTGATTCATCTTTTCTTCTTGACAGCTTTAAGGATCCTTTCCTTGGTCTGAATTGATCCTGTGGGGATTATTATGTGACAGTGGGATGTCCTGCTCTGGTCTGGTCTATTTGGGTTTTAAAAGCTTCTGAATAGGCTTATCTTTTTGAATGTTTGGGAAGTTCTTCGCTAGGATTGATCCTGTTAAATAAGTTTCCTAGAACTTTTTTTTTTTTTTTTTTTTTCTCATGGGGCTTGAACTCTAGGCCTGGGTGCTGTCTCTCAGCTCTTCATCTTAAGGCTAGTGCTCTACTATTTGAGCCACAGATCCACTTCTGGTTTTCTGGTGATTAATTGAAGATAAGAGTCTCACAGACTTTTTTGCCCTGGATGGCTTTGGACCACAATTTTCAGATCTCAGCCTCTTGAGTAGTTAGGATTACAGGCATGAGCCACTGGCACCTGGCTGGGTATTCATTTTTTTAAACCTAGATCTTTTGCTATACTGAGATTACTCTGTCTAGCTATGAACTGAATATTGATAAAGACAGAGATGCTACAATGTTCTGAGACTTTTCATAAAGGAGATCAAAGCCTAAGTTGGGGGAAAAACACATGATAATAACCTGAGGAATGCAAACACTCCATATGTACACTTTCTTTTCTTCCACTGTTGTATATATGCATGCTCAGTTTATTTCTCTTCCTCTGGAAGTAAAGTTGAAATCATTTATCCTTTGGTATTGAGCACTGAAGAAACATTGGTGACTTTTTTCTCCTTTCATATTCTGAAGGTGACATACCACTACCAAACAAAACCACCTGGATAGTATTTTTATTGTGAAAATATATAGACATTTTAAGGTTATGCTTTGAAATCACAGACTGTATGTGAACAATGTCAATTTAGTTATTTGGAAATACTTTAAAATCAATTTTATCTATTAATTTTAAACATTTCCTTGATAGCTTATTTCTCATTAATGTATAAACATGCTTTGTGAATGGCCTTTGTATGCTCAGCATTTCTGAACTTTAATGAAAATGCTGATGCTGAATAGCAAAATTCCTAGCTAAACTTAGTTTTTGCTCAAAGGTCATTTAGGTTTCAGTGATTAAAAATGCTCAAGGTTGCATTTCATATTAATCTTTGGAGGGGCATAGATTGACTGACCTCTGTTGAAATTAAATATAACTGAAAAAGCTGCATCAGTCTTAAAATCAGCTTTATGAAAATGTTTTCATCCTCAACTTACTTTTCACACATTCCTTTTCTTGTAATTGAATACTTTGTATGTCTTACAAAAAATAACTTCGATAACTATATTAAAACTGGAAATAATTCCATAACGATAACCTGAAAATAAAAATAGCCTCGAAACTATAGATCACCACTCTATGATTTAAATCATGTTTACATATTATTCTTTTTTTCCACTCTGTAAAACATCTCTGAAATACTATATTAATTTATTAATAAGGTTGTTAGCCCAAGGATAGAGAATACTCATCCTCTTAAGTTAAAGTGTCTTTACTAAAGGCAGATTTAAAAAAGCACACTCTGCGTATACCTTTGAATACCTTTTGCCAAGTATTTACAAAAACATATTGCATATTGCCTAACCTCCTAAAACCTTAGTTTTAGTAAAAGAGAAGTGCAAATTTTCCTTGTAGTGTTAGAAATTTCTGACTACTCTGACATAGTTTTTCGTGGCATTTGGTCCTAGAAATATCAATGGAAAGTGACTAGTCAGGCTACCTCATTGGAAACTGCAGAAAGCACATGGATACTGCAGTTTGTAAAGTTTAGCAATCTGCATGTGTAGAATGAAGGTAAGCATGGTGGAAGTACCAGTTTTTCTGTTTATTCATTTATTTTCTTTGCAAGGGACCATTGGATTTTACATATGTATGTGTGTATATATAAATTTATGAAAGGCAAGATTTATGGTTGTTATCAAATTTGTGGGAGATTTGACTTCAGATAAGTGGAGTTTTACATCCTTAACAAGCTATTTGATCAATAAAGTCACTGCCTAGCTTTCTGACTAGAAGTAATGATTTAATTCTCAGGATTTTATGATTTCTGAAAGGACTCAGGAATGGGCAGTACTTATATTAGTGAGGTCAAGACCTAATCTGAGGAAATATCAACAAAGCTGCCAAAGAGATATTCATAATTATGAAACCATAGAAATCTATAAAGAACATTTTTTTGCCAAGTATAAGAAAGTATGTAAAATATAACATTTACTTTTTTTCCTAAGTATGAACACATACAGTACTTCATCCATTGGATATGTAACAATGGAATTCCCCTCTCTATAATCAATATAAGCGAGTGGAATAAGTTTAATCCAACCTCATTAATTATACACAAGCAGGTATAGTTATATACTAATACACAAAAATACACACTCACTAAAATTTTAAAAACGCACAAAGGATAATATGTTTTTGATAATGATCTTTCTGAGTTGTTTTATTTTTGCATGTTAAATATAACTAATTATAAAAATTGGCATGTCAGTATATATTGTTTTTTATACTTTATATTTTTTCTGTACTAGGGTTTTGAATTTAGGGCCTTACACTTGTTAGGCAGGTGCTCTACAACTTGAGACATGCCATAATTCTTCTCTGTTTCAATTACTTTTTAGGTAAGATTTAACTTTTTTGGTCAGCCAGCCTCACCACCATCCTATTTACATTTTCTGCCTTAGCTAGGATGAGAGGTGTTCCCTCACATTCCTTGCATACTGACTTTTGTCAGAGTTGTCCTTAAGTCTCCCCAGTCATATGAATCTTCACCTCTAGAGTATCTGGAATTAAAAGTGTGAGTAACTATGCCCAGTCTGCTGCTATACCTTTAAAAGTGAGGGGGAAATAAGTTTTTAACATGAAATACTTAGTGTTTGTGAAGTTACCTAAAACATTTTCATTTACCTTCATGAAAACAATAGAAATTTCTTTTATTTCATTTTATTTAATACTGAGGTATTCTATCTCAATTTAAAACCCAATTATCAAAATGGTGGTGTTTTGCTT
>NW_012267273.1:4620371-4636543 GCF_000151885.1 Dipodomys ordii | reverse complement strand
TCTTATAAATCATCTTTCTTGTCAATAGGATGAGAGGTTAATTTGCACTCTCATAATTCAAGACTGTAAAATTTTGAACATGAACTGCAATCAAATATATTTTTGTGGGAAAAAAAACTTTAGAAAGTAATTTACACATTTCCTATCAACTTTTAGTTTTGACTTGAAATCATTTTATATATGTGCATATAAAACACAGCACATTTCAATATTAGAACTTCTTTGTATATTATTCTTTTCCATTCCTTGTATTTTGTACCAGGTAGAGTTGTATATATGTGTGTCATTGTATATTATGTATATGTGTGTGTTGTATTTTACTATATATATATATATACACAATATATATGTATATACATATAAAATGACTAAATATAGAATATTTTATGTATACTAAAATATATGTACACTGAAATAAAATATGTGCTAAGGAGGAGTGACAAGTTTTTATTGTTTGTAAACTAGTTTACAGTATAACAAAATGAGTATCAGGAAAGTGAAACTTGTAGTGTGAGGTCAGAGGGCTTTAGATCAAAGGGGATTTGACAATATAAAAAAAGTAGCTGGATGCAATCATAATGTTCAGTGTATATGGGCAAAAATGGAACTGCATGGGTTTAGGAAAGATGGTGAGAATTATGAAAGGGATGACATTGATCAAAAGACATTATAGTCTTCAACTGATAAATTAAATAGAAAAGTTTTTGATAATAACTTAATGAAAATGTTTCAGTAAAATATATTAACGATTGGTACATTAATAAGCCTAGCAATCTATCTTCGTAAAAACTTGCTTTAATATTATTATACGGAGATTGTTGTTGGTGCTTCACAGCAAAAAAGTAATTGATATTCACAATATTTTGAAGAATAATTAGATGTGTGGGAATCACTATTCTTTTTCATAAATCACTACAAAATTCTTCGCATCAGTGAAATTTGGATCACTTACACATTAAAAATGCATTTCTTGAAGTACTCTATTGTAATCATAATAAAAGGAGTATCATTTTAGCATGCTGAGCTAAAGGAAAATTGCAAGACATAAAGTGAAACAGATGATAACTAGATTTTCCTCTCACTACTATTACTGTAGAGTAAATAGGCTACTTTAATGTCTTAAAGTTGTTAATGATATTTTTTTCCGAGTAGTTGAACACTAATTACCTGACTGGTAATACCACAAGGAATATTTTTTTAATGCAATGACCTAGTGGGACAACAAAGGAAAGGGT
Organism: Dipodomys ordii; assembly: GCF_000151885.1. Lineage (NCBI taxonomy): Eukaryota > Metazoa > Chordata > Mammalia > Rodentia > Heteromyidae > Dipodomys > Dipodomys ordii. The sequence goes on along the minus strand of NW_012267273.1, from coordinate 4,635,308 downwards.
AACAATAATCTACAAGTGATGTACTCATTGCCTTACTCATGTAACTGTAACCCCTCTCTACAGCACCTTTGCAATAAAATAAAAAAAATTTAAAGTTCATCAAAGAAATCCCATTGTTAATTAGCCTTAGGAAATCAGTTTAAATATCTATTTAAATCAAATTTTATGTAATATCATGTTAAATGGATTGTGAGGTGAGTCTTAGAACAGAACATGTAACAAATGCCAGAAGCCTACATGTCTGACAAGGATTAAAACAGATATTCAGAAAAATGGAATATCTACTATTTAATGTGTCAAATTTAAGTTATGCACTAATTGTCAATGATGATTACATGATTCAAAATCATCTCATCTCAAGTAATTATCAAATTAATCACTATGCTTTTTAACATTTGTCAATGAAAGCAAAGACCTTTGGGAAAGTTCCTGAAGTTAATCTATCTTATATTAATCTATGTGTTATTTAAATATTCTTTTATTTTTATGATATTCAAGAGCTCTATTTTCTCATCAAGAATTCTCTTGGTTTTTGATGCAGGGTGCAGGATACGGGCTTATGTAATTCAAAAATTCCCAGAAAATTTTGATAATTTGATAATTTTTCAAAATAAAGAAGGCTTTAAAATCATGGACAAAGGCACAACTGATACTTTATAGGCCCTCAATGTTCAGTATCTACCAGGCCAAGAGATAATCTGGTCAGCAGAGTGAGAAAGATCAAATGAATACAGATTTAACTGTAAATTAGAATGTTTACTTTTAGAAATTGAATCTAATAGTTTTATCCATTTTGTGAATCATTAATTATTCAATAATATCCAAAACTAAATGACAGTACATATTGTATAGACAGACATATTTTATAGAAAGTACATATTGTATAAGCTTTTCCTCACAGATATAGTAACAGTTCTTAATGTCAGCATTATATTTTCTATAGGCACGAGAACTTGTAAAAGTTCTAACTTTTCTATTTTATTTTAGTTTCATTTATCATTGTCTTTGTGTTGCATGAAATTTAGCAAAAATTGTAGAGGAAAGGGATAGAGAGGAAATAATGAAGAAAAGGAAGAAAGAAGAAAAGAAACAAGAAAAAAGGAAAGAAAAATGAAAAAGGAAAGAGAAAGAAAGAAAAAGAAAGAAAAAGAAGGAAAGGAAGAAAGAAAGGAAGGAAGGAAGAAAGGAAGGAAGGAAGGAAGGAAAGAAGGACGGAAGGAAGGAAAGCAAGCATGGGAGAAAGAAAAAGAAAGAGCACTTTGTTTAGAAAATGCTTTGACTTACAAGGAAAGAATATTAATTGATTTGAATTTTGAAAATCTAAGAAGAAAACAAGTATTTGAAAGGAGATGAAATGCTTTGAAAATCTAGGTAGGAATAAAGAAAGAAAAGAAAAAGAGGAGTGAAAGAAAATGTTTCATTTAGAAAGCACTTTGTTTTGAAATACTAGAAAGGCCAAAGTGCTTTGCTTTAACAAGACATAGAAAATGAATTACTTTGAAAACGTAGGAAGGAAGGAAGAACGCACGTTATTTAGAAAGTGAGCACTCATAAAAGCAATTATTTTTCCTTTCTTCTGGGGTTTTCAAAGTGGTCTATGAAAGAAAAAGAAGAAAGGAAAGAAGGGTAGGAGGAAGGGAAGGAGGAAGGAAGGACTACGGATTTACCTGAACAGAAAATGAAGTGTTTTGATCTTTGAAAGCCTGGAAAGAACGAAAGAGCTCTGCTTAATAAGGAGACAAAGAAAGCACTTTGGAAAGCTGATAAGAAAAAAGAAAGCACTTTGTTAAAATTCAAAGTGATGTATGAAAAACAAGATGGAAGAGAAAGAAAAGGATTCATTTATAAGACATGCTGTTTAGAAAGAAAACCCCATGTTTAGATAGCACTTTGACTTACCAGGAAAGAAAGGTGTTTCGAATTTCTGAAACCTGAAAGAAAAGAAGCACTCGGTTTAGAAAGGACACACTTAATGAACTTTGAAAACCAGGAAAGGAATATGGGGGGGGGGTGCTTTGCTGAGATTCAAAATGCTATACGAAAGAAAGGAAGTGAGAAAGAAAGCAAAGAGCTTCATTTAGAAAGTGCTTTGTTTATAAAGCGAAAGAAAGAAAACACTATTGTACAAGGTGCTTTAATTTAGCAGTGAAAGAACCTAAATGCTTTGTTCATTAAAATCCTTGGAAGGACCTTCCCAGCTGTTTCTTGGAGAGACCCAGGCACGGTCAATTAGCATCCATGGTGGAATTAGTCTATGATCCTGTACATGATGATGAATTAGCTATGGGGTTTAGGGAAATCATCAGGAATGTGAACAAGTTCCAGGACAAAGGATGACTAAAAGGAAAACTAAATGGGAGAAGAGGAATTGTAAGAGAGACTGAATCTCCAGATGACAATTTGCCCATTAAACTGGAAAGTCACTGAGGTATAGCAAGTCTTGTACAGTGAATTCAACCACATCCCCAAACTCAAACATGTTAAGAAGACAGAGAAGAAGCATTCATTTAAAGTTCAATTTGACTATATTCTTCTACTTGAGGATAAGCTGGAGCTGAAGTAGTGGATATTATTGATAGTAATGAAGAAGGCTGGTGGATGGAACACCAAGTTGGAACAAGTTGGTACTGTTTCCTCCTAAATGTGTGAGTTAAAGTAACAGATGATCGTGAAGCTCATTCAGCCCGGCAGAATCCAGGCACTGCTGTGGCCAAGCCGACAGGCAGTATCATCATCTCCTGGAAATGGAAGTGACACAGCACTGGATATGTGACCCAGTCAAAGAAAATTCCAGGGATTGGATTTGGAGATTGTTGTTGTTGTTGTTTTGTTTGTTTCGTTTTAACAAGGCTCAATGAAACTTAGGAGAAAATCCAGTAGTAAAAGGAACAAAGAAAACAAAAACAGACAAGAAGAAAACAAAAGAAAATTTATCTTTAGTCATACATCTTTTATGACAAAACCAAAACCATGGAAATAACAACAGAAAACAGACGCTGAAGGTGAAATTAAAGATAAAGAGTACTGGAGAACAGTATTTGCCTATGAAGGTGCTAGTGAAGATGAGCTTACTTTCATCTAAATAATTTTGCTATGTTTAAGATGTTGTATTAGTGGGGATAACATTTCATGTCAGACAGGCATGAGTGCATTTCTTTTTCCTCCCTCCTTCCCTCTTCTCTCCCTCCCCCCTCTCTAGCTCTCTCTGGGGAGACTGGGACCATGGCTGATGGAAAGGACAACCTAATGGCAATGGAGCATTTCTAGACAATCTCTCTATTCAGATAACTGAGCTGGATGAAGATTTTCCAAAACCAAAGAAACCACCATCTGATACTAAGGGTCCAAAAGGTCCAGTACAGCTCCAAAACCAGACTGTTAGCTGCAGAGAAGTTTGTTTGTTTTTCCTGAAGAAACAAGATGGAAAATTACTTGTGGATCAAAAACCTTCTAAATGAACTGTGCTATGAGTCCCACCCAAAAGACCTGCTCCACAAATAATTTATTAAAATCTCCTGGAAAAATATACTGAAAGGGTTCTGAAAAGCCTATTCCTTCGCCAACTTCCATAGTCAAAATTAATGGACAAGTTTCTCTGGATTTGAAACTTCAGACTGAGCCAATATCAAAACAAAGCTGGATTCAGAACAATTATCCCTTAGAGATATGTCTGTAGCCTTTGAATTATTTATAGTAAGGAACTCTAGAAAAATAAAACAGATGTTTAAATTTTGTTTTGCTTTGTTTTTGATGATATAAATTTTGATGACACAGCTTTTCAGAAAATGAGCTACAGCTCACTGCAGATAGACCAAAAATATAGGGAAAATGTGCCTGGCCACTTCAACCATAGACATATACCAAATCAAAGTATATTAAAAACAAAATAAAACAAAAAATCTTGAAGGTGCCAAAAGAAGAAGATAGTGTCAACTTAAAACCATCAGAGTACAAAAAGGATACAAGCTAATAGAAAAAGCTACACCTTTCAATACATTCCAGTGCTTTTAAAGCAAATACAACTGCTTTCCTAACTGTATTAGAAATTAAAGTGCAGCTTGAAGCAGATGTTGGAAAGCAAAATCCCTTGGATGAATTAAGAGCCCAAGTTCTTGAATGGCTGTATCTTGTAACAACATTGAGAAAGGATAGTGGTTAAAGTTGTTAAAGTTGTTAAAGCTATACAAAAACTTAGAAAAAGAGAAGACAATGAGTAGTTGAAGTAGGGAAGTTAAAAAACTCTGTCCTGTTTTCTTGAAGTGGTAGGTTCCCAGTGTTATTAGCAGGCCTGAGCCAAAACTAACTCTGGGTATCTCAACGACATATTACCTCAGTTTCCGCTGTTGTGACAAAGAAACACAAGTGTATAAAATATAATATCTTTAGAAATATTAGGAGGAGTGTGAGAGCTTTATATATATTTTGATTTCCTAAATGTACTAGAGGCCTTGTTTCTTACTGTGCTAGGGTTGGAAATATCTTATTTTGCATAGAGAGGCTACAAACTGCAAATCTTTTTTTTCTAGAAAATACTGCTTAATCTGAATCAAAACAAATTCACAACAGTTTTTTTTTCAACTGAAATTTTAATATTATTTTAAAAGAGATCTATACTACAAACCTATTGGTATCTTTAAAAATAATAAGTAAGATAAACTGTGAGAAAGACAAATTAGTTTCCTAGTAATCATAGTCACTAATTTCCCTATAATACATAAGGAATATAAACTGTGTGTATGCATGTAAGTATGCATATATATTTATCATATGCACATATATGTAAATAATATTTATATAAAATGTGTAATATATATGTATATATATTTACTTTACCTTTAAAACTAAACAGCATTATCTGTAATGCTATTTATATTTTGGATGATTAAGGGTTTCCCATATATAAACAATATTACTCACCCATGCATTTACTAATAAGTAATGAGAAAATATTTTCAACTTTTAGATTGTTTTACATTACTTGCCCTATAGTATTTACAAAAAAATGATTAACTAAATGTTTTGGATTGTCAAGCATTTGAAAATATATAAGCTTCATTCAAAATTGATGAGGTCTACAGAAACTAAGATGTCAATTCTCAGCCGGTGCCTAGAACCTGCAAACACCAGTCCTACTGCTGTACTTTTCTGCTTGCTTTATGGTCTGAAATATTCCTTATTTTATTATCTTATGATTTAGATCTCCATACTCTTCCCTCTGATTCTGATAATGATAGTATTAGGAAAAGAAAATATAAATCTTTTCAGAAATTCAGTGTCAGGTTTCATACATGAACATGATACTATATATATATATATATATATATATATATATATATATATATAGTGTAAATACTCAGGTTTTCAGTGAATAATTTATCAAGTTAAAGTTATGGAGATTGACTGAACTGTTGTTTTGGTAAATGCATCTAGAAAGAGTGCTATTATCTCATAAAATGTGACATTACAGCTTATTTAAACCAAATCTAGTTAGCCATACATTTTCACAGAATGAATAAATGAGAAATTTCTTCAGTCAAATTGATCAGTAGAGCATTTTAAGTTTTATTATAGGTAGTTTGTGTAAAAACACATGTTGGTTTATTTCTATTAATGATGTCAGAAAGGTTCCAGTGGGTTCCAGATTATTCTCATGAATTGTTTGAGCTCTGCTTGGTGGCAGCTGTGGTCTTGATGTCCCAGCACTTGGAAGTATGGGGTGTGGGTCATGTGTTTCAAGTCCGACTGGGCTACATTATATGAAACTTTCCCCCCTCTTGGGGGAGGGGAGGATACATATCTCATTAGTGAATAGCATAAGATGGTAGTGAGTATTAAAATAAGTTTTTTCCCCTGCCCCATTCAGAATAAGAAAATGTGTCTATGTGTCTGTTCTTCTGACCTCATCAAAATAGTAAAGAAAATCAAGTAAGTTTGAATGTAAAGGGAATATAATTCTTTATATGGTAATTTTCCTGCATTTTCTCTTGATATGGGAACTTCTATTAAGTACTATTCCTAAAGTTCATATCAGAAAGTAATATAATTATAGCTTTTACTTAGGGATTTAGGAAAAAAAGTGAGTGTCTTTAATTTTTAAAAAGTGCAGTAACTACAAATAGCTGACTAAAAGTGAACCAAATTATCACATAGTATGTGTAGCTCAGGTCTGCTTTTCTCTGAGCCAAATAATATACCCAATATGCTAAATATATTCCTTTTGGGGGGGGGTCCGATCATAGGGCCTGAACTCTGGGCCTGGGTGCTGTCTCTCAGCTCTTCAGCTCAAGGCTCATGCATGCAAGGGAAGCGCTCTACCACTGAGCCACATTCCCAGCCCATATATTCCATTTTTTATGCATGTGTGTTTGTGACCATGAAGCTTCTGCTTTATTATCAAGCAGTTACTTCTAAAGTTTCATATGCAAAAAAGAAAGAAGACTTGTATAATTAAGAACTCTTTTATCCTTCTAAATTTGATTTCAGGAAAAAAATTATGTACATACATATATATGTATGTACATGTGTGTTATTGCAAATATACTAGCATAGTACAGTAATTGTATGTCAAATTATCTTTCCAGTTCATAATACATGAATGATAGCTCATGACAACAATTATACAACTTACTAAAATCTTTATAGATAGCCTGATTACAAAATGATATATTCCTGTTATGAAATACTTTATTTAACACAGTAATTATATTTGTTGAACAAATTCACAGTGTTAAATAGTTACGGACATTTCTACATCATTGCCCTGATATACTGTATCTTTTAGAATATAAACATATGATTTTATTATATAACATGTAATATGTAGGCATAATCATTGTAGTCATACATTATGTGTAATAGATATCTATAAAATGCCTTAGTACCCTAATTGCATCTCAGGAATTTGACTAAGATCAAATGTAATAAAATGTTTTTGTATTCCTAAAGAATATTCAAAAATAAAACAAAACAAAACAAAAATGAATTCTTAGTACTTCGATAAAATAATTATCTTTTTTATTAAATTAAGTGACAAATTAAAAATTTCAAAATAATAACTCACAAATTATACTATAATTAAAGGCATTTTGGAATAATAAGTTAATTGGATATAAGATCTGAAAGAGTGTTTATTTTTTTTTCTTAAAATGAGCTTTATTCTTTCTTTTCTAAGACCATTGCTTATGAATTTGAAGATCTGGATAATTTATCCAAATGAAAAATTAGAGACTAAAATGAACCATGTAGTGGGTTCATGGCACTTAATGTATAAGAAATTGTAGAGGCAGAGAGATGCATATTATCACAAGGTTCTTTGCTACTAATTTTTTTTTGTATTCTTCTCACTGCATCAGTATTTCTGAACTAGAAAAAGAATACAGAGCTACATTTCTCCTGCAAGATTTCAGAGAAGAATGTCAGTATTGGTATGACATTTGAAGATTATGAGTTAAAAACATTCTAAGACCCTATTTGAAAATAATAGAAGCTAAAAACAGTGGCAATGTGGTTTAAGGTGTAGAGTGTCTGCTTATCAAATGCAAGGCCATGAGCTCAACTTCAATGAAATCAACACATAGAAGATTTATCATTCCTAATATCAAAACTAAGAGCTGGTAACAATGTAGCAAAAGAAGAATGGTTACTCAGTGCTTATGATGAATGCATAAGGACTACAGTCATTTTGAAAAACACTGGAGGATGATGTGGCTATGTCTTGTACAATTAAACATATACTTACCACTTGCTTCAGCAATTGTATTATTTTTCCATTTACCAGAAGGAATTAAAAACATATGTTATACAAACATTTTCAACACGATATGTATTATGTATAAGTTCATTTGTTATGACAAACATGGAAGCAACCAAGAAGTTATTCAAAAAAATGGATAAAGACACTATTAAAACCTCACAATGTAATATTTTTATCAATAAAAATAAATTACTTATGACTGCATAATAAGATAGGGAGGGATTTTATGTATACATCACAAAGTAAAAAGATTGCTTTGAAGAATTACACAGTGTACAGTTACAACTATTTTTCATTTTAGAAAGTAAAACAGTATGGGATAGGAGAATAAATAAGAAAGAGAATACAGAAGATAAGAGTAGCCAGGTGCCAGTGGCTCACACCTGTAATCCTAACTACTCAGGAGGCTGAGATCTGAGGATCATGGTTCAAAGCCATCTCAGGCAGAAAAGTCCATGAGACTATCTCCAATAAACCACTAGAAAACTGGAAGTAGTGCTGTGGCTCAAGTGGTAGAGCACTAGCCTTGAGCTGAAGAGTACAGACACAGACCAGCCCAGAGTTCAAGCCCCACGACAAAAAAAAAAAAAAAAAGAAGGTAAGTGTAGTGAATTTATGAATGTTTTGGTTTTGTAATGAAGTATACTCTTCAAAGTTTGCAAAAACTCAGTTTGACTTGAATTGTGAAATATGATGTTGACTGAGTGATTTCTGTCTCATCCTTAGTAGGAAATGCTGTTATAAAGCAAGCTCTGTGTGTGCAGAAGATGTATAGGGAAATTTCTGTGTGTTCATCCCAATCTTTGTAAGCCTCAAACTGCATTTAAATACACTTGAAGTAGAGCTTAGAATGTGGTTTAGTGGCACAGTGCTTGCCTAGCATACATGAGTCTTCGGGTTTGATTCCTCAGTACCACATAAATAAACAATAATAATAATAAAGCAATTCTTCAGTACCACATAAGCAAACAAATATAATAAGAAGAATGAATAAAGAACCTAGATGTCAGTGGCTTTTACCTAAAATCCTAGGTATTCAAGGGAGTGATGTATGAGGATGGATGTTTACAACCAGCTTTGGCACACATCTTTGAGACTCCTCTCCAATTGTTCAGAAAGCTCCATAAATGGAGGCATAGCTCAAGTAGCAGGGAGCCAGGCTTGAGCAATAAGATGAGATCATGTGCAAAGGGAAGTTCAATTCCTAGTATGGTACAAAAATAGAAAACAAAAAAAAGGATAGAAGGAAGGAAATTTCAAAAGGAAAAAAAGCAAGGAAGGGAGAGAAGGGAAGGAAGGAAGGAAAGAAAGAAGGAGAGGAAGGAAGGAAGGAAGGAGAGGAAGGAAGGAAGAAAGGAGAGAAGTTGTTTTTTGTTTTTTTTTGGGTCCGGTAGTGGGGCCTGAACTCTGGGCCTGGGGGCTGTCCCTCAGCTCTTCAGCTCAAGGCTAGTGCTCTACCAGTTGAACCACAGCGCCACTTCCGGCTTTTTTCTTTTTGCTTATGTGGTGCTGAGGAATCAAACCCAGGGCCTCAGGCATGCAAGGCAAGCGCTCTACCACTGAGCCACCTTCCCAGCCCAGGAGAGAAGTTTTGAAAATGTACATTATCTGTACATCTTGCTGGATACTGTACTCATAGTAATATCCTTGGAATGATAAGAATTTGAAAGAAAAATAAGAAAGCCTTTTTTCTATTTATTTTATTTTATTATGCCCTTTTCTATTTATTACTAAATAGGAATCCTCATTTACAGAGATTTGGTATTTTTACTGTATTATACTCTGTGTATACTCACAAGTTGATTTCTCTGAAGCTAATCTACAACAAGTTTATTAATTTATGAACCAGAGATGCTTCCCACTTTTAAAATGTTTAATAGCAACAGTGCAATTGTAGCATGTTATGCCTAAATTAATTTGGAAACATTTTACATTTCAAATATTTTAAAACTAACCTGCTGTTTTGTTTGTCAAGCCAGTGTGAGTTTGTGAAAATAAGATCAGTAGATTTCAGTGATATTATAATCACAAAAGCTGAATTTACTCAAGTGAAATTAAACAGATCAGGGAGAATATAGTTAAAAATATATAAAAGAAACTAAACCAATTTAGTGGCTTGTTTACAAGGTTATTTACATCTTGCTATTATACCCTATCAAGGATGCTTATTACTTGGTTGTTAGAAAAAAGCTTTAACTTTTGTAATAAAAGCACTTTGAAGCTCTGACAGAAAAAAAATCTATTCAGAAGGACATTTAAAACTGTAGTTTCTATCATTCTTTTCATTCATATCAATGTCATGTTTAGAAAATCTGTTTTATATCTACATAACTTGGACATTATTTGAGGTATATTGGAAATAAATTACAATATAACAATTTTTAGATGGCTCTTAAATTACAAAAATGTACTCGATGATTTAACTTAGTAAATATTCCAAATGGTGAACACATATTAGAAATAATTTAGCAAAAGAAAAATAGATAAAACCTTTTAAAAATTAAATTGAATTTCTATCAAAATTGAAATTGAAAGCAATAATTTCAACGTTGCAATCACTATTGCAAATAATTGTTATTGATTAGATCATAATACATTTAAGTATTAACTAATGGAACAAGACTCTGAAGAATTTTTCATGAGTATTTTAAATTATTCTTCAAAGTACCTTTATGTACAAGATATTATAACTTTTCTGGGTTTTGTTTATTGAAGCTTAATTCTTTTTTAGTAATAGGCAAAATATGGGATCAACTAAAGACAATGAAATACTGTTTATTTTGCAATATACGGAAGGACTTGATGATTCTGATGTCAAGTGAAATAAGCCTGGCACAGAAAGATAAGCACTATATGACTTCACAGGTGAAATTGTAAAAAAAAAATGTGACTTCGTAGAAGTTTGCAGGGAGATTTATTTCAAAAGATCCTATTGATTAATCTACATTTCTATACTAAATAGATACACTAAATAAATAAACATGAGCCTATCACTGATTTAGCAAATAATCTTGTCTTACTTGTGTATGTGTTTGAATACTCAGAAAGTCACAGAATCAAATCTCAAATCTTTCAAATATACAAAGATCTGCAATATACTTGAAATAATCTTCAATATTCTTTTCATACACATATTCTTCAATGCTCTTATTTCTTCCTCGATACAATTAAACTGTTACTATATTATCATTGGTCACAAATGTAATATCAACAGCAAAAGGAAAGGGAAATGATAAGGTCTTGGCTATTCCATACATTTCTGAATGTTACCATTGATAATAAAAGAGTAAATTTGAGGGAAATTATATACATTGTACATTGATTTTCATCAATAAATGTGCATTTTAAAATGTAAATCATTTTATTTATATAGTATCTTATAAGTGCAGATAGAAATAATCAATACTATATGCATAATATAGACAATAAACATTTTAGCAGAATCAGGATATAATTCCATTATGACAAGAAGCCTGGAAATAAAATGCTGGTAAAAGAATATTGCAATCAAAATATCATCATAAAGCTCATCAAACTAATGGAATTTTATACTAAGTCTGTACAAAATTTCTCTTCTATATTTGTCAGGTTTTGTGCGATGAGGGCATACCACATAAAATTTACAGTTTTATGTTTTAGGATATCCCAACTCATAGTGATTCTTATGAGATTTAACATGCATTATTATAGAAATGACCACCTACTTCATACAAATGGGAAAACATTAATTCTCTGTCAATAATATTATTGTCATTAAACTACGTATGATACATTTAGTGCATTATTTATTTTTTTTTCATTAATGATTAAAAAGGTCATATTTTAAAGCACTAACATTATCAATCCAACACTAAATAACCACCAGTAGTTGTAATACCTCTACTGTACAGTACAAATGTATTCTTAAGGTCTATGAAATATGTAGAATTGATATAATATTTTCTAGAAAAGAAGGTAAACTATACGGGCTTTATTTCAATATTGACTTGCTATGTTATTATGGTTATATTATTTTGAAAAATGTCTTTAAGTAGTTGTACAAAGGAACTGCCATTTAGCAAGGAAGTATAGGAATACATTCTACCTTGATCAATGTCACCTGTTTCAGTATTCTCATCCATCCCTACCCTACCCACTCTTGCCATTTCTCTTCTGAATTTTGTAGGATTTACATTGGATTCTTGACTTCATTCTCACCTGTTTATCCTGTTCATTTGCCTGTTCCTTTCCCCTTGCCCCCCCCCGCCCCTTTCTAATACACACTTCTTAGTGATTTATTTTGCTAAGCTATTGATTCTACTCTTTCCTGATCAAGACTGATCTTTTCCCATCCATATCTGGATAAAACACATTGTTTCATTTGAAGTATTTTATTATTAAAAGATGTTTTTCCTTAAAAAATACAGTGTCTCAAAACCAGCTCAGTTGCATGTTTTAAGTTTGTCAAAATATCATAAACTGGTCTATTAAAATAGGAAAAAACCGTGGAGAGATTTTTCCCACATACCTGTTCAAGGTTCCATGTAAAGTGTTTCGTCAGCACCTTTTACTATCTAATAAAGTCATAAGAAAAATTGAATTAAGTCAATAAATGAAAGTAGAAAAACATTTAGAAATCTTAAATTTACCCAGTTTAAAATGTCTCTTACAAAGAACATATTTTGGATAAAAGTTTAAATCATTTAAACTTTTATTATTATAATGTGTTATGTGCTATCTTTTCCCCCTTTGTTGCTGGTCCTGGGGCTTGAATTCATGGTCTGAGCATGGTTGCTGAGCCTTTTTTTTTTTTTTTTTTTATGGTCAAGACGAGCACTGTAGAGCTTGAGCCATCACTCTACTTCCAGCTTTGTGGTGCTTAACTGAAGATAAGAGTATATTAGACTTTCCTGCCTGGGTTGGCTTTGAACCTAGATCCTCAGATCTCACCTGCATGAGTAAGCAAGGATTACAGGTGTGAGGCACCAGTGCCTGTCTGGCTGTTAATCATTTTAATGTCTTAAAGAATATTTGTTTTATTCTTTATAGTCACTTGTTAGAGAAACACTGACGGATAACACCAGGCTCATATTTTACACTGTCTCTTTGCTTCTTTATGAAGCCAGACGAATAAACTTCAATAGTCTTCAAAAAGTCAGCAAGATTGCAGCACTGCATTTTGGTCCCTGGAGTGACTACAGCGTGAAGATTTTCCTTACTTCAGAATATTAGACTGGAAGTCCATAATCCATTTACCACAAGCAACAGCATGCCATTCTTGACCTCCATGAAGTTAAAAACAAAACCACATAACCAATTGAGTTCTATTTTACAGTATTTTATCTTTAATGTAGAATGCAGTATGTTGAATTATATTGGTTTATTCTTTTAAACAGGAAAATAAATTTATTGTGGTAAATGGTACAGTTTTCAGACTTGTTTTAAAGTATAACTTGAAGGTAGTTTCACTGAAATGACTAGAGTTTAGTATTTGGCATTTTTTCTAAGGTCAAATATTCTAGAGATGAGAATAAGTGTGTTGGTGAAATAACGGCTACATCAGATTCCTATCCCTATAACATAAAACTTTATTGGCACTAGTGTCATATAGATGATAAGAAAAACAGCCCTTAAAACTATAATTTAGTTCTCTGCAAAATATGATGTAAACATGCAGGAAGATTTATGCATGTAAAATATTTTAATGACTTGAAAATATTAGTCAATGTCTGTATATGCTTTTTATTTGCAAAGAGAAACTCAAGACGATAGCAGTAGAGGTTCAGAGACCTTAGTAAATACACTAACATTCTGATATACAGCTCCAAGCCTTCCTTTAATAACTATAAATTTAAATCAAAATAATAATCTAGTATTATTATATGAAATATTTTCTAGCTTATAGTAAAGGACATACAACCTTATAGAAAGATATAAAGCATATTCACAATTTCTCCAAAGTGTTACATTATTAATTTCAGAATATCAGCTCTAAATGTTTTAGGAACAACCAGTGTGTGTGTAACCATACATGATGCCACACACACATAGACTTTTAATTTTCTAAAAAAATATACTTTTTATTTATTTCCTTGTTTATTGTACTCATGAATTTTTCCCTTACCAGCCAACCAATCTACCACTTGAGAATGTCCCCAGCATTAAAAATATGTATTTTTCACTTTAGGTGAATTATATTAGGTGCTATGTTAGACTTCTGCCTAGTAAAATCCTAAGTGCACAGGATTACTTTCTTTATCCAGCAATAAAAATCTCTAGGATACTTGGACATAATTTAATAAGATATAGTTTCATTATATATATATATATATATATATATACACATATATGTATGGTTACACACACATACACACACACACACACACACACACACACACACAGAATCGTGGGGCCTGAAGCTCTGGGCATTGGTGCTGTCCCTGAGCTCTTCAGCTCAAGGCTAGTGCTCTACCACTTGAGCCACAGTGGCACTTCCGGCTTTTTTTCTTTTTGCTTATGTGGTGCTGAGGAATTGAACCCAGGGCCTTATGCATGCAAGGCAAGCACTCTACCACTGAACTACATTCCCAGCCCCTATAATTTCTACAAATATTTTATGTTACATTCATTCCATATCTATGTAGCATTTAGCTCACAGAAGCCTTTGCAGTATTTAAATATATGGGCATAATCCTCTTAAGTTGACGTACTTTCTAACCAAAAGTATATTGTTTTCATTGTTTTCTTATTCACCATTATCTACTCTATTTAACTATATAAAATTAAATTTCTATTTTTCAATATTTGGTTGGGAAATTGTCGGAGGCACAGACTCTCGTGACCCTTCCTAAGGATTTGTGTGCTTTATAAGGTTATGTGTGCTAGATGAGGAATGAAAACTCTAGCACCTAGCCGCACTCCTCAAGTGGGGAAAGGGAAAACTCTCTGAGTCTGATAATTCAGATACCCAGCCGTGGCCTCAAGGCCGGTGTCAGGATGTATTCCTCGTGCCCCCTTTTCATGGCATCGTAAACATATAAAACAACACTTTGATGCCTCTTCTCTGGGTAAAACATTTGTACCTTGTATATCTTTTATAACCTTTTGACCATATATATATATATATATATATATATATATCTTATAACTTTTTGGTCTTCCATATCCCCTGTAATCTTTTGGACAAATATCTCCTATAAACTTTT
>NW_012267273.1:4612297-4620321 GCF_000151885.1 Dipodomys ordii | reverse complement strand
AACATTTGTACCTTGTATATCTTTTATAACCTTTTGACCATATATATATATATATATATATATATATATATATATATCTTATAACTTTTTGGTCTTCCATATCCCCTGTAATCTTTTGGACAAATATCTCCTATAAACTTTTGGTCCTGTGATACTGTCACATGCCCACTGACTAAGATTTACTTTCTTTGTTTGTATGTCGTATGTAAGTTGGTAGTTTTCCCTATTAAACTTTGCCCATATCCTCATGATGTGGTTCACTCTCTACCTACCAGGCACTGCGTTCCCAGGTCTCGCTGAAGAATCAGCAACTGTAATAAGGGGGAAAAAAACCACAATTATTTCATAGGATCTTTATTACAGCATATAGTATGTACACTTGATTGTTGACTTCCCTGGTTTAAGAGATGCCTTAATATTGACGGGTATACTTATTGTTATATTGTCAGGGTCTGTGTACATAAGACTTTGGATTCTTAAGCCTTTCAGTGAAGACTTGTACCGGAGGTTCCCCAGGGTGCTTCTGTGATTTCAGACGTGAAAAGGAGCTGCACCATATAACTCTCTTTGTACTTAGAGCTTTTTGGTGTGGGTAGCCAATGGTTCCCTGGCTCTTCAACCAGCCTCTGATCACCTGAGCCAATTTGACATATTCCTTTACAATCACACATAAATTCTACTTCTGATTATGTAAGGTGATAATTGACATGATTGATTGGGGCCTTTCAAAGGAAGGCACTTTGCATTACGACATCAACAATTTTGGTAGTTCTATATGTGGGTACAGTCCAATGTTTAATCAGCTTCTAAACGAGGCTATTTAAAATCTGATGGGCTGAATTCAAAGGATGCATTATGATTTTTGCAATCATCCTGACAATGTCCTGCTTACATTTTACTTCTATGCTTCTGTAACTTAATTGTAAGTTAATCATGTAAAACAACTGGAAGAGAGTAGTTAATTCTGGAAAAACATTCTAAGCATACCTAACATAACCAAAAAAGATATCGATCTATGAATTTTTCATATTATACAAAAATATAGTCATTTCACTTAACATCATCTTATCTCGTCACATGTGCATAGCTTTTGACATTTTCTTCTTGTTCCAGACATAAACTAGTTATTGCAAAGAAGTGAAACCATGGGACCTATGTTTCTTTGAGCCTGACTTACTTCACTATATATGTGTTTTTCCAAGTCTTTCCATTTCCTAACAAATAGGGCGATGTCATTTTTTCTGATGGAGTTATAGAATTCCTATATATAATATATATATATATATATATTATATATATTGTATATTTTATATAATATATATATTATATAGGAATTCTATATATATATACATATATACCATGTTTTCTTGATCCATTCATCTACTGAGAGCCATCTGGATGATAGGGACACAAGTGTTCTTTCCTTTCTTCTTGTTATTGTATCTAGTATTTATAATGTACCATGTGAATTTTTTTTATTGCTACGTATGTTCCTCCCCCATGGTATAACCCCTGTTTGCACTGTACTTGATGTCGGTCCAATTTGGGGAGGGAAAGGGAAAAAACAAAATGTTTAAATAGGGATTCAGGCTGACTGACCCATTGTAACTGTGAGATGTACTAGACCCTATGTTGAAAAACGAACTTTACAATTTAGGTGAGGGGGAGAGTGTAGTTGTGGAGATGGGAGGGAAGGGATGGAAGAGGAAAAACAAAGGAGGAGACAACAATGCTTGATAGGAAATGTATGTATTACCTTGCTCATGTAACTGTAACCCCTCTGTACAGTAATTTTCCAATAAAAACTTATTAAAATATAGTTATGTGGAAAAAATAAATACTTAATCATTTAAATCATTTAATTTGTACTTATAAAAATAACTTATTGGTAAACTCTCCTTTTTTGTTTTTTTGCCAGACCTAGGGCTTGAAATCAAAGCCTGAGACCTGTCCCTGAGCTTCTTTTTTGCCCAAGGCTAGTACTCTATCACTTGAGCCGCAGCGACACTTCTGGCTTTTTCTGTATATGTGGTGCTGAGGAATCAGACCAGGCATTTGTGTATGCTAAGCAAGCATTCTACTACTAAGCCACATTCCCAGTCCCCATTAGTAAACTCTTTTTTTTAACTTTATTTTATTTTTATTTTTTATTGTGAAAATACTGTACAGAGGGGTTACAATTTGATGGGCAAGATAGTGAGTACATTTCTTATCAAGCATTGTACCCTCCTCCTTTGTTTCCCCTTTCCATCCCTTCCTAATTTAACAAAGTTTTGAAATTTTTGCCATTATTCTGAACATTATAAAACCTTGTGAAAATAAAAAGGTGGTTAACTATAGGAATTTTGATTTGGGACTGAACATTCTAAAGAACTTTATCTTATGAATCATATAGCTGTTTCATTAAATTTAATTCATTAAAAATGTATTACTAGAAAAGGTTCTAGCAGAGGATCACAATAGCTCAATAGCTATGCACATATGAGCTTATGAAATGATGCTAGTTGAAATGATCTACAAGATATGGAAACAAGGTTTTTTTGTTGCTTTTTTTCACTGTACTTTTTTCTTTCATCTCACCCTCCTTTGGTTTACTCCCTAGTGTCACTGTTTTTGATTTTGATGCTCTTTGTATTATATGTTTATCTGATTTGAGGATGGGAAGGGGAATCACAGAAATGGCGATGCAAAGGGTTAACCAACTATGTAGGAAATTAACTTCACAATTTGGGGAGGAGGAGTTAGGGGGGAAGGGGAGGAAAACGAGTAAGAGGGTAAAAATGTGCTCATTACCTTACTTATGTAATTGTAACCCCTCTGTACATCATCTTTACAATAAGAATAGAATTATTCAAATGTTAAAATGCATATTATTTTCCTTAAGGTAGAAAAAAAGATAACTGAGCTGATACAAAAATGTAAAAATATTTCCATAGTCAAGCAGGGATGGAATCTCAAATTAATAACTTAGGCCTCATATCTCTGAGGACATTTCTACTGCAATTATCCCCAAGTCCTGCAGTTAAATGTAAAGAAATATCAGATTTGTAAAAACACAAAAACACAATTACTTATGAAAGAGCTCACTTGGTAATGCTCCATTAATGAAAATGATCAGTTTCTTTACTGATGTTAAAGATTAATCTATATGTTTTTCTGCAAAATCTAACCATTTACTTTAAACTCAAGGATCTGAATTGAATCACCAGTACTTAAAAATAAACAAATAGAAAAATAGTAATAATATTTACAAATGATAAATATTTATTTTCCACATAATCCATTGGAGTCTTTAAGAATTAGATAACTTTGTATGGGGATATAGCTTTGAAAAGATATAATTAAACACAGAATGTATCTCAATTTTTTTTTTTTTGGGTCCGGTCGTGGGGCCTGAACTCAGGGCCTGGGCTCTGTCCCTCAGCTCTTCAGCTCAAGGCTAGTGCTCTACCACTTGAGCCACAACACCACTTCCGGCTTTCTTTTTTCTTTTTGCTTATGTGGTGCTGAGGAATCGAACCCAGGGCCTCAAGCATGCAAGGCAAGCGCTCTACCACTGAGCCACCTTCCCAGCCCCTGTAATTCAATTTTGAACTAAGTTTAGGAGATATGTTCCATAGTCATTTCACATCCTTTGTTATATTTGCTGAAGTTCATTGGACATTATTCAGTTCAGAATTTTAGGGGATCCTTGTAGATATTGTCTGTGGAAGACAATATGTCTGAGAACACACAGTGTTTGACAAATTTTGTGAATTGTCCTAGAGATTAAATAGAAAAATAAAATCATGTACTAAATATTATTTCCTTAGTCATGATTAACAGCTTACCATGATCACAATTATAATAACAACAAAAACTATTTGAAAGAAGTTCTATTTTAGACTTCCAACAATAATTATTTCTGTGACCAAATAGGTTTTACAACCTCTCCTAAACTAAAATAAGAGCTCACTAATGAGAAGTTTCCAGTGATTAATTAGAAGCCTGTTGAAAACATCTTCTGAAAGTAGCTAAATTAGGCTTTTCTTTTTCCCCAAGAAAGTGTTTTCTACTAATTGGCTTTTTTTTTTCTCCATTAGATAGCAAATTGTGGTATGGGAAGTTTCTTTTCTTTTCTTAATACCTTTCAAGTTCATGGATGAAAGGGAAAATTACTATTATATATATATATATATATATAATATTGGAATGTAATATTGGAATATTGGATTGAATGAATCATATATTTATTCAATCCAATATTCCATTAACTTTCTATACAAACTGAGAGTAAATAATAGCACATACAGAGGACTTGCCATGAGATCACTTATTGGAACAATGTCCAGTGCCAGTGGTAAATGAGTGATGTGACCCACAACTCGTGTCTCTTTCTTGTTCTCAAATCTTGGTATTACTCTTCATTCACATCCATTAACTGCAGGAACTTCCATTGTCTAATTTATCATTGGTCTTAAATATATTATCCCTTTTCAAAACAATTTCATCTTTTTTAAATTTTTGTCAAAAATGTAAAAGCACAAAATGAGATGCCTTTGATTGAAACAGGCTGTTCTGGAAATGTATTGCTTTATTGTGAATATCATTAAACCAAAAGTTCTTTGTGAAATAATTACTGTGTATTTTAATTATTAAGATTGATTAAAAGGCCAGCTGACCTGTATTTCAAATAGTAGATTCAAATCTGTTCTATAAGTAAAGGTGTGCCAATAATAAACAAAATGAGGTGGGTTTATTAGTAAGATCATGTATTTCAATCCAAATTAAGTAGCTGCAATGTCTACAATTTCATAATTTTGTGTATTTATAAAATAATTGCAGGCTCATGCTTGCAATCCTAGCTACTCAGAAGGCTGAAATCTGAGGATTGTGATTTGAAGCCAGCCTGGGCAGGAAAGTATGTGGGACGCATAACTCAGATTAGCTACCGACAAAAGAATAAGAAAAAGAAAAGAAAAAAGCTGAAATTGGAGCTGTGGTTCTAGTGAAAGCATACTGATCTTGTGGAAAAAAATCTTAGTGGAAAGGAAGAAGCCCTGAGTTCAAGTCCGAGGATCAACACCAAAATAAATTAAGATAAAAATATACATTCTGCTGCCTTGGAGACAGGAATCTATATTAGATGTAATCACTTTATCTTTTCCTAATAATCCTCCAAAAGCTTAAAAGTGCTTCATAGGGTATCATGGCATATGCTTTTCAGGAATCTAAGGGGTGAGGTTGAGTTTTATGCTGGCCTGAACTATAAAGTGAGACTCAAAAATATCCAAACAAAGCAAACAAAAATGAACACAAGAAAGAAAATGAGACAAATTTCTTGTTAGAATTTTGTTTTGAGGAAACAAACTTGTTCTTCAGAGGAAACTGGCATCCTAATGCGAATTCCACACAAAATGCCATGCTTGAAAATCGACTTTAATGTGACTTGGAAGAGATAATATATCACAGAATATTTCATGTCTCAGGTTTTTTTCTGCAAATTATTGGAAATTTTTTGCAAATACTTTTCTGATTATGAAAAATCCATGATCAATTATGCAACTGAGAAAAATTAATTATTTCTTTTTACTCATTTGTACATTCTCCATCAACCACAAAAAACTTTTTGTTATGATAATTAAATAAATCTTCATAAATTTCTACATCCATAAAATATTGTGAAATCATTTTTATAGATGGCATCATTACAACTTAATTACATTTTGTAATTTTGTTTATATGAAGTGAAAAAATCTTTATTTTCAAATTTTATTAAGTATATTAAATAATATTTCACAACAGTCATTTTTGTTGTATCAGTATCTTTATTTGCCATCCATTCACCAGTATGTCGAGAAATTAAATGTTAGCTCCATCAGAAATAATGATCTACTTTTTCTATCATAATACCTTCTCCTTCCATTTTTCTTCTTCATCAATTAAAGTTGTCAACATTAAATTCTCTATAGATTTCTGAGTTTTAATACATTTGTTTTTTCCTTATCATCTTTTGAAACAATTTGGTTAACCAAAACATTGACTTTCTAGCTTCTTCATATTGTCATTTACAACAAACGATCATATTATGTATTCTGTTAATGTGTAGTTTTTCATCTTTTTCATTGACTAAAAAATAAATGCCATGAAACTGAATTTATTTTACTACAATATTAACTCTCTAGTAAGATATCTGAGGTCAATGACTGGGCCTGCAACAAATGAAGGCTATTCTTAATTTGTATTTCAAAAGTTTTCTGTAGATTATTTGAACTACAAGATTCATTTTATTTAAAAAAATACTTTACAATTAAAAAAATAGTATATACGGGAAGCAACTTCTTCTTCAATTACAGGAGCTCCAACTAAAATTTTGACATTCTGTGTCAAAATTCCCCGTTCTTATTTCAAATGTTGTCCCAAAACACTAATAAACCATGGTCTGGAAATAGATGAATTTTTGCTTGTTTATTGTGAATTATTAGAAAGCAGTTACCACATAGCCATCATGGTGACATGTGCCTGTAATTTCAACATTTTTCAAAGGCTGATGGAGGAAAATTGAAAGCTCAAAGCTAGCATGTAATCATGACAAAACATTGTCTTACAAAAAAAGAAAAAAGCTGTGTGTGTGTGTGTGTGTGTGTGTGTATGTGTGTGTGTGTTTTCCAGTTCTGGGTTTTGGATTCAGGGCCTGGACACTGTCCCAGAGATTATTTTTTTCCCAAGAATAGCATTTTTTTTCACTTGAATTCCAGCTCTATTTTCACCATTTGGGTGGTTAATTGGATATAAGAGTCTCACAGACTTTCCTGTACAGGTTGGCTTCAAATTGTGATCCTCAGATCTCAGCCTCTTAAGTAGTTAAGATTACAGGCATGGGTCACCAGCACCTAAATTCAAAAAGGAATATTTACGAAATACTTTTATATAATAAGCTAAGGGATATTTGCTCCACAATTTAGAAGCACTTCAATTCGTTGTTGTAGGAGGTGGTAATGATGGAGGTGGTAATAGTAGCGCCTGAAATCAGTGCCTGAGCGCTGTTCCTGAGCTTTTGTCCTCAAGGCTAGCACTCTACTACTTGATCCACAGCCCCATTTCTAGCTTTTAAGTTGTGAATTGGCAATAATAGTCTCACAGAGTTTCCTGCCTGGTCTGGCTTTGAGCTTTGATCCTGAGATCTCAGCCTCCTTAGTAGCTAGGATTAAAGGTGTGAGCCGGGCGCTGGTGGCTCACGCCTGTAATCCTAGCTACTCAGGAGGCTGAGATCTGAGGATTGCGGTTCAAAGCCAGCCTGGGCAGGAGAGACCGTGAGACTCCTATCTCCAATAAACCACCAGAAAACCGGAAGTGGTGCTGTAGCTCAAGTGGTAGAGCGCTCGCCTTGAGCTGAAGAGCTGAGGGACAGCGCCCAGGCCCAGAGTTCAAGCCCCACGACCGACCAAAAAAAAAAAAGGTGTGAGCCACTGGTGCCTGACAATAAGTTTTTAAATTTTGGTATATGCTAACTTATTCAGGCTTCCTCAAAGGATAATATGCACGAATGTAAAATCATTGTTGATTAACAATAAAGTATCTACACACTGAATCATTTATAAATTGAAACATCTATCAATCCCTTCGAAGAGTGTATAGAAAAAAAAAAACTCCATTTTATAACCACCACAGCTAATCAATGAGGATAGATCTGTATCTTTCTTGAAGTACAGTGCTGGTTAACATATTGACCAAAAGCACTTTGGCAAATAAATCAAGTTAAAATACGGTTTAAAAAGCAGATATACTTGAGTGAATGTTAGTGGGAAAGATAAGATGAAAAGACTTGGAGAAGAGGGGGTATAGGTGAGCTAGAATTTTGTGTGATTAGTGTATAAAAGTGTCTGTAACAATTATAGCACAAGAAATAAGAGGTCACAATTGATCAAAAGAGAAGCCCAAGAATCATATCTTAAAAACTAATTTCCATAATTACTATTATGAGTTACATATAATTTTTTCTATTAGTTCATGTTTTTTTTAAATCTTGAGCTTATGACATTTTT
>NW_012267273.1:4553664-4610076 GCF_000151885.1 Dipodomys ordii | reverse complement strand
AGAGAGAGAGAGAGAGAGAGAGAGAGAGAGAGAGAGAGAGAGAGAGAGAGAAAGAGAAAGAGAGAGAACGAGAGAGAATTGAAATAAATATTAAATTGGCCAGAGGAAGATGTTAAATCCAGGAAGTAAATTGAAGCACTAGAGCAGCAATATCCCTCCTATTGTCTTTTTAGATGTTAAATTACATGAATGGTGGGGATAATATTTTTCTTCCAGTTTATGTATTAGGAAGCTCCAGTTATTCATAGACTGGGTAAAGAAATAATTGTTTTTAAAGTGTGAATAGTAAAGTCTTGAAATTTACTTGTTGTCCTCTCTAGCCAGGCCTGGGTTACATTATTATGCTGTTTTTTTTTTAAATCCTGACATCCTTAAATGGCCTCCCCAAACTATGGTGTCGAAGGGATACAGGTTACAAGAGAGCATCTAGCTCAAGATAGCAGTATCTCATATTTTCAGCATAGAAAGCAGAAAACCTCTCATTTCCTTTCTGATTTCTTCCTACATTTATAGTGTTATACTAAAATTAATTCTTTTTGGTGAGATATCTTGGAATATTTTCATCTGTGGATGTCCAGTACCTGTTATTTTTACATGAAAAAGCATCTTTTATCAGAGGAGAAATTTTACTTTCAACTCTATTTTTCTATTTAGATTAAACATATGAGAGAATGCATAATTTTCTGTCTGGTTATGTTTATTTCATACAACATGATGATTGTCAGGTCTATTCATTTTCTCACAAATGACATGATGTCATTTTTATGCTTAATTAAGCTCAATTGTTTGTATGTGTGTCTATAAAATATATGTTATATATTTCTCTATTTTGGCTTATCCACTTCTGGCTACATATGCTTATTCTGCACCTTAGCTATTATGAACAGTACTGTAATAATCCTGGATGTGAAGGAATCTCTGCTGTGTACTTATGTGATTACTTTGAATATATCTTCAGAAGTACATAGGTGAATAATATGGTAGTTCTCACATTGATATTTTGAGAAAACTCCTAATAATTGCCCTAGTGACTGGATTATTCTGACATTTTGGGTGATAAGATTCTCATAGACTTCCCTGCCTAGGCTGACTTGGAACTACAGTTTTCAAATCTCAGCCTCCTGAGTAGCTAGGATAGCTGGCACAAGCCACCAGTTTCTAGTCTCATTTGTTTCCTTTATGATTCTTATAAGATATGGAAGAATTTTAGTGCAAGTTGATTTACACTTTCCATAGCTGATAATGTTGAACATTCCTGAAGTTATGGACCATTTGCATTTCTTTATTTATAATTCTTTGTTCATTTGTACATTTGTGTATTTTTGTTCATTGTACATTTAAATATATTTTACATTTAACATCAAAAGACTTATCCAAAAAACACACAAGTAAATGAAACAAAGAATTCTAAATAAAGAAATGTAAATTGTCCATAACTTCAGGAATGTTCAATGTTATTAACTATGGAACGTGTAAATCAAAATCTGGCAATAATTTTCTCCCATTCTGTAACCCATTCCTTCACTCTTGTTAAAAGCAATGTTTAGATATTTTGAATGTTACCATTTGGATGAAGAATGAAGTTAGTTTGAGACAGACTGTTTTCTCTGCTTTTTACTCTCACATTTCTTACAGAGCTGGACTTTATGCCAAACACATTACAGACATCTTATTTAATCCTCATTCTAGCCTTGCTAGCTAGATTTCACATTCAGAGTAAATAGATGTTAAATATCTAGAACTAGTGACCTTACCAAGGCTCCAACAGTTATATTTGAGTTTATTGCTCCTCTAAGCCCTCTTGACCATTAAAAACCAGGGGAAAATGGATCCAGGGAGAAAGATAGTCTAGAGGTGAGCTACCAGAATTGTAACTAAAGTACAAACTGCCTCAAGGTCATATGCTATAAATTCTCCACAAAGAAAAACAATGTCCAAGTAACATAAATTGAATTATCAGAATGCATAAACTTCATAACCAACCAATTTAGAAAAGTTTTTATTGTTTTATATACATAAAATTAAGATTTTAGAATCTACCACCTAACATTGCATCATGAATAATACTATGCAATCATTCTGATAAATAACATATGCCATAAGTATAGGTAAAATCTATTTTGTTACAATATATTTAATTTCCTTAAAAGCTGCTCTTGCTGGGTCCATAAATTGACTAAAGTTAAGGGAAAAAAGCTTGGCAACTCTGCCTCCATTTTTGTGTGTGCCTATGCTTTAAGTCATTCTCTCTGCAGTCACTTTGCAATCACCTTGGAATTCTGGACTTGCTACTGATCGATAATACACATATGGGAATCCCGAAACTAACCCTAAGGAATAATAGAGGCTCTTCAGGTTAGACTACCCACCAAGCGATAATAACTTGTTCATCCTGACCAGATGATAGTTACAACATTTTTTCCTGTAGCCATTCACAAAATAAAAACTGACATAATGATCAGCCAGGAAATACTTTGACCAGAAGTGTGTAATAATTACATATACCTGTCTTTTGGTCCCTAATTCCCTTTCTATTTAAGGTAAACCTCATGTCTTTACCCCAAATATAGTTGAAGATGTACTGAGGTTCTAGGATTAAACACATAGAACTTCTGGAGTCTGAGCTGGGATCTAAAAGTATATGTAAAATGTCTTATGTTGCATCATATGTAAATTTTAGGCCTCTAGAAAAAGACAGTCATTATGTAGCAGTTAAATTCCTGCAAAACACAGAAATAGTTATCTAAAATATTATCTTGAACAATTATTAGAGATATTCTTTAATAACAGAACTGAGTTCAAATTTTAAGCAGATTTTATATCTTAGATACTGTAATAGTCATTGGACATAGAATAGTTTACAACAGGGACTGGGAAGTTGGCTCAGTGGTAGAGTGCTTGCCTTGCATGCCTGAGGCCCTGGGTTCGAGTCCTCAGCACCACATAAGAAAAAAGCCGGAAGTGGTGCTGTAGCTCAAGTGGTAGAGCACTAGCCTTGAGCTGAAGAGCTGAGGGACAGCGCCCCAGGCCCAGAGTTCAGGCCCCATGACCAGACTCCCCCCCCCAAAAAAAAAAGAATAGTTTACAACATAGTTAAAGCCATTAAATATACAACAGAAAAAAATTAAACTGACAGATATGAGGACTATATAATTCTTTGGTAGGGCCAATATGTACTTCCAGTTCCAATTCCACCACAGAGGAAAAATGTTTAAGATAGCTTTTAGAATTAACTATTAGAAAAGTCCCAGTCAAATTCAAAGGATGAGCAGCTGCTGGTCACCATAAGAATTAGGAAAAAAAAACAAACACTGAAATATAGAGGCAGGAAGTGAGAAAATAAGGAAGTATAAACAATGTTTTCAAATTTATTGTCTAACAGGGAATGAAAAGAAACAATAATTCTGCATATGCATGGAAAACAAAACTAATGAGAAATACTGACAGGTTCAACAAGAACAAGCAGAAATATGATAAAACTAAGTTTTCATTGAACATTCTCACATGTATCAGATCGACTTATCTTCCATAAACAAATAGTTTCTCCTCTTGTTGCAATTGTATATGGTTTAATTTCACAGGCACAATTTCACTCGCCATGTAACTGGATTTCTCTAATACAACATTGAGCATATTTACTTATTTTTGGTGCATGGCCCGAGAACTCAGGACCTCTGTGCTGACCCTGAACTTTTCTTGCTCAAGTTTAGCACTCTATCACTTGAGCCACAACTTCATTTCCAACTTTTCTGATGGTTAATTAAATATAAGACTCTCACAGACTTTCCTGCCAACTTGTTTTAAACTTCTGTCTTCCAATTTTAGCCTCATGAATGGCTAGGATAACTGCAATGAGTTATCAGCCCCCATCTAGGACTTTTCTTTATTTATTTTTGTTTTTGTGTGTGTGTTGTGCATTTTTTGTATTTGTTTTGTTTTTGTTTGCTTCTAGGCAGTAATTTTAATACAATGTAATTTTCCAATTTTTTTTGGTTTGAGAATTTTGAAAGTTTATTATCATATAAACTATTCAAAATAGTAAAAATATGAAGTATTATACTACACTGAAATCACAAAAATGTAAAATATGAATCCAAACAAAAAGCTGGATATTAATGATGGAAAAATTATTAGATATGTTTTTATTTCTTCATTTCATTGGTGTAATCTCAGCTTCCAGAATGCAAAATAGAAACAAAAAGTCATTAAGTCTCAAAAAATTGCTGTTAGGACAATAAATTGTGTTATAGCTTTATCATATTCCAGCAACATGCTCTAGCAACAATCCAAAATAGATATGCTGGGGAAAATAATCTTTGTTTTTAGCTTC
This sequence comes from Dipodomys ordii, assembly GCF_000151885.1. Lineage (NCBI taxonomy): Eukaryota > Metazoa > Chordata > Mammalia > Rodentia > Heteromyidae > Dipodomys > Dipodomys ordii. Next base: position 4,605,746 of record NW_012267273.1, on the reverse strand, counting down.
TCCAGATCTGTCTCATGTTCAGCACTTTAAATCAGATTTTTATCTGTTCTCTAAATCTCTCCTTCTGTGTTCAAAATTTCTTGGATCTTGTACTAGTGAATATATGTGGTTGCTGGTCACAGGAGCTATCCTACCCATCAACTTGACAGACGCCAGATGCGAGATCTACAGCCTATGCAGAATGCTGTCGATTAAGAAGAAAGAGATGGGTAAGGGAGTTGGAGGTGTGGCTCCCTTGGTAGAGCACTAGCCAATGAGCAAAGCATTACAAGTACTAAATTTGATTCCTGGTCCTGAAGGGAAAAAAAATCAGTAATAGAAGACCTGAACTCTATTGAAAATATGGACACAAACACATACAGCTCATAAAGTAGTCATCAAAATTAGACTGATGAAATATATCATCAGTCAACTCTGTCCTTATTAATTGTACTCCATCATATAACTAAATGCAGTCAGTGTCATTTTAGAATATGAGGCTTTAAATAGAGTCATAATTACAATGCATAGAGTAAACTGTGTAGGCAAAGGAATTGTAAGTAACAGTCTTAAGAACCAAAACAGCATCCTTCTACTCTTGGAAATTACTCAGAATTTCTTTGCCTGCTTTCTTTCTTTCTTTCTTTCTTTCTTTCTTTCTTTCTTTCTTTCCTTCTTTCTTTCCTTCTTTCTTTCTTTCTTTCCTTCTTTCTTTCTTTCTTTCTTTCTTTCTTTCTTTCCTTCTTTCTTTCTTTCTTTCTTTCTTTCTTTCTTTCTTCCTTTCTTCCTTTCTTTCTTTCTTTCCTTCTATCTTTCTCTCTTTCTTTCTTCCTTTCTTCCTTTTTTTTTGTCAGCCCTGGGTTTTGATCTTTTATTGCTCAAGGCTAGCTTTCCAGTTGAATCTCAGCCTCACTTCTGGCTTTTCCTTGGTTAACTGAAGACACATGTCTTACCGACTTCGCTGCCCAGACTGCTATGAAAACACAATCCTCAAACCTCAGATTCCTGAATAGCTAGCAGTATAGACAGACAATAGCTACCAACACTTACCTTAGCATTCACGTTTTCTGAATTTCACTTTGTTAGTGTAGTAACTGAGACCTTTGTACTAAACATTTAGTTAAAACAAATTGTAGGGGCAGGAAATACCAGACAGGACACTTCCCATTTTTTTTTTCACTTGAGTATTTATAGACTAGAGAAAAATAATGTTATCTTTTTAGAAGTACATTCCTACTTATTAGAGTGTGAATATTATGAATGTAAAGTTAAAGCACTTTTTACTAAGAAAACTTTATCATAACAGAATGATTTAATTTCCCTAAGTATGAAATATTCCCCTTAAGGAGGATACCTATTAATGGCATGCTACAATTAATTAATTGGTTCTGGGAACTATTATGACATATTAGTCACCTTCATATTACTGTTCCCAAGAGTGGCAAATAAATATGACAGCGATTTTCCTTTTACATATCCAGTCATTTCTGCCAAGATATTTTGCTGACATGCAGTTTCTGTGGAATTTTCTACAGTGTACTTTCTGAGCCAAGTAATTCAACCTTTTTCTTTTTTCTTTTTTGTTTTTAATATACTGCTTAGAAAAGCCTTGTGTTCTAGCAAGACATATTTTTCTCTCATTGCTATCTTTTTGTGATACTATAGACAACAAGTTCCCTTGGGGTCCTAACAATTGATCCTGGCAGGATTATTTACAATGCAATGGGAACACTCTTGCCAATGAAGACTTGCCAAAGGGTAGGTTTCTTCTGTGTCTATGTCGATCCTGTAGCAAGTCCTACAACTGTAAATAATTTTATTTCCTTTCTAGTGAGGCAACTGCTGTCAAGTTAAAAATGAATTCAAATTCATATCCCAGTTTTGCCTTTTCATTATTGCATCTGCAAAGTGAATGGGGTAAAAGTATTTCTTGCATGAAAAACACAAATTATAAGCATGGCCAAGTAAGTGATTTATTCAACTAGAGAGGCTTGAAAGTTTTACATGTTAAGTATCAGCATTCACACAACCATACTGCAATGATATTTTGAAAACACCAGAATGTAGATTTAAGTAGCTTTCATGAGTATCTTAAATATTAAGATGCAGCTTAATGTCTCATTAATATCATATGCACATTCAATTGCTGTTATTAAGTATATGAAATAACACTACCAAAACAATTGTCATTTCAGATGTCTCATTTTTTTTAACTTAACAGGGGTTTATGTATGGCACATGGGCAGCAAAGATGGCTCTGAGAGGGAATTGAGTGGGCAGAGCCCAATTTGCTTTATGTTCAGTGTGTAACCAACCCATGGAAGCTTAGGTGCATGATAGGGTGTGACCTTGACAGTGATTGGTTCCTCTTCCTCCCCTGCCATGCCACCCGCTCTTTTTTGCTTTAAAAAGGGTTTGCTCTGTTAATAAACGAGTTTTTTCCTGTTTGAGTTGACTCCTGCTGCGTCTGATTATCTCCTGGGCTGAGGGAGGCTGGGGAACAGGCGATTGGCCACACTTACCTTTCCTTGGACCCTGTCTGTCCTTCGTGGGACAGGTTTATTTCTTGATCATGGGAAGTCTGGAAAAGTCCTTTCATGTGGCGGTATGGAGGGGACTGTGTTCTCAATGAATTCATCTGTTGAGCTCTTCTATTTTTCTTCTTTTTTATTGTCAAGGTGAAGTACAGAGTACAGTTGCATAAGTAAGGTAATAAGTACATTTATTGTCAATCTGTTATCCCTTCACTCATTTTTCTCATACTTTCCATCCTCTACAACCCCCTCCAAGTTGTACAGATCTTTTCCAATATATTACCTTGTATATATTGCTGTAAAAACATGTAAATCATACAAGGAAGAAACAATTCTGAGGGATATAAGTGACTTTGCCAAATTCACATACTGATTTTGTCTATAGTCTAAATTTCTAGGCACTGGCAAGGCATGGTTTGTCCTTCTCATTGAAAAGTTAATGAAGACATCCAATTATGACTCTGGTGTCCATCAGCTCTTTGACCGTTGGAGATAGACAACATCCTTCATGGAACTTGTCTTGATAGAAAAATGCACTATAAACGCAAAATGGAATTTTGCACATCTAGTAGGAGGAATGAGATTGCATCAATTTCAAAGAAGTGGATATACTTGAATTGTAAAAAGATGGTAAAATAAATAAGTCACAGAGAGATCAAGGATGCATGTTTTCTGTTTTCTCTCATATATAGAAGCAAACAATTTATAAGTCTATAAATGAATACTTAAAGGCATTATGAAAATGTACACAGATGTGTTAACTGAAATGTGGTAGATTCAGAGGAGATATCATACATAATTTTTTAGAAAGGTTAAATCACAGTCTAACAACACCAGAAATGGATACTCATTTTTTTTATATGATTGATTGGAGGGGGGCTAGAATAACAAAGAGACAAAGGGGAGAATGCAGTCCTATAATTTAGTGCATATCTTAAATATTAAGAAAATTGAGGGAAGGGGTGATGTTGGGAGAGATGGGGAGAATAACGAAAGAGGTCATGATGAATTAAGATGCATTTGTAAGATGCTCTGAATAGCTATTTAAAGGTAGAAAAAGTTCCATATAGGAAGAACTGATTTTTCATTTATTTTTTTAACATATTCTTCATTCTTCCAAGTGGCTTTTTCTGAGATCACCAAATACAATATGTCTTTGTGTTGTTGAGTTATTGTGATAGTCATAACCTTATGGAATGTATAGTCTCTTTTTTACAGTAGAGATTTTCTGTTTTGGTTTATATGAATTTAGTTTCCACATCTAAAAAATAACCATGTGTGCTAGAGCAACTAAGGAATGGTTATACACACACATTCATTCATATATATGTGTTAAAGCTAATGGATATGTATGTTTGAGTGACAGTTATGAAATTTTCATAAAGCCTGCTACTGGCTTCCAAGACATTATATTCAAGAGAACTTGTACTTTACATTATAATGAGCATAATTTTAGATTGTTATTTACCATGATTATAAAATATAAAAAGTAGTTACTAAATGTCAAATTGAAGCTTCAGAAATACTTTGAGCCTCTTGTTGATGAAATAAAAATACGTTTCCTATCTTCCCATACCACCTTGCTTAAGAAGAGGGAGAACAGCTCACTGAATTCATAATCTACAAGAGAAGAGACAAGTGAAAATGTAGAAGAAAGGAATAGAAAATGCCAGTTATAATTTAGGAACTGTGAGGATGAAAAATAAATGTCACTAAAGGATTTTAAGTCTCAGGAAGAAATTAATGCAAGATAATATCTTTGAAAAATTGTATTATTTACTTCTCAAATCTAAAGTAACTATTTTTCCAAAGTTAGATGTTAAAACATTTAAAGTTAGTTATTTTAAAAAATATTTTTTTTGGGGGGTCCGATCGTGGGGCCTGAACTCTGGGCCTGGGCTCTGTCCCTCAGCTCTTCAGCTCAAGGCTAGCACTCTACCACTTGAGCCATAGCACCGCTTCTGGATTTTTTCTTTTTTGCTTATGTGGTGCTGAGGAATCGAACCCAGGGCCTCAGGCATGCAAGGCAAGCGCTCTACTACTGAGCCACCTTCCCAGCCCCTTAAAAATATTAATGCAAGTATCTACAGACCATAAGAATTTATAACAATGCCTGTGGTTACCCCTGGTCCATTTGTCATTGGAAGAAGGAAAGTAGCAGGGCATCCACTTATTTGAGAAATAAGCCAATGATTCAAAAATCCATGTAGTCTTACTTAATTTTTAGATTTTTCCATATTTGTAGCTTTTCTAAAAACTCAAAAAAGTAAAAGGTGTTGATAAATGCCATCTCTCTGGCATATCTCTCTCTGCTGTCTGATCAGAAAAATTATTATTTTTATTTATTATTTTTATTATGAGAATACTGTACAGAGGGATTACAATTACATAGGCAAGATAACAAGTACATTGTTGCCTCATCTTTGTTTCTCCTTCCCATTCCTTCCCATATTCCCCCTTCTCCCTACCAGATCCCACCCCCCACCAAAGTTGTAAAGTTTGTTTTTCGACATAACGACTTGTACATCTCATTGTTGCAATGGGTCCACCTATATCCCTAGTTAAACGATGATCAGAGCAATTATGTGACTTGGAAGTATGTACCAAATTAACTGAATTTTTTCAGTTCACTTCAGGATGTTTGCAAATAAAAACTACACAAACTTATACAAAGCTTGCTGCAATGAACTTGAATGTATTTCTTCTATTATTTTTGCTGCATGATAGGGGAAACTTAGCAGTGGAAATCCATCTCTCCTAGATAGGAGAGCTTTGTTAACAGTAAAGTGAATAGGGTGACATTTTCAGATTTCTGCTCAAGGAAAATTCATCATAATTTTTAAAATGATATTATCTTTAACAATGCATATTGACTGAAGAATTACTGAAGAAGTACAAAACCAAAATACATAGTTTAAAAAAATTATTGAGATTAGGCGATAACATAAATTTCACAGTATTGTAGAATAGTGATACTTAGGTAAAATCACAAACACATTTTTATTGCAAAAATACCATACAGAGGGGTTACAATTACATGGGCAAAATAAAGAGTACATTTCTTATCAAGCATTGTTGCCTCTTCCTTTGTTTCCCCTTCCCATCCCTTCCCATCTCCCCTCCTACCTCCATCCCCTCCGCCCCCCAAAAGTTGTAAAGTTCATTTTACAACATAATAATTTGTATATCTCATTGTTGCAATAGGTCCACCTGTATCTCTATTTAAACGATATACAGAATGGAATTCTATGCTTCCATCAGAAAGAATGACATTGCCCCATTTGTTAGGAAATGGAAAGACTTGGAAAAAATTATATTAAGTGACATAAGCCAGGCCAAAAGAAACATAGGTCCCATGGTTTCCCTTATTTGTAATAACTAGTATATGTCTGAGATGAGCAGAAAAGGTCAGATAAGTTGATGTTAGGTGAAATGAACTCCAAAATAAGTATTCAAATGTTTTTGTTTTCATGCAATTGTTTCAAACAAATTAAAAGATGATTTCTTTCTTGCTTTGTATGTCCCTCCCCCACAGTATAACCCCTGCTTTCACTGTATTTGATGTTGGTATAATTTATGGAGGGGAAGGGAAAAAACAAATACATTTTAACCTTCACAAGGCAAATTGTCATTATCATGACCTATAAAGTTTTTGAATTCTATGAGCTTTGACAATACAAGTATTTCTTCCACATCAGATGATATTTACACTTCTTTCCTTTGCTTAATGTAAGCTCTTCCCTCTCATTCCCTCCTTCCCATCGTTGCCTTTGAGTTGCTTGGTTCGTTTTCATCTATGTCCAGTGCAGCCAATTGGACCTTCTATTGTATGTTTTCCCATTTCCCTCTGATTCTGTGTCTTCTCCCTAGCTTCCCTCAGATGTGTGTGTATTCCTCAGATATATGTGGTCAAGAACATGGAGTCATTTCGCAATGATATGACAAATTGAGTGGAAGTTCTTTGTTTCTCTAGTCCTGCTTACTTTGTCATATCTCCTCTCCTTGCATTTTGGCTTTAGCATCCACACGTCAGGGAGACCATGTGCCGTTTGTCTCTGATTTTGGCTTACCTTGCTCACAATGCTTTGCTCTAGTTCCATCTAGCTCTATTTCCCTGCAAATGCTATTATTTTTTTCATTTCTAATGACTGTATAATATTCCATTGTATATAGGTATCACAGATTTTGGATTCATCATCTGTGGTGGGGCATCTAGGTTGTTTCCATATCTTGGCTATTGTGATCAGTGCTGCAATGAACATAGAGGTGCACGTGTCCTTGTATACTGGTTCCTGTTGCTTAGGATATATGCCTAATAGTGGTATGGCTGGGCTGAAGGGGAGGTCTATATTTAGATTTCTGTGTTACCTCCAGACTGCTTTCTAAAGTGGTTGTATTAGTGTACATTCCCAATAGCAATGCAGTAAGGTTCCTCTTTCTACACATCCCCTCCAGCACTTGTCATTGGCTGAATTTAAGATGTATGCCATTCTGACTGGGGTAAGGCGGTATCTCAGTGTTGTTTTTATTTGCATTTCCTTTACAGTCAAGGATGATGAACATTTCCTCATGTGTTTCTTTGCCATTTTTATCTCTTCTTCTGAGAAGTCTCTCTTTAGGTCACTTGCCCATTTAATTATCGGTTTGTTAGATTTGGGAGGGGTTAAGTTTCTTGAGTTCCCTATATACAATGGATCAAAATACATAGTTTTATAAAAAATATTGATTATTATTTAAAAATCATCCTGGAGAAAATAATTTTACTTAGTCATATAGAGGTTTCATGTCAAGCAACACAGCTGATAATTCTATTTGAAGTAAGTAATACTGTAGTGTCCTAAATGAATGGACTAAAGAATGAGGTGATATATCAGCATAGTTACTGAAAATTCTGCAGTGAGCTTTGATACATGTGGTTACGTAGAGACTATACACCAAATGTACAGTGGAAGTAAAGTAGGTGGAAGATAAAACTAAACAGTCATTGAAAACTTAAATTGGGCTGGGAAGGTGGATCAGTGGTTGGGTGCTTGCCTTTCATACAGAGGCCCTGGGTTTGACTCCTCAGCACCAAATAAGCAGAGAAAATGGTGTTTTGGCTCAACTGGTAGAGCACTAGCCTTAAGTTTAAGGGATACTTCCCAGGCCCAGAGTTCATGCCCCACGACCAACAAACAAAAAAAAAAAAAAAAGAAAGAAAGAAAAGAAAAGAAAAAAGAAAAGAAAAAAGAGAGAAATAAAACTAAAATCAAAATTTAGTATAAGCAGGCACAAGAATTAGAATCAGAGAAGTTGGTCGTATACACAGAGACAATTAGCAAGAAGAGCAGGTTTGATAGAAAGGATAAATATATTAACATTTAATGATATTTGTGTAGTAAATTGTATTTCTAAAGTAATAATAATAATAATCTAAAGTAATAATAATAATAATAATATTGTGAGTCAGAGGCTTGTGGCACATACTTGTAATCCTAGTTACTTAGGAGGCTGATATGTGAGAATCACAATACAAAGCCAGGGGTAGGAAAGTTGGTGAGACTCTTATCTCCAGTTAACCACAAGAAAATCAGAAGTGTCTCTGTGGCTGAAAATGGTAGAATGATAACCTTGGGCAAAGAGTTCAAGGACAGTTACCAGGCACTGAGTTCAAGACCATGACAGACAAAAAGTAAAAAATAAAGTGTCTCAATGGTAAAAGTATGAGAAATTGAAGTGTATCATATCACAGTTCCTAGTTAGCAATAAGTGATCTTGACTAACGGAAAATAAAAAAAAAATTCTCAGGACTAAAATCAATACTTCTTATCAGATTTTTTTTTTTTTTTTGGTCAGTCATAGGGCTTGAACTCTGGGCCTGAGCACTGTCCCTCAGCTCTTCAGCTCAAGGGTCTACCACCTGAGCTACAGTGCCACTTCTGGTTTTCTGGTTGTTTATTGGAGATGAGAGTTTCATGGTCTTTCCTGCCCAGGCTGGCTTTGAACCTCGATCCTCAATCCTCAGATCTCAGCCTCCTGAATAGCTAGGGTTACAGGTGTGAGCCATCAGAGCCTCAGTATTTTAGCACACTAACAAATCCCATAATTTATGCTATAATTTGCACTTAGTGGTTTAAATAGACACTATGTTGCAGGGCTCTGATTCTCTAACAAATCAGCAAAAGAGAATTGTAACAAATGTTTCAGTGAAAGATGAGCATGTTGAGTCATTTTGCATTCAGAATTTACTCAAAGACTATTTAATTTTGGCTCATAGGATGCTGAGATTTGGAGGACTACAGTTCAAAGCCAGCTTGGGCAGAAAGTCCATGAAACACATCTCCAAAACAAATACAAAAAAAAATTAAGCCAGAAGCCTGGCTCAATGATAAACTATCATGGGCTTTTCTATCCAGGTTGATTTCAAATGATGATTCTCAGGTTTCAGCCTAATGAAAAGCTAGGATTAGAGGCATGAGCTACTAAAGCCCTGCTTCATTCTCTTCCTCTCTCCTCCCTCTTACTTTCTCTCTTCCTCTCTCCTTCTCTCCCTCTTTGTCTCTCCCTCCCTCCCTCCCTCTCCCCTTCTCCTTCTCTCTCCCTCTTATCCTCCCCTTCCCATTCTCCCTCTCTCAGTATCTCTCTCTCTCTCTCTCTCTCTCTCTCTCTCTTGCTTTGAAGACCAAGCTACATTTACTTATGTATCCTATGATCTAGGGATCACAAGCATGCTCAACTATGCTTGGTTTATTAGTAAAATGGAAATTCCAATAAATTTTAGCTCAGACTGTTCTGAAACCACTATCCTGATCTCTGATGGAATAGCAACAAGTGGAGGCACAATGGAAAGTGTTCGCTAAGAAAAAAATAATATTTTTAGTATGGCTTCTAGATTATTAGTTTCTATATAGTAATCCTAGTATAACATATTTCTAAGTAGATTTTTATTCTTATTAGATTGCTTTTATCAATTGCTGGGATGTGTGTGTGTGTGTGTGTGTGTGTGTGTGTGTGTGTTTGTGTGTGTTTAGGTCACAAACTCAGGGCTTGGCACTGTCCCTGAGCTTCTGTGCTCAAAGCTATTATTCTACCCCTTAGAGCCATAGCTCCACTTCTGGTTTTTAGGTGGATAATTGGAGATAAGAGCATCATGGACTTTCCAGCCCTGGATAGCTTGGAACCATGATCCTTGGATCTAAGCTTCCTGGGTAGCTAGGACTATAGGCATGAATCACTTGTGCCCAGTATATGTATGTGTTTTTAATTTGCAAATACAAAGGACACATTTTCTATTTTGTCTCAATTAAATTAAGTGCAGATAGATAGTTTGCTCGATATAAATTATTTTAGAATGTGAGCTCTGAATAATTATGGCAAACTGTTTCATAATACTTATGTTCCTGGCACTTTACCAAAAGGGTTGCATATCTTACTTAGGGTACTTAATCCTTTAATTACAAGAATACTGTCCCTGCATCTGTATCACAATATAAAATACAGATTTCTAAATGTGAGATGAAAGTGGTCAATATAAGCTTGTTTAAAGTACATAGAGAAGGTCCAGGACGTTTCTTTGTTAACAAATTAGAACAATTCTATAGAGTTTTATGAAGCTACAACAGAAATATATGCAAAACAGGTATCTCATGTTGAGAAAATATCCATCTTCACTATGCTAATTTTCCCCATGGCTAAGAGTGGTTGAGTGGACCATACATCAAAAGCAAAATCAACTCATGTGGAAGAGAATGTGCTCCAGTGAAACCGATGTGAAACAGAAAACTTTGTTCTATTTGACATAGTAAATTAATTGTTCACATACAAGGAATATATGTAATTAGTAATAAATCTTAAGATACAATAAAACTAAATAAAACACGTAAGAACCTGAATTTTAAAATTAACACTTGAACATTCAGCTACTGTTGAAAAGCATTTCCTCTCACTCTCAAATACTAGCTGCTTCCTATTTCAGTTTATATAAAACTGAAGGAGAGGGTGAGGGAAGAGGGAAAAACGAAATATACTGGAATACATGAGAAGACCAATATATCCCATATCGTCAACACAGAAGTGTTTTCTAGAACATCACTGTCTCATTCTTTTGGATTTTTACAAATGAAACGAAACCATGTAAAATGTGTCAAATGAGCTCATTATTCTAACAAAATACCTTAAAAACAAATAAAATATTTCTAATTCAATAAAGGAATTGTTATAGTAACTATGGAGATTTCAATAGATTTCCCAACATCTTATCTATATATTTATGGTTTCTTTTCTTCTCATCAATCAATAAATAAAACATTTCTATTATATCTGATATATATCAGAATTCAAATTAACTTAATAATAAATAAATGTGTTCTCTTCCAGCTCAGTAAGAATAAGATATATAAAATAAGTTTTATAAAAATAATTGAATTTAAGCACTTAAGTATGAGTGATTTTATTTAATTTTATTATTTTTCAATAATTTTAAATAATTATTTTTATGAATCAATATAAATATTTGTTAAACATTACATCCTAATGGCATAAATGTGCACATCCATAAAATATAAATATATATATTTGTATTTAAAGTAAATTGTCCTAAGATGTAATTATTAATTTAAAGTATGTGTAGTACATATTTTGATTTTCATATGATAGGGTAAAGAAAGTCTTCAATAACTGGTTTGTGGAAATCATATATCCACATGTAAAAGAAAAGAATTGGACCATTAATGGTTAATTATAATAAAAATGAAAAAAGAAATGCAATAGGATGTTTCATTGCTAATGAAACTAAGCTATTGCAGTACCATTATCTCTTTTTAGTAATTTATATATTTTCCCCACTTTTGGTTAAAGTGTTTTATTTTCCCTAACAAATATATAATTCAATATTTAAAAAATCACCTCAGCATCTATTAAAAGCTTAAATTTAATACTACAACCTTTGAATCTTCTGGAATGAAACACAGATAAGCACTTCATAACATTGAACTCAAGAGATATTTTTTTACTTTTTTTCCCCTCAAAAGCAATGCTAATAAAAACAAAAATGGGCAAATGGAGTTATAGGAACCACTAATGTTTCCATACAGCAAAGAAACAAAGAAACTATCAAAAAACTGAAGAGAGACGTACAGATTAGGAGAAAATATTTTTACATATTCTTCTCATATATATATTACAAGACCTTTTTGGTAAGGTGGTTCCTAGGCTGTTGGTGAATATGAGAAAGGGCTGTAGGGAGATGCTATTCAAAATGTCTACAATTTTAACTATATGAATAAATACTTTCTGCGTATGTGACTAAGGCAGGCAAAATAAATTTTATGATAATCATGGTTTATGAAAATGATAACTTCTCAAAGCTATCTTTAAAACAAAAATTATTTTGGCAGGTTCTGTGGCTATAATCATGAAATACTTCTATTTATTTGTAAAGTTTAATAAATGCCAAATAGATTTGTTAGTAAAACATATTTCAACATTTCATATTATACAATACTGTCCTAGGCATTTTATATATTTTTCGAAAATAAATTATTAATTTTGTGGAATGTAAAAAATTCATTTTTAAATGAAAACTTAGAAAAAAAGATCTTTTCATATTTTAAATAACTTTCTTAATATCATCCATTTGGAAAGATGTAAATTTGAACTCTAACTTTGTACCTCCTGTGGCTTAGGAGGGGTATTGTAATCTTATTATTATAGTATATACAAAAAAAGGAAATATATTACAAAGCTCATCAAGGTATTCATTTTCATCATAAACATAGTAAAATAAGTATAGAAAATAAATGCAAATATAAATGTAAAATATGCATCATGTATTTAAATAGTGTGATCTTTGAAAGCAAAAATATGTATACTGTGTAATGCTAGCTATTATCTTTGTTTCACAAAATTGTATTAGTGATGAAATTTTCCTTTTATTATTACATGGACAATGTAACACATTTCCCTTCAGAATATACTTGTTTTGAATAAAAATTTAGAAGAATATGTTCACAATTGATATAATATATTGAAATATCAAATACCCAGTAGATGGTATCCAAGAGATTAAAACAACATTGTGTTGTTTTCTCCAATGTTATATACTTATTTCCTCCAGAGTAATTCAACTATAATGTAACATCAAAATATTACTCCAGGCTCTGAAAACATTGATTTCATATATTTTTAATATCATTCAGTATCAATTAAATGATTAATCTTTATTCTTATTTCTCTATGAAAATTAACCAAATGCTATATTCATTTTTGTTATGTAGTCATTATTGATTGATATTATAACTAATACTTAACTACATATGCTTCAGAGGTTGATAATCAAAACTGACTAATTGTTTCTGAAGTGATCTGATATGAATTTCCTGTATCTCATTTGACAACACAATATTTCTTTAATAATTCACATTTTGTTATCATCATCATTATGAATAACAAAGTCCAGAGTTCAGTTTCTAGGCGATGTAAAAGCAGACGTCTTTATAGGCAGTAAACTTGCATGCACTGTGGCAAAATGTGGTTGGTGGGATTCAGTTTGGTTATTTGTTTAATTTATTTTTTTTTCATTACAAGGTACTTTTCTGGGGGACCCACTATGACTTACCATCTACTAAAACACAGTTTTAAATTGCACAATTACAACAATTCAGCTTTTTTTGTTGTTGGTTGAACTCAGGGTCAAGGTGCTATCCCTGAGCTTCTTTTGCTCAAGACTAGCACTCTACCACTTGAGCCATGGTGCCACTTCTACCTCAGTGGTTTATTGGAGATAAGAGTCTCACCGACTTTTCTTCCCAGACTGGCTTTGAACCACGATCCTCATTTCTCAATCTCCTGAGTAGCTAGGCTTCCAGGTGTGAGCCACAAGCAAGCAACAATAATGCGATCTTTAAGCAATTAAAAGCAAAGGATGGTGTCACCAATGTGTTGTACTGAGTAATCTGGCCCTTTAGGTAATATCAAGAGAAATCCTGTTGTCGCTTTCCATCTGTTTTAATAATCTTATTTAGTTATTGGAAGCAGTAATCAGACAAGAAACCACCTGCTCCGAGTGAACGTTGGGACTGAGCTTGTGCGACTTGGGGGTCCACTCCCCAGTGGGTGCTGGGTGGCATCATTCCAGCATGTGCTGGAGCACAGAGGGGTCCACCTCCATGGCTTCAAGACCCTTGTGCAACCTCGGGAACATAGCCTATGTCCCAAAGCGCTGTTCCTGCGACTGCATGTTGTGGGGGTTGTTGGCCTTACAGTGGTAGGTGTTAGGTCTGAGTCCTTCCCAGGGACAGCAATACCGGTCTGAGTCCGTTGCTGGGACAGCAATACCGGCTCCCACTCTGGACCTAGCCTCTGGGCCAGCTGGTTAATCTGAAGGTCTCAAGGGGAGCTGTTGAAGGGTGTGCAGGAATCCCAGCCATTTGGTCACCTGCAGGTAGCTCAGTTCTGTTTTCATCCCTTGCCTTCTCCAACTTCTCCCTAACTCAGGGAAATTCCTGAAGGGAATCTAGGAAGGTATCCAATGGTTTAGGACATCTAATAGCATTGTTTTCCTGAGGCTTGTGGATTGAGATTTGATTTTTTAAACATGATTTTCTGTCTAGATTCCTTCCTGGTAAATGTACTGAAGAACCAGTGCCTCCACCTCTACACCCAGCTCCAGGAGAAGTGACAGAGGACTTGTCTCTGGCTTCCATTTTCGGTCTGTGACCACGCTAGGATAGGAAAAAACAAAAACACAAACAAAAAATCCACAACCAGAACCCAGTGACCCAGGGTACCTGTACCAAAAGCACCATCTTTATTGAAGGCAAAAGCCAAAACAGGAATTGTTATCGCACACAGCAATCTTAAAATGTTGTTTGTACTATATAAATTGAATTTTAATAGTTTCAATATGTTTCATTACTTTTTTGATAAGAGGTAAAGATGATTTACTGAATTCCCTTCATTGCGTAACGTTTGTTTTGTGATTTTATTGAAATAATTTACTATAAAACTGACAAACTGACTTTAAAGACTTAAAATCATAGTCATTACATGAAATTTATTCAAAATTATTTTATCAAACCAACATCGAAATAATATTTAAAATATACTTAAAATTAGTAAAGTATACAATTATTAAAATAAATTCATTTTAATGTATTGACAGTGCAGAAACAAAAAAAAGATGATTGAGGTGATTTTATGTGTTAAAGCAATATCATGTGGGGTGTGTGTGTGTGTGTGTGTGTGTGTGTGTGTGTGTGTGCCAGTGTGCCAGTTCTGCGATTGAATTTAGGACCATAAGCTCTTGCTTGGCTTTTTCATGCAAAGCTTGTGCTCTACAAGTTGAACCATACATCCCTTTCTCACATTTTTGTTTTTCTTCTGGTTAATGGAGTCTATTGGATTTGTCTGCTTCAGCTGGTTTTGAAGAGAGACCTTTAGATCTCAGACCCCTATATAGCTAAGATTATGAGTGAGAGTCACTGGAACACAGCAAGTAGTATCTTTTGTGGAAATTATTTCCTTGCTGGGAGGGGGGTCCGGTCGTGGGGCCTGAACTCTAGGCCCGGGCGCTGTCCCTCAGCTCTTCAGCTCAAGGCTAGCGCTCTACCACTTGAGCCACAGCGCCACTTCCGGCTTTTTTTCTTTTTGCTTACATGGTGCTGAGGAATTGAACCCAGGGCCTCATGCATGAAAACAAGCACTCTACCACTGAGCCACCTTCCCAGACCCAAACCTCACACATTTTATCTAAGCAATCAAAACTCATACTGATCAGTCCTCATTTTATTTTACCTCAAGTCTAATCATTTTTACTTCATATTATACTTATCTTCTCATAGCTGAACTATTATAATATTTTTGGTTTCATTTTTAGCTACCTCTCTGCCATCAATTTCTTTTTTGTTCTAAAAGTACACTTTCTCTATCATTTACACTATCAAAATCTTCAATTGATCCTCTCTAACAACTAAAATGTCAAATATCACATCTATGAGTTCAAGGAACTAAATAATAGTATCTTCACTGGCTTTCTGACCTTTCATTATTTTCCTACATAGAAAATGTGTTTCTGTGAAACTGCACTGTTTTATAAGGAAATTTTTCATAGCATTTTTCCAATAGTTTCCTTTGTCACACCATTACCCTTTAATGTAAAACTACTTTGCTTCCATATTTTTCTTCTCTAAATTCTGTCCCAGTCTTCAAGCTCTAGCTGGGTTAAATTTTCCTTATTACAAAAACTCATTTTTAAGAATTCTACGCAGAAATGTAGCTTTGTTTCCACTCTAAATGCTTTTGCAATTCAACATCTGTCTACACTTATGGACAAATTATTCACAGGTTCATACAACTGTGAAAGGCATTGCATATGTTTCATTTATACACTGATTTTAGAGAGTTATCTTAGTATCCACTTTTTAGGAGTTGCCTTGAAAAGAAATATATAGTTGACTGATGAAGATGCTACTTATTTTACAAGAATATTAAGAATTTATAGAAAAATTCCCTGAAAAAAGATAGGTAATTAATTATATCACAAATGCTGAGTTTTCCTCATGTATGAAGTCTTCATTCTCATTTTATATCTTCACTAATATTATAGTTCAATTATTATAATACAAAAAATATGGGTGGCATTTGACACACTATGTGATTCCTATTTATAATATAAACAATTTTTAAATTATTTGATATATAATTGTGCATCACAATATATAATTAATCAACATTCAAATTTAAATACACAGGAGAATATTATATAATATATAAAATTTTAAAATGTATATGTCAAATGATGTTCTCATTAACAGTTCCTGCATTTTATTCCATTTTTTTGTATGGGAAGAAGGACAATCAGTTAAGAAGTCCACAACCCCAGGGAGAAATGCTCAATAGATGGGTACTTCAAGATGATTTGGAGAGTTTTGCATTTTAATGGAGAAATCAAGATCATCTTCCATGACTTAAATTTGTGCTGTCTTTTCAGAAGAGAAAGGAAAAACATATGAGCTATTTTCAATTAGTTGCTCTCAAAAAATAGAGATGAAGGAATTTTCTTCTACTGATCTACTATGGGTAGAAGATCAAGCCTTTACTTGATTTATTCAATGTAATCAAATTATGAAATAAGTAATTCTCAACTTTCCCATATAAATAATAGTCCCAAAACACACTCAAAAATACATATAGTCATCTATGTTTTTTTTCCTGAGGCAGGTTTTTAGACAACGCATTTATTGCGTATTCCTGACTTACGTTAACATTTTTTTCTCTTTTAGGATCTCATTGAAAACACTGATCCCCACGCATGTTGAAATGAACAAGTTAATGAAGAGGAAGAGGGATATTTTTATTTGATTATATTAAGATGGTTTTAGTATGCTATGGGTTTTTAACAATTTCAATATGCAATGTGTCCACCACTCTAATTTCATATACAATTCTACTGCACTTGTAAACCTGCTTTGTTCTTCCCTACTCATTAATTAATCCCTATTTTCATTCCCTCAGAGCCCTGGAAATCAAAGGTCTTCTTACTGTCTGTGGTTTTACCTATTTCATGTTCCCAAGACAAAGCCCTTACACACTAGCTTTTTTTTTTCTATTAGAAATAGGTATTTTCATCTGTATCATCCTATCTATGGTTTTTTTCCCCATCCCATTTTTACCTTTGTACACATATGTTGTAGTTAATTGATAGCTAAATCTATTGAGGAATGTCTTAATTACTTCCAATTTTAAGTCATTATAAGTGAAGCTATAATAGGTATTTATGCATTTGTTTATTTCATGATGTTTCTCATTTCACTGTCATCTTATTTCACAAGATTGTTTAGCATGTAACAACTGTCTCTCAAAATGCCTGAACTTGTCAGGGTATTTGCTTACACCTACAATCTTACTGAGGAATCTAAATTGTGAGGATTGCAGCTTAAGGCCAGTCCATGTAGAAAATAGCATGAGATTCTTATCTCCAATTAACCAGCCAAAAGCTAGAAGTAGAGATACCGCTAAAGTGTTGGAGCACCAACATTGAGTGACAAAGCTAAGAATAGTGAGTGCCTAGGCCCTGAGGTGAAGGCCTTCTACCAGCACAAAACAAACTTGTCTGAACCATTTTGCATTATTTTCTATTACTAATGGATTTTTTCATCTAAGCTAAGTTAGCATATGTACACTTTTTTTTTTTTTTTTGGTCTGTCATGGGGCTTGAACTCTGGGCCTGGGCACTGTCCCTCAGCTCTTCAGTTCAAGGCTAGCACCCAACCACTTGAGCCACAGTGCCACTCCCGGTTTTCTGATGGTTGATTGGAGATCAAAGTCTCCCGGACTTTCGTGCCCAGGCTGGCTTTGAACTGCAAACCTCAGATCTCAGCTTCCTGAGTAGTTAGCATTACAGGTGTGAGCCACCAAGGCCAGGTTGATATGCACACTTCTCTCTGATTTTTTGATTACTCCATTTCAATACCTTAAAATTCAAGGTTTTTAACAGAAAATGAGAGAAGTTTGAAAAATGAATGCACCAAAACATTACTTAAATATTTTGTTTGGAATAGTGGCTAAACATTATAAGCCCTATTCACAGTATAATTTTCTAGATTTACAATGAAGCAATTTAACCTTGAGAAAGCATACATCTGTTATATAGTTATGTAGTAGAATTAAATAGTAGAATTTAGTCTGTCCCATGCATGTACAAGTAACAAAGAATAAAAGAATTGGAATTATAATAAAATGGTTATAATAATTGAATGTTTAATCTGGATAATCATAAGATAAAATATTAAATGGGAGTTAATATATGGCAATATTAATAAATATGAAACTCAGAATATGAAAGTGTATGTGAGCTTGTACCTAGGGAGATTTCCTGGAAAATTGTGAATCATTCTTCAGAGAGTGGGCTACAAGAAATGACAGCTGGTCATTCCTAACGTTCAACCAAGAGAGCCATGTTGACAGTGTGTTGTGAACAATAGCTATAAAAAGAACACCCAACATTACCTCAGTGATTAAACGACTCCATGGAAAGAATGCAAGTAAAACAAAACCTAATGTACTGATAAAAAGGGTTATATATGCTCAGGTTAGCTGATAATATAAACATCAAGTTATAATTAAATAGGATAAATAAGATTAATATATAAATATGAAATATTTTAAGTTAAGAAAACAATGGTAAAGCAAGAATGAGTAGAAAAGAAGATGAATATGTTATATAAGAAATTAAGTATTTATCAAGGAGATATGAGAACATCTTTTTTTAGCAGATTAGACTGATATTCATAGGAGATTATGGAGTTTTGCAAATCTGGCTGATTGTAACAGAGTGAATTATTTTCAGGAATGAATGTGGAACTTTGCATAAATTAAAGACAAGAAAGTGGAGAGTTGCCTGAAATATGAGATTTCTTGCAAAGATATAAAAACAGAAAGGGGAAAGTTAATATAAATATTTGGGACTTCAAGGAAGACAGGATTTGAGGTGTGCTTTGAAGAGGGTATGATTAAACAAGTAATCAATGCCTAGATCCATTCTTAAACTTATTAATCAAAGAAAATAGTTCTTTAAAGAAAAATCATAATATCATATCAAAATACACCTTTGCTTGCTCAGGATGTGAACACAGGAACGTGTACAATGTGGAGGATAGGCCAAACTTTGCTTATATACATGAGGTATGACTCAATACAATCACAATCTAACTACCATTAACTATTAGCAATTCTTTCCTTCCTATCATTTTTCCTTCCTTCCTTCCTTCCTTCCTTCCTTCCTTCCTTCCTTCCTCCCTCCCTCTCTCTCTCTTTCTTTCTCTCTTTCTTTTTCTTTTATTTTCTCCATCTTTCCTATCTTTCTGCCCTTCTTTCTTTTCCCTTCTCCTCTTGCTCTCATTCTTTCCTCTTACACATTCTTAGTTTCTTCCTTTCCTTATAAGTAGTTAAATTCAGTATATTTAACTATTTTTCCTTATGTGTGAGTATTGAACACAATATTTTTACTTTTATTATAAGGAATCTTTAATATCACAAACTATTATAATGAATGACTTATTTGTATACATTTTACATATTGGAAGCTCCCATATTTTGGATTTAAGTTCCATTTCCATAAATTATTTACTGAATAAAATAAGTTTCCAAGCCAGTCATTTTACCAAGATCTAAACAAATATAAATGATATGATTACCAGTCTATATAATAATGCCTGTTACCAAGCTTTAATAAACCTCTCTCTACATTCATAGTATAGGTTTTGTTTCCTCTCCTCATTAGCTTAAAGACTGTTATCATCCTTCTCAACTACAATTCATGTCTATGGAATATGTTTTATTTTAATTCGTAGAAGGAGAGATAATAGCATAGAATTTAATTTTTATATCAAGTAAGTCAACCAAGAAAAGTACTCATAAAAATGAATATAATATTAGTATACTTGAAACAAAATTATCTCAAAGACATATTAAACCATGTTAAATGATGTTTCAGAAGGTGTTATGAGACACACACATTGGAGTGTGGTTCATTCCTTCAGTTGTTTGCATTTACACAGTTAAACACTGAAGTAACTCTGTAATTTTGTCTAAGGCAAAAGAAGGGTTCATTGATAACACACTTGTACCATCCCATGAGAAAATGTAAATTTTATCAAATCACATTCATATACTTGAATGTAATGTTATGGTATTTACCATTTTATGCAGATTTTAGTTCAATCACTTTTTACCCATTTTGAAAACTTAGTGAATACTGTAATTTAAAAGGGTCTTGAGACCGGATTTAATATGTCCATAGACGAGAACAACAGGTGTTACCCATCACTGATAACCACATGAGTATGGATTTGAAATTTTAAAACAATGTCTAATTCTACCTATGTTAAATATCTTTACTGAAAAAGAAATAATTATTCAACTTTCATATAGAGAACTTAAGAAACTGACTTTAGCCAAAATAGGTTTAAGTATTACAAGAGTAGTAAAATATTTTGATTGTTATTTGTATCAAATATCATTACTATTTTTAAACAGTATTTTTGAAATACTCTAAGGATGAATGAGTAATACTCAACAGGTGTTCCTAATGGAAAATGCTTAGAAATGACATTGGCAAAATTATATTTAAAAAGTTATTAATTATATTAATTTAAAGTCTGATAGCATATTTGAAAATGTGTATTCATCACGTCAAAACATTTCATGAGATGTTGTATAATGATGACATTACTTCAAAACACTTAGTGGAAAAATGAAGCATGGAGGAAAAGATTTTTGCACCTATGTCTTCCTGTCAAATACATACTGTAGAAATAAATAACTGATTATATCTAACTGTTATTTACATGTTAAAAATGTTTACAGTTTAAAATTGTTAAAGAATCCAAATAAGAAAACTCACTTCAGCATTTCATGGAAATAAAGAAAGGCAGCTGGGGTCAGCCCTTTTGTTTAGGTGAGTCAAGAGGGAAAAGCACTGAGAATTTATAAGTGAACATGAAGAAACAGTCTCAAATAAAGGAAGTAGATTAATCTATTTTTAAAAAGGCAAAGGAACTCTGCACCAAAGATAGAGTTCAGGGAACTTCAAAGGATGGGAACAGAGAAAAATATTTCAAAAATAAATAAGTACTGTGGTTTCAGCTGTGTATATAATCTCTTTCATTAAAAAATATAAAAATTAAAAACCTAAACAAAACCAAGTGGAGCTTTTGCAGATAGAATGGGGCAAAAAGAATCTTGTAGCAAAACGTCTGAACAGAAGTGGTATGGAATAGAGTGAAATTTAGATGAAACTAACATAATACAACTCTGAGAACCCAAAAAACATTGGACTAATTAGGAAGCCAAGTGAAGTCTAGTGAGACAGGTGTTGGAGTATAAGCACTGTTTACAGTCACACAGCAGTATCTCTGGCCCACATTTGCTTCTTTCCCGATGTTCTGTGTCCTGTGTACTTGTTAGACCCTATTGCATAAATAAGATCAGTTTGCTTAGTTGCTAAGTTATTTCTAGCCCTTATGGAAACACGCAGGTGGCATCTGTTTTCCAAAAGGGCAGTGCTCTAGGAAGGAAGGAATTGGTGAATAAAGGCTGTATACTGGAATATTCTATTGAAAGTATGCAATTCTGTAGGGCTATCCCATGCCAGACCAGAAAATGGATTGTGTAGATATTAGGAATCATCAATGGACAATTACAAGTGAAGCCATCCAGTCCTCTCAGTGCACAACTGACCATGTATTTACTTGGGGAAAATACAAAATTACACAGAAGGCCAGCCAACACACAGCTGTCAACTTACCATCTGTTTAGTATGAAAAATGAAACCCTGATAACCTGAATTTGAACTACAGTATTATGAAATGGCATCCATAGAATATGAAGTACATACCTTAATGGTTTTCATCGTAGGTGCATTTTAATAGTGTTGTACTTTTATAATGGGTATTTCTTTTTTTATTGTGAAAATACCATATGGAGGGGTTACAATTACATGGGCAAGATAATGAATACATTTCTTATCAAGCATTGTTGCCTCCTCCTTTGTTTCCCCTTCCCATCCCTTCCTATCCCTCGTTCGCCCCCATGTACCCACCGCACCAAAGTTGTAAAGTTCATTTTTTGACATAACGACTTGTACATCTCATTGTTGCACTAGTATAATGGGTATTTCTATCTTAGTGTGATTGTTACAGCTGCTATTCTTATTCTTCCTGAGTGCTACAGGAGGTTGGAATGAATGTCCTGAGCACAGAGAGAAAATGTTTAGTGACTAATTCCACCATACCCCAGACATTATTCAGTCTGCCTGAACATTGCAAAAATTTCAAGTAACAGGTCATGGAACCTCCAGTGAAGACTTGTTCCCTAGATGTATAGATCCCAAGGGAGAGACAAATAAAGCACCATGATTCTTCCAAAAGTGAACACTTGTAAAAAAAAAATCAAACTATTGATAGTAAAGTGGTAGAAGCCCCAGCAAAAGAATTCACAGTAATAACACCAATTAATGAAAGGAGACATGAATAGAAAACTGATGAATTAAAAAATACAAAAAAATAAATAAAAATGTAATTAGATACAAGGATGAAATAAGGGAAAAATAAAGGTTAAAAATGAGGATCAATAATCAGAAATTCTGAAAAACAAGTCTAATTGAAATTTTCAAAATGAAAATAACTCAAAAACTTAACTTGAAATACAGCTGAAATTTGTACGAATATAATACAGAAATAAGGGTGAGGAAGAAAAGTATACAAATTAGAACATCCAGATCAGTATAAAGATAATAATAATGACAATGATACTAAAAATAAAATGAAGACAACATATAAAACATCTAAGGAAATATTAAAAACCTAGTCTCTGAGGCACAGACACAGATAAGAGGTATGAAGGAATTAATAACATATATTCAGTGCAATAATAACAAAATCCTTCCAAATCTAGAAAATATTTATGCAGGTGCAGAAACCTTTCAAAACACCCAACAGACAGAGTAGCAAATAATTTCTCCAAGTAATATTACAGTAAAATAATAAAGTATACAAAATGAGTATGTGATACTGTAAACAGCAATAGATTAGCAACAAATCACATTAATAGCAAACAACTGAATTATAGAAGATTTTTCAAAATAAATGGAAAAGGCCACAAGGATATGGCATAATACACTTCAATCCCTGAAAGAAATTAACTGCTAACATATTAGAGTAAACAAAGGCTCTACTTCATAATTAAAGATAAATAATTAACCTTTCTATGATGAATGAAAACTAAAAAAATACATGGCTACTGAGCCAGCATTGCAGCAGACACTGAAATTAATCTTAACAACCCAGGTGACTCACAACTGCAACCCTAATAACTCAGGAGGCTGAGATATAAGGATTCTGGTTCCAAGCCACCCAGGGCAGGGAGGTCCATGGGATTATTCTCTCCAAAAATCTGGGAAAATGTCAAAAGTATAACTGTGGCTTAAGTGTTAGTTTCTAGCCTTAAGCAAAGAATCTCAGGAATATATCCCAGGACCTGAGTTCAAGACCTAAGACTAACACTAACTAACTAAGTAACTAATCTTACAAAGAAAAAAAGAAACATAGATAATCAAATGAACATTAAGAGATAAGAAAGTGCTACAAATGAAGAAAATGACAAGAATTAAAGCCAATGCTAACCAGGATTCACATTTTGATTTAAAAAATAAAAACACTCTCATGTTAGATTATTCACTATAATCAAGTTGGCCCCATTTCAGAAATGCATTATGGTTTGACCCATGTAAATTTATACATTACAAAGCAGAAGCTCAGAAAAAATTACATTATTGTCTCAAAAATTCAGGGGAAGCTCTCAGTAAAATCTGATATCCTTTCCCTATAAAAGTCTCGAAATGTGGGGCACCGGTGGCTCACACCTGTAATCCTACTCAGAAGGCTGAGCTCTGAGGATCGAGGTTCAAAGCCAGCCCAGGCAAGAAACTATGTAAGACTCTTATCTCCAATAAACCACTAGAAAACCGGAAGTGGCACTGTGGCTCAAGCGGTAGAGTGCTCGCCTTGAGCTGAAGAGTGCAGGGACAGCGTCCAGGCCAAGAGTTCAATCCCCACAACCGAAAAAAAAAAGTCTTGAAATATCTAGTTATAGAAAGTTCATATTTCAAAATAGTATATGTTATCCTTGGGAGAATAGTAGCCAGCTGTGTACTTAATGGGAGAAGATAAAAATACTTTTCTTTTTTAAATTAGCAACAATTTTAGAGAATCTTTGTCCACTCACATCTCTGACCATAAAAGAAATGTGAATCAAAACTACATTGAGACTCCACCACACCCCTAGTTAGAATGGTCATTATCAAGAAAACAAATAATAACAGATGCTGGCAGAGATGTGGCCAAAAGTGAAGTTACTACAGTGTTGGTGGAAATGTAAGCTCCTTCAACCACTCTGGAAAGCAGTATGGAGGCTCCTCAGAAGACTACATATAGAGCTCCTCGATTATCTAGCAATCCTACTCCTGGGCATTTACCCAAATGATCACAAACTAGGCCACGCTAAAACTATCAGCACAGGTAGGTTCATTGCAGTATTATTTACCAGAGCTAAGATATGGAACCAACCCAGATGCCCTCAGTAGATGAATGGACCAAGAAAATGTGGTCTATATATACAATGGAATTCTATAATTCCATCAGAAAGAATGACATCACCCCATGCATAAGGAAATTGAAAGAACTGGAAAAATCATATTAAATGAAGTAAGCTATACCCAAAGAAACATAGAAGCTCCATGGTTTTCCTCATTTGTAATAATTAGTATATGTCTAGGCTATTCCTAGCAGAGGATCACAATAGCTCAGTAGCTATGTATATATGACCACGGAAAATGATGCTAATCAAAATAAACTCTAAGTTATGGAAACAAGAAGGTTTTCTTTAATGGGTGAAATTATTTCATTTTTCTTTCATTTTCTCTCCCATGGTTTACCCCCTGTAGTCACTGTTTTTTATTTGGGTACCCTGTGTTTTGTATATACATTTAACTGATTTGGAGAAGGGAAGGAGAATAACAAAATGGTGGGCCAAGGAGACATGGTGAACCAATGCAAGAGTGATACTCACAAGACACTACAGTGGAAGTGATTTTACATCTTGAGAAGTTTGGGACGCACGGGGGAGGGAAAGTGGGAGAAAATCAGAGAGGGGGTAACACTATTGGACGAGAAATGTTTTCATCACCTTACTTATGTAATGTAACCTTCTATATCACCTTCAAAATAAAATTAAATTTAGAAAATAAAAAAGGAAACAAAGGAACACTTTTTCCATTTGCAGACAATGGGTTTCTATATTAAAAAACTTGCAGACACCACAACAAAATGTGTTGAATAATATTAATGGTTTATTTATTTTATAAATGAAGTTACCTTTCTGCTTAGATGGTTTAGTATTTATTTCTGTTTATTAATTAGTAATTTTTATTGACTTTGCTTTATTCTTGATTATGTAAGTCATTTTCTTACATATACAGGAAGCATTTTTGAGATTACATTGATTTAATCACCAATGAAGATTTCAGATAATTTAAAAATTACAATTATACTACATTTATGTACATACATAACATATGCACATGAATATGGTACATCTGCCTTTTTTATACTATTTCCCTTGCTTTCTACCTCAGTGCTAATGTTCGTTTGCTTATTTTTTCCATATTCACTGCTTCATTCTTTTTAAGTTCATGGTAATGGTATTCACTATTATTCTCATATTTGTCCTCTTTAATATTTTCCTCTTCTTTTTCCTGTACCATCATATTATTTAATCATTTTTATATTTTTCTGTTTCTGATATGCCCTTTTTCATAGAACAATTTTTCATGTAAAATATTAGCTACAGTGTTCTTATGTTCTGGTCTAGCACATTTTATGGCTTGATTTAATGACTCATAGGATACTTAAATAAATAAAATAAATAAAAAATTTCCTGGTGTTACTGATGTGATCCTGGGGCCTTCAGATGCTAAGGCAGGTGAGCTAACATTAAAGCCATGCTTTTCTCCCTTTTTTCCTTTAGTTATTTTTCAGGCAATGTCTCCTGTTTTTGTTTGTGGCCAGCCTCAGACTATAATCATCTTAGTCCCCTGCTTATGTAAAATTACAGGTGCAGACAATTATGTTGGCTTTTTAATTTTGATAACTTGTTCAGGCTCACTTTGAACTTCAGTCATCTGACTCTTGCTCATAGCACTGTAGCTGATCTCTAAGGTTAGATTTCTGATGTTTTCTTTTTCCACACAATAAAAAATATGAAATTCAACTATGATCTACTCCTTAAAACTCAATGTGTCTTGTACACACTGTTAGAATCAAGTGATTAATTTAGTCTCAGATAATAATCCTAGATTCTTCTTTCTAGACATATTTGATCTGTTTTTATTGTGTGTTCAAACTATGGTCTTGTATTT
Source organism: Dipodomys ordii (assembly GCF_000151885.1). Lineage (NCBI taxonomy): Eukaryota > Metazoa > Chordata > Mammalia > Rodentia > Heteromyidae > Dipodomys > Dipodomys ordii. The sequence continues at coordinate 4,579,283 of NW_012267273.1, read as the reverse complement.
ACAGCAATTACCTTCTAAAATTAATTCTGAACGTTTTTTCTAGACAGATGCTTTCCCCTTTTGTGCCTGTACTAATAAATTTGTATAGTATACTAAGTTCATGTTTGAAAGTGCAGAATATTGTGCCTTTAGGTGATTTGCCTTTGAGTATTATACATTCCAACCAGTCAAGCTTCTTCTATTTCCCTGTGTGGTGAGATGTAGTTGCAGATCTCCTTTAGTCTTTGCTCTTCTCTCCCAAATGTCCATGAATGAAAAAGTTTCTGAGTCTCTAATCAGTTTTCTATTTATGTGTTGTTTTTTTCTGTTTCTTTCCACCTGTCATCTGATAGCTGTTTATGGTCTGTCTTATCCACATCAATATTTAATATTTTATTTGTTTTTCCATGATCTAACATTTTTTCTATGTTATGCATTTTAATATATATTTTATTGTAAAGATACTGTACAGAGGGGTTACATTTTCATGAACAAGGTAATGAGTCCATTTACCATTGAGCATTGTCACCCGCTCCTTTGTTTTTCCCCTAGTATCTCTTTCCTCCCCACCTCCTGAACTCCTCCCTCCTCCCTCCACAAAGTTGTAAAGTTCGTTTTCAACCTAGGGTCTTGTACATCCTATGTACAATGGGTCATCCTATATCCTTATTTCAACATTTTGTTATTTCCCTTTCCCTCCCCAAATTAGAAAAATGTATATACAAGATGCAGGACACCAGAATCAAATACAGTGAGAACAGGGGTTGTACCATAGGGGAAGAACATACAAAGAAACAAAAAGGACATACTACATTATAAGTACATTAAAAAGAACACTAATAAAGGTAAAATCTCTTGTGTACCTATCCTGGAATTCATGTCACTTAGCATCATCTTATATGGTCATTTGTACATAGCTTTTGACCTCTTCTGCTTCTCCTAGACATATACTAGTTATTGCAGATAAGGGAAACCATGGGAGCTATGTTTCCTTGAGTCTGGCTTACTTCACTTAATTTTTTTTCATTCTAAAAGTATATTGATTTTTTCAAAATATAATAGACATGTATATGTAGAGATATTAATATCAAAATGCATGAATTATATTATTAATATTGGTTTTTAAATAACATAAAAGTTTTTTAAATGGTGTAGGGAAGAATAAAAAATATTTCTGAAGGTTTTGTCTTATTAAATAAACAAATATTTCTTTTAAAAATATAACCTCTTGTCACTGTATTTGATTTTGGTACCCTGAATTGTATATGTGTTTATCTGAATTAGGGAAGGGGCACAACAGAACGGTGAGACTAAGGACAAGGGGGAACCAATGCAACAGCGATATTCACAAGATAGTATGTTGGAAATGATCTCTACAACTTGGAGTGGAGGAGGAGGGGAGTAGGAGGAAAATGAAGCACTAACTCGTTTGACAAGAAATGTAGTTATTACCTTACTTATTAACTATAACCCCTCTGTACATCATCTTGACAATAAAAAAAAAAACAATAAAACATCATATATCACTTTTTTTTTCGGTCATGGGGCCTGAACTCTGGGCCTGGGAGCTGTCCCTTAGCTCTTCAGCTCAAGGCTAGACCCTACCACTTGAGCCAAAAAAACACTTGCGGCTTTTTCTGCATATGTGGTGCTGAAGAATCGAACCAAGGGCCTCATGCATGTGAAGCAAACATTCTACCACTGAGCTAACTTCCCACACCTAAATTTAATCTTTTTTTTTTTTTTTGATTGGTTGTGGGGCTTGAACTCTGGGCTTTGGTGTTGTCTTTCAGCTCTTCAGCTCAAGGCTAGCACTCTACCTCTTGAGCCAGAGTGTCACGTCTTGGCGCTCTTTATGAAAGTCTAGCTTCTAAGGTACTCACAGTAGAAAAAAAGGCAGGACAGATTCCAGCTTCTCCAAGAAAACCAATTTAACTGCATTTTTAACTGAATGAGAGGACTACATAGATTGAGAATTAAGATTCTTTAGGGTGAAAAAAAAACAGTAAAAGCCAACAGTGTTATTTTGGGCATTTTTTGCCTTTTATAAATTGTATGTATAAAATAAATACATATATATATATATATATATATATATATATATATATATGCTTTCTTGAGTCCCAAATTGGCCTAGATTATAAAGACAATCATGTAAAGGACAAGCAATAAAATGCTAAATATTTTATTCATATTAAATATCCATCTATAGTTAATTCATTAAAAAAAAGTCTTGTTTCTGTTTGTTTGCTTGCTTTTTTTTATTTTTTTGTTCCATAAGAAAGTCAACAGCATATATTTTAGTTGAGGTTGGTTGATCACAAAATATGTCTTATAGATCAGAATTTGATTTCTAGTGTCACAATTCAATGAGTCATTCATTATATCATGCACAGGTGTTCATTAGGAAAGCATCACACTCCAGTGGAAAGAGAAGCTATTCTCACAAGATCATTCAAGTGCAAAATTGCATTAGGGACAATGATAAGGAATTAAATGACCATAAGTGTTACCTTTATGCCTTATGTTATAAGCAATATAAATGACCCTTATAGTTCCTATGTTCCCTCTAATAGTGCCTTTCATAACTGAATCAAGAGGATCAGCATTTCTAGAGAGCATCGTGTAACCAGGAATATTTACTCAGGGCCCGTTATACTGCTGCTCAACTGGTTTTTTTTGTTTTTTGTTTTTCTATTTATTATACTCTTCAAATTTCCAGAATTATTGTTTGAACTCCCCAACATCTCACATCTCTAATCTTAAAGATTTGTCTTAATTCTGGATGTATGGCTTAATCTAAGACTTCATATATAAAAACAAAAACCCAGCATAATGAACTGTTTTTTTTAAAGTTTCTGTGAAAGTAAATTTTATTTAAGTTATAAAATAAACTTTAAGTTCAAAATATCCAAAAGAGTAGTATGTTTTGTCCAATAGCCACAAAGATTATTCTTATTTATAATTGATAGCTTTACAATTGGACAAAAAAACAGAAATGATTTTTCTTCAAATACAATTCTGAAATAATATTATGGCTCATAACTTTGTCCTGAGCTTCCTGCTACATTTGTACAAAAGAAAACATTTTTTAATCTCATGTGCTTCATTGTTATTAGTGCACTTGCCTTTTAAATTTAATGAAAATAAAGCAATGCTATTCTGTCACAAAGCTGACAGAAAGATTGTTATGAATATGTCCTGATATCCTGTGAATTTGTCTTGATGAATATTTTCATGAACACAATAGAATATTAGTATGTGTGTCTCACTAAGAAGTGAGAAACAAGGAAAATAATAAAGACAACCCACTAAAGGGTGTGTATTACTTGAAACCTTCAAGAAACATCAGTTAGAATATGAAAGGAGGTAAGAGAGGAATTATATTGCCTGTATTTGTATACATACACATGTATATATACATACATATATCAGTGTATACATAAGAAACTGAAAGAAATGGTAAAAATATTATAACAATAAATATCTGCATTTAAGAAGAGAGAGATTTTAAATACCCTATGATGTTTCTCATGCTTATAGGAAAACAAGAACAAAACAAATCAAATGTCAGTAGAAAGAAACAGTTATTAGGGCAGAAATCATGGAAATTAAGTCTACTCAGTGCAAAAGATTAATGAAACAAAAAGATGGTTCTCTGAAGCTAGATACTAATATCCAAGATTGCCATTCAAAGCCAGACAGAGATGTAAAGTCCTTAATGTAGGACTCAAGTGATAGAATGCCAGCCAATCACGCAAGCTGACTGAGTAGGAAACCTTGAGTCTAAATATTAAAGTTAGTCCTTAAAAAGAAAAATGAGATTGATAACCTGTAAACAATCTAACCAGAAAGGAAAAGGGAGGGAAAAAATTAGTAAAACAAAAGATGTAAATGAGAAAAGAACAAGAAATAATATATAGAAGATTTTAGAGAACAATTTGAAAAATCGATATGCAAACAAATTAGTATATGTAAAAGTAATAGTTAAATTTCTAGATTTATTTGAACTGCCGAAACTGTAACAAGACGGTATTAATCTCTTGAATATATGCAACAAGCAATGAGGTTAAAGCTGTGCTAAATATTACCCAACCATCAAAGCTCTGATCTCAATATATTCACTGTGGATTCACTCAGATAATTAGGTGAACTAACAATATTCCTAAAACTTTTTCATGAAGCATTAACACAGATGAAGACACACAACACATACAACACACACACACACACACACACACACACACACACACACACACAGAGTATATACCAATCATTTTGATGAACATAAATGTGAAATTTTGCAACGGAATACTTGCAAATTGAATTCAATGACTCATCATAAAAATCATACATTGGGATGAAATTGGTTTCATTGCAGGGATGTGGAAATGGTGTAATAATTGTAATAAATCATATAAGCTTAAATAAAGACAAAAGTTATATAATCATCACACTTGATGCCAAGAAATCCTTTGAGGATATTCAACACTTATGATAATGTCTTCAAGAAAATAAGAATAGAAGAATCATAGCTCATTTATTTTTTTCCATAATTTCTTAGTGAATAATTCCACAAGAATCATTTAAATATTTATAATTTACTCTTCAATTTTTCTGTTTTAGCTCTGTTTTATTTTTATTCAGAAATTTCACTTCCTATTTTATGAAATATTAATAAAATAGCTCAACTAACTGGCTATTTTATACTTTTCCATGTTTCATTATATGAACAAATTCTCTCCACTTTCAAAAAATATGTTCTTTTTTTTCTAGCACAATTTTAAGATAATGGAGTACAAATAAACCAAAATAAATTAAATACAAAGAAGAAGAGACTTGAGAATTTAGGTTTAGAAGTGTAAAAACATAAAGCTCTTTGAGGTGAAGATCTAGATACAGCAGAAATCCCTGGTCACAAAGTTGAAAAGAAATCCATGAGAAATTCAATGAAAACATAATCTTAGAAGTCATATAGTTCTGTCAATCTTTCCCCATTACTTATGTGACTTAATTTCTTCTCAACTACCTGTCACATACCATCCCACTGACCTTTTTTCAGCCAAGTCAAATACACTGTCTCCAGCTTTTTTTTCTTCTTTTTCTGTTTCTGCATGGAATGCATTTCTATAAATATATTGGTGTGTACTTCTATTATAAACACTAACTTTTGTCAAGTCCTTGGTCAAGTTTTTCCACCTCTGTTGACAAAGCCTTTTGTGAGCACCGTATGCACATCTTCCATTCCCAATGAATCTTCTGTCCATTTTATGAATTTATTCAACTTCACAGTATGCAACATAAAATATATGTGTGTTGCTTTCTACTTCTCTGTTAATGCCTGTCTCCTGGAGGAGGAAAGCTCCCTGAAGCTAAAAAAACCCTTTTTCTTTCCTGCTAACTTTTGGATCTAATCTCCTACAGAAATAACTGATACATACAAACACATTTAAGTAAGTTAAATGATTGACTAAGCCGGTTAGCCACAGTAATGGGGCATATCATGATTAAAATGACACATCAACAGTATTGGCAGGAAACAATTTTCCTGAAAAGAGATCAAGAATGTAGCATTGACAAAGTAAATGAAATTCTAATTGGTGAATGATTTACAAGCAAAGGTTTTTGACTTTGAGAGATTTATTTTTTGCCAAGTCTGTCTGTAAAGAGGTGGTGGCCTTTCTCTTGTTGCTGTGACTTACTGTTGGTGATTTCATTTTTAGTCCCAAGTAAGTGAGAAATCAGAGTACAGATAAGTCCTTCTATACCATTATGGCACCAACACTAGAAGGCCTGAAAGTAGACTTTTCGTCAATGGCAACAAGACTTAAGACCTTGTTTCCCTAGTCTTATCCAATATGATCTATGTGTTCTTTGCAATAGAACTCTTAATTCTTTACTCAACACCCAATACTGCTTCATGAGCTCTTCTTATTGTCTATTGTCACTTTCTCTGCAAAAGAAATACTTTAAACATAGAAGAAACTTTTCTTTTATAACCTACTTGTATAAGAGAGTTAAACACCTCTGATGTCTTTCTCAAGACAATGCATGCAAAAGGATTTAAGTGATTCCAGAATTTTACATCAACTCAAGTAAACCTTCAAACCAACAATCATGATGCTGGGAAGTTGGCTCCGTGGTAGAGTGCTTGCCTTGCATGCATGAGGCCCTAGGTTTGATTCCTCAGCACCACATAAGCAAAGAAAAGCTGGAAGTGGTGCTATGGGACAGCGCCCAGGCCCAGAGTTCAGGACCCACAACCATAACCTCCCCTCCTGCCCCCCCCCGCAAAAAAAAATCACCTGTTATTTAACCTCAGAGCTTCAAAGTTCTAGTCTGACAAGATTAAAATGATAAAGATAAGGTTGATACTACAATTTATTGAAGGATCTCGAAACAACATCAATCTGTCTACACCTACTGTGACTATTTCTACATTCCCATACTTTCAGATTCAGTAGAAAATACTATCAGATTTTAATCTATCAACTGGGATTTTGTTTCAGTGCACAAGCCTTGTCAAAAAGACACATTACTAGGTATTTAAATACTAAATATTTTTACTGGGGAAAAAAGAGACAAACGTAGCTAGGATCTAAAACCAACCTTATGAAATGAACATTAAGTTTATAGCATAGAGTGTAATAAAAGATCTAACCAAAATCAAGAGGTTGATTTTGGAATGTTGGAAGGCAAACACATGATTGATCATAATGAAGACTGAGAATTGATGAAAATGTGGCCCTTACACTTGGCAACCCTTTTGTGCTGATTCTTATTTAAATGTTTCTTCATACTATGCTCTACAAATCATTCTTGTAGACTCCTAAAAATCCTGAAAGTAATTTTCTTGTGTAGTTAACACACAAAACTGGAACATGTATGAGTTTCTTTTTATTTTTTAAATTGTTATTGTAAAGGGGATATACAGAAGGGTTACAGTTATGTAAGTCAGGTAATGAGTACATTTCTTTTCAAACAGTGTCACATCTTCCTTCATTTTCTCCCAGGTTTTCCCTCCTGACTCTCCTTCCCCAAGTTGTATAATTTATTTTCAACCAGCATATAGTATCATTGTTCCATTTGATATGACTTTCTATAATGTTCATGCTGAAAATACTAGGACTTTAGAGTCAATATTAGATTGTCTTCAAGCATTTAATAAAGATATGATAATATCTTTATTAATGGCCTAAGCCTGTGTCCTCTGTGTGTGTGTGTGTGTGTGTGTGTGTGTGTGTTTGCACATGTGCACATGCATAAGTGGCCATGCATGAGTACTTCAGCTTGGATTCAGAGTCTTTTGCTCTTGCTTAGTTTTTTCACTCAATGCTGTTCACTGTATCATGTAAGCTATATCTCGACTTCTTTCATTTTTCTTGTTAATTGAAGATGTGTCTCTCACTTTTGTCTGTCAAGGCTTTATTCCAACTTCTATCTTTAGCTCTCAGCCTCCTGGTTAGCTGGAATTATAGGCATAAATCATGGGTATCTGACACCTGAGACTCTTCTTTATTTTTAGTTTTCATACACACACACACACACACACACACACACACACACACACTTACAGAGGGGTTATAGTTACATGAGTAGGATAATGAGTACATTTCTTATTGAACATTGTTACCTTCTCCTTTGTTTTTCCCCTACCATCCCTTCCCTCCCCAACTCCTCTCTCCCCCAGTCTAGAAATTGTAAAGTTTGTTTTGAACAGTGTTTTGTACATCTCATTGTTGTTACAATGGTACAACCTGTATCATTATTTATTTTATCCTTATTTATTTATCCTTATTTATATATCCCTTCCCTTCCCCAAATTAGAAAAATGTATATACAAGATGCAGGACACCAGAATCAAATACAGTGAAAACAAGAGTTACACCATAGGGAAGAACATACAAAAGAAACAAAAGAATCACATAGTGTATTATAAGTACATTAAAAACAATAGCAAGAAAGAAAAAAAAAACACTTGTGTCCCTGTCTTGGGGTTCATTTAGCTTAATATAATCTTATATGGTCATATGTACATAGCTTTTGACCATTTTGCTTGTCCTAGACATGTACTAGTTATTGCAAATAAGCGAAACCATGGAATCTATGTTTCTTTGGGCCTGGATTACTTCACTTAATATAATTCATAATTTACTCTGAACCAGAGGAGAAACATTTACTTTTTTTTCTTCAACATGAAGATGAATCTTCAGGATGATTCTCACTAGTGTTCTATTATCCATAGTCATGTGTATGAGCCCATAACAATCACATAAGTTATGTTGATTAGCAAAACACTAATTTTAAGAATTTTTACCATAGTGAAATCTGAAGAAATTATTGAGCATTTTCTTAGCCACAATTTAAGTACAGATATGCTTCTTAAATATATTTTGTAGCTACCCTACAATGGCTTTTATTTTGCTGAAAAGTCCTGTCCACTAACATTATTAAAAAAAATAATGATTTAGTGGCTGGGAAGGTGGCTCAGTGGTAGAGTGCTTGCCTTGCATGCATGAGGCCATAGGTTTGATTCCTCAGCACCACATAGGTAGAAAAAAGCTGAAAGTGGCACTGTGGCTCAAGTGGTAGAGTGCTAGTCTTCAGCTGAAGAACTGAGGGACAGCACCCAGGCCTAGAGTTCAGAACCCACGACCGACTAATAATAATAATAATGATTTAGATTGATCAAAACATGTGAACCATTTGTTCCTGACATTTAATTTCTTGAAACTTAAAACCTAGTTTCTATGTAACTATCACTGGGCATAACCTGACTTGTTATTTAATGATATATGTATTGAAACTCCCTGGGCTTCCCTAGGGAAACAATTTTAGCAAAAGGAAAAATTATAAAAGAAGTTAGCAAGCCAAATATATATAAAAGGAGAACATTTGCAGGAAGAAATAAGAACTCAAGGAGAAAAAGTCATGTTTATTATTCTCTAATATGACATGTGTTTTCTTTTTTGTGAAGTTTGTGTTTTAATGAGAAGAGCTAAAATTTTTATGATAGCCATTATATTTGTTTATATATTCTTTCAACCCTCTCAATCGCTTTCTTACCTTTGTATATACTACTTTATGTAGCTGTTCCTTTCATTTTTTTGATATCTGTATTTTAATCTATTAGAATACTTGAACTACATAAGTTAGTGTTGCTTGTAAGATTAGTATTCTTAAGATTCAAATATGGTTTACCAAAAAAAGGAAAAAGTGCTACTAATTCGAGAAAGATCATCTAAAAATCTCTGGTATTTTAATTTATTACTATTATTATTATTATTATTAGTAGTAGTAGTAGTAGTGGTAGTGGTGCTTAAATTCAAGGCCTCTCCTTTTCTAGATGGGTACTCTACCGCTAGAGGCATGCCTCCAGCCTTTTAACTTTTGCTTATGTTGGCCTTAAACCACAGTCCTTCAGTTTCTAGCATCTGACTAGCTAGAATTGTAGACATGCATTCTCATACCTAAAACTAAATATTTACATAAAATAATTTATTTTTTTAGAATTATAATCATTACTTCATTTCATTTTGTTTTGTTTTCTTTAACAGTGCTGAAGAAAAAATTCAGGCCCCTATGCATTTTGGTAAGTACTCTATCATTTGAGCCATAAGCTCAACCTTTATGTGTTTTCTTTTTACATGAAATCTCAGTTATCTTTGCCTGAGTGGCCTTACTAATGGAAATATTTATTTTGTAATGTATTCTATTTATGTATGTGTCACAAATAATATTTTCACTATGTAATACCTAAAGGCAAATAAAATGTGAATACATTATTTGAATGACATACAATTAATAAATTAATGTTCTTTCCTTAGCTTACCTATCTAATAGGAGCAACAAAGGTATTCGACATAGATGCAATGGCTATTATTATTATTATTACTATTGCTATAACTATTGCCAGACCTGGGGATTAAACTCAGAGCCTAGAAACTGCCTGAACTTTTTTTACTCAAGGCTTGTGCTCTACCCCTTGAGCTATAAGTAGTACTTGGTTTAGGTGGTTAATTGAAGATAAAAGTTTCATAGATTTTTCTGTCAAAGCTGTCTTCAAACCATGATTCTCAGATATCAAAAACCTGAGTAGTTAAGATTCCAGGTGTGAGCCACAATGGGCCATTTGTTTATTACTTTTTAAAAAAAAACATTATGAAATATGAAATATTCATCAGCTATAAGAGCTAATGAAGTTTAAAGTATTTTCAATAACTTAGTAATATCCATACATACATATCTAAAATTTGATAAAATGAGTAAATATAAAGTATCCATACTAAAATAATTTGATGAACTTTAAATTTTATAATGTCAAATTAAATAATTATTATGGTCCATATGGTAACATTGGTAATACTCAAATGCTTTCTTTCATATAATTTTATAATCATCTCTGTAATTTCTGTTGTTTTCCTATCATTAGAACACATAAATGTTAATTGACTTGGAAATCAAATGTATGTTTTCACCTTGAGGGGTCATTTCACAATAAACACATATAGTTTAATCCTAGAATCACATTAATGCTAATCACATTGGAAAGGATGTCATCTTGAAGGAAACTGTGTAGATTCACTCAGTGTTATTCATTCATACATAAAAGAAGTGAAAAATATGCCTTATATAAAACCCTCTTATTTTTGTAAATTCATGTGATATATATTTCTTAACCACTTGATGGTGAACAACATAATATGCTGTTGTATATGCACAGTTCTGTATAATAGTCACAAAGTGAAGATCAAGTTATCCACAGGGCCACGGAGGTCAGAAAAGAGCAGAATGACCCAACAGTCTTTATCATTGTAAGAAGGGTGACAGTTAGTTTAACCCTCAGTTTCTGAATTTCTATACTTTCTGTAAGCTTTGGTACCTTCAAATGTAACCCTTTTACAATCATTTACATCTTAAAGGACCCATCTTGCATATCTCATAATTTTATTTGATGCTACTTAAACTTTTCACTTGCTAGGATGGTGATCTACTGCTTGATCCATGCAGTGATTCAATAATTTTAATATAGCATTTTCTTGTATTTTAATATTGTTATATTTTAGTAAACATTCTCCCATGTTTTTTTAAATATAGACTTTTCTCTAGTTGAGCTATTTTAAATTGACAAAAATTAAAACTCACATAAAAATAAATAAACACATGCTAAAATTTAAAAAAAGAAATGAGTTACAAATTTAAGAAAATACAAAGTCAGAAATAAGCTATTTGTAGATAATACAATCCTATATTTAAACTGTCCAAACAATTCAGCAGTATTGCAGAATACATTATCAATATAGAAACTTTGATAGCTTTTCTATACATGAGCAATGAGTATAATGAGAAAGAAATCAATAAAGCAATTCTATTCATAATAGACTAAAACAAACATAAAATAAATGAGTAAATTAATTAATGAATTAAACACTTAAGACTAGTGTAAATGGGAGGCCTTCTATAGTAAAAATTACAACATATTATAGATAGACATGGATGAAGATACTAGAAGATGAAAATGTCTTCCATTTCATGAATCAGCAGGATTAATTTTTTGAAAATTAATACATTGCTGAAAGTAATGTTTAGATCCAATATAATGTACAACAAAATTCCAATAACATTTTTCACAAAAAATCAAGTTCTTATATGCCATGGAAATACAAAACTCTCAATCAAATAAACAATGAACAGAAAGGACAATGCTGGAGAAAATATAGCTTTGACTTGAAATTATGCCACAAAGCCATAATAACAAAAACCACATGATATTGGCACACCAACAGTAACAGTGAGTAAAGGAATCAAATAAGAGACCAAAAATAAACCCATTTAACACTTTAAGATGGCCCAAAACACATATTTTTGAAAAAACAGCTTCTTCAAGAAAGGATGTTAGAAAAATGAATGTCTATATGTAGAAAATAAAAATTAGATAATGTCATTTCAGTTTCAACACAAATTATTTAAAATGAACCAAAAATCTTAATGCAAGACAGGAAACTTTGAATCTCCTAGAGGAAAGCATAGAAAAAATCACTTGCAAAAACTTTGTGTATATTACTCCATAGCTCAGTAAATATGAACAATAATTGAAAATAGGCGTTGTGTCTTCCTTCAGCAAAGAAATCAATTAGCAAAATAGCCCACAGAAAAGGAGAAAATCATTGTCAGTTTTTTATCTATCAAAGATTAACCTGATTAATATATGATTAACTGAACATAAGTAAAATAAAATATTGAATATAAATAAGCCAATTAAATAATCATCAAATGGAATGTTTAAGAAGAATAATTGATCAAAAATATTCAAAAATGTGCTCAATATCTGAAGGATATATAGTCAATCTATGTCAAGAAGACCAAAAATACTTACACATAAAAATTCATACATCAGCTGTAAAGCTTTTGTGTAAATGATGAGGTCAGAGGATATGTATAAGATTGTATAAGACAATAACTCATACATTCAGAAAAATTTCTAAGTGAGATTGAAGTAATTTTTCTAAGTAATAAATATTATTAGCTGGGTGCTGGTGGCTCACACCTGTAATCCTAGCTACTCAGGATGCTGCGATCTGATGATGCAGGTCAAAGCCAGCCTGGGTAGGAAAGTCCATGAGACTCTTATCTCCAATTAACTATCAGAAAACTGGAAGTAGAACTGTGGCTCAAGTGGTAGAGTGCTCACCTTGAACCTGAAGACCACAAGCATAGCACCCAGGCCCAGAGTTAAAGCCCCACAACAGACAGAAAAAAAAAAAAATATATATATATATACATATATGTATATATATAATCATTGTATTTTGTGTTGATGTTCTATTTATAAATGGATGCTAAAACCTTATTTAAGTTATTTATTTTTCAAAAAAAATATACACATATTTTAAATATTTGTCCCTCAACATTTATGTATTGTATGCAGAATTGACAGAAAGCATCATTTCTGCTTACAGATTGTGGTAAATTAAAACATCACTTAAAAACTCAAGACACTATGTTGAAAACAAACTGTACAACTTAGTGGGGGGAGGGAGGAATGGGGAAAGTGGGGAGGGAAGGGATGGTAGGGGCAAAAACAAAGGAGGAGGTAACAATGCTCTATAGGAAATGCACTAATTACCTTACTCATGTAGTTGTAACCCCTCTGTATAGTATCTTTACAATAAAAATATAAAAAAAATCACATACTCACTTTCTAATAAAATGATTAAGGATCTAGTATGATTGCTTTTTATAGATAGTTAAGAAAGACATTTCTTAGAAGGCGACATTTCAGTTGGTGGCGATGGTATTTGAGGGAAGGAAGTTGTTGGCAGAGGAGATGGCAAATGTAAATGTCTTGAGAATGGAGTGTGTTTGATAAGTTCAGTGGAGTGTTAAGTCAATCACAGTGTCTGGAATAGAATGACAAGAGAATTTGGAAGAACAGAGGGAGGAGATAGAATGAGAAACATGTGTTCAGACAGTCAACATCCAGAGCCAGGCTATGAAAAGATAAAAATTATTGTAAAGTTTTAAGCACAAAAGTAACATATATAAACAAATTTTATGCAAACACTATAACCAATTTACTGAATTAAATTAGATATATAGTGGTAGAATAATTAAGAAGGCAGATATCATTGTTTTACTTAAAACATATTGACAGGGACAAGATATTTGCTCATAGATTTAATGTTAAATTAGGCGTAGACTCAAAAGTAACTTCAAAATTGCATTATTGAGAAAGGTTTATTAAGTACTGAGTACTTTTGTCCTGAAAATGTGTATGCTAAGGACACACCTTAGCATGTCTTGTCATTATATTTAGTTAGGCATCCAGGGGGTACTTTCATGGATTCCTTGTGAAGTTACTTCTCTTTTTACAGATTCCTCAGCGGATTCTTTCCCTATTCTTACATGGTAGGATAAAGGGAGAAGGAACATTTATCAACCACTAAATCAGTCTTCACCAGGCATCAAATCTGCCTGTGCCTTCATATTGTATTCCATAGTGCCCAAAATTATATGGAATACATTTATCATGTATAAGGCACCTAATATAAGATATAACATTGTAGGTAGTAGTATATGTTTATTAGAAACTAAACTTCAAAATTACTCTATGTATAATTATATAATAAATGAATGATAGTAGGTGATAGATGATAGATGATAAGCAAGTGAGTAAAGACATCTATACATATCTAGACATCTTTATGCCTAACATGTCTCTGTAGTAAGTAAACACATCTATGTATTCACTAATATTTCCCTCAGAAAAGATAGAATTCTAACCTTTTTTTGTTGGTCATGGGGATTAAACTCAGACCCTGGGCATTGTCCCTGAGCATTCTTTGAATAAAGCTCACGTTCTATCTCTTGAACCACAGCATCATTTCCAGTTTTGTGGTGGTTAATTGGAGATAAGAGTCTTAGGAACTTTCTTTTTATATAATTTTATTTTATTGTAAAGATGCTGTACAAAGGGGTTACAGTTACTTGAGTAAGGTAATGAGTATTTTTTTTTTGTCAAGGATTGCTACCCTGTCCTTTGTTGTTGGGAACTTTCTTTTCTGGACTGGCTTCAAACTGTGATCCTGAGATCTCAGACTCTAAGTAGCTAAGATTACAAGTGTGAGCCAACTGTGCCTGGCTAAGCTAGTCTAACTATTTTTGTAATTAACCCTGCTATATATAATTGTAGACATTTTGCTTTTGAAACACCATGAAATAACAATAAAAATTATGATATTAATTTAGTTTAAAATATTATCTTTATGCAGTTATACAAAGGAGTTACCACTTTAAAAAAAGCTGATATATTTTTTATCAATATTGCAACTGTCAGTGTTTTCTCCTACCCAGTCCTTCCCTCAGCTTCTTAATTTGGTAAAATCTACATCAAAATCTCCACAGCATTCTCCCTTTCATCTCATTTGCCTACTTCTTTCCCCTTGGCCCCACCCACACATTTTGAGTACCCATTTCCTGGTGTTTTATTTTGCTGAACTTTGAGTTTGTGTTTCTAAGAAATTATACTATATAAGTTCTCCTTTGATATATTATTTCAGTTAATATATTTTAATACACTTGGATACCACTCAAAGTACTTCTTTATGTTTATAAGCTGAATCTAGCTTCTACATCTGTCTGGGCCTAAATTATTTCACCTTAAGATATTTCCCCCTGACCTTTCCAATTTATTATTTATTTATTTATTTTTATAAATGGCACATCATACTTTCTAAAGAATGAGTAAAATTCCATTATACATATATGCCACATTTGTAGAATTTCCTCTAAAAATTGCAAGTAGAAATTACCCCATGATCCACCAATTCTGCTCCTGAGCATTTACCCAAAAGATTACAATGCAGAATAGACTAAAGCACCAAGGCCAGACATGTTAATTAGCATTATTCCCCATAGCCAAAATATGGGTTCAGTCCAGATGCCCCTCAGTGGATAAATGGATAATAAAAATGTATAAAAGTTTTTAATTTTAAATCAAGGATTAAAGAAAACTTCCTAATAGCTTTAAGTATTTTCTTTGCATAGTATTTTTTTTCTACAACAGCATTCTGTTAAGCAATAAACTTCCTAACAGAATGTGCATCACTATGTGAGCAGTGAAGTCCTTTACACTAATGTTAACTGAGCCGACAGAGCAGAGGAACAATTTCAAAAGCATGCTCTTGGGTCTTCTAAATTTTATAGGATCACACAAACATGGTACCATGGTGTTAGACACAGATGTTATTTGAAGAACAGATTTCATTTATAGTGTTATAATAAGCTATTAAAATATTGTTGGTTCTAATTATTAACTCTTGTTTGGATCACACCATTGAATGTGAAAAATAGAAAGCACTTTCATTATTATTTCAGATTTATCCAGGAAAATATGAAGTTGACTATAGAAAAACAGAACACCAGTCATAGTAAGGAATCTATCCCATAATAACAGTTTTGTATTTCTATTGTCACTCTAAAGCATTGAATTCAGCTCATGTTTATTCACTAAAAGTAAGTATATAATTAGCTTTACTATCAGATTGTATAAATTATCCCCATTAAATTTTCTTGAGTTTACCAATTTTATTATGCTAAGAGCAATTTATTTTCTTTAAATATAAAAATTCCATTGCAGAAATAAAGAGGTGTTCAATGTTTACCTGAACTACCAGACATAGACATAAAATTAGAAAAAAAAGAGGATATGCAATCAATGTCATGCAACAGAGACATAGATAAGGGTCACATTGACATAGATAATGTCCAGTTTCTGAGCAGAGATACCAGTAAATTCTGACAGGAAGCAGACATACTTTTGCTAAATTGCTATAATAAATTGCTATGCTCTTTTAAAAGCTGGGAGTTTCCATGAGTGGGAGAATGTGTAATAACTCGTGAAAGTTAGCTATAAATTTTGGAATGCTGTATAATAGATAAAGCAAGAGCAGGATGTGGTTTTATTTTTTTTTCTGAACTGTACTTGGGAGAAGTACTTCATCTTCTTTTATTAATCCTTTGGAGTGAAATTGAATTAGTCTAGACCTTGATTAAGGAAAGCAATAGTAAAGGGGAAAATGTTTGCATAGTAGTATATTTTAATGAATGCTGTCTATTTTTAATGCTTTGTTTCAAGTGATTCCCAAGTGCTACAATAGACAAGTGAAATGATAAGTATTTAAATTGTAGAGAAAAACAATTCTTTGAAGACAGCACGTATCCTCACTTTTACCTTTCACCATACATGGTAAAGACCATTATAAGGGAAAGATAGCATATTAATTTGCGATTGAATTTCAGTGAGGAATACTGTGTCTCAATACATATTTTAAATAGTCACTTATGTTGTGCCAGACTTCATGAAGGAACACTTCTCTTCAATTAACTATGTGTGGGTCATTAAAGTGTCACAAGTAGTAAGTGATAGCATTAAAGAATGATATAGTTACAGAAAAATAGTGTTACTATAGAAAAACAGATAGCTCTTTCAATCTTGCCATGTCTCCCTCAATATAATAAACATTCAAGTCATTATTGAATATTCTGTATTTTCAAAGGTAGTAGTAATTACTTTTAAAATGTTTCTTTTAAAAAAATTTATTCACACTTTCCTTAAATTTTAACATTAAATATTAAAAAGTAGAGTACATAGGATCATAGGTAACAATAAACATGTCATGAACATATGAAGGAGAGTATATGAAAAAGCTTATGTTATAAAAAGTTTGAAACTAAGAACAAATATTCTGAAGACATTCTAAGCAAGCTGTACAAGAAAATATGTATTAGCATTTTTTGAACGTATGAAAAAGATATTGAATCTGAAACATCAAAAACAATACTTGCTAAGTGTACTGTCCTGGCAATGTGTAAATATATACATACATATTACACGTAATACTTACTATATATTTATATGTATTTAAAATTATTTATAAATTGTGTGTTCTATCATGCCACCCTGCCAGTCTAACCATATCTTAGTCCTGAAAGACTTGATGATTGTCCCAAAGCAGCCCATTTATAGCTAAGTGTCAGCTTAACCTTTATATTACATCACATAGATTTGATTAAAATGGAAACTGTAGAGCTGGGAAGGTGGCTCAGTTGTAGAGCGCTTGCCTTGTATGCATGAGGTCCTTGGTTCAATTCCTCAGCACCACATAAACAAAAAGCCAGAAGTGGTGCTGTGGCTCAAGTGGTAGACTAGCCTTGACCTGAAGAGCTGAGGGACAGCGCCCAGGCCCAGAGTTCAAGCCCCATGACGAAAAAAAAAAAAGGAAACTGTAATACTGTCATAGAGAGTATTTATTTAAAAAATGATCACAGGGCGTTTAAATTACTTAGAGGAAACCCAGCAGATGATTCAAGGCTGTATGTGTGTGGAGAAGAATAGTATTTGGACCTATGACCCCTCCCAATCCAGAAAACAGAATAGAAGAAATGTTGACGTGTCTGGGAATGAATTAATTGCCTTCATTATAGGAGGCAAAGACTGCTTTCTGCTGTGATACCCAGCTACCCATTTCTTGTTTTCTTTTTCTCAGTAACCTTCAAAAACCTGAAAACATGCTTGCCTAAGTAATGATTGAAACATTTTCAATTGAGAAAGCTTCCGCCTTTTAGCTGTCCTGTATGTTTCTATACAATCTGAAAACCAAAGTCTTATATATGTGTTTTTTGGCTCTTGCCTGTAATCCTAGCTACTCAGAAAAGGATCGAGGTCAAAGCCAGCCGAGGCAGCAAAGTCCATGAGACTTTTTTCTCTAATTAACCATCAAAAAACCGGAAATGACACTGTGGCTCAAATGGTAGAGCACTTGCCTTGAGCTGAAGAGCTGAGGGACAGCACCCAGATAGAGAGTCCAAGCCCTACAATGGACAACCAAAAAACAAAACAAAAAAAAAAAAAACAAAACAAGCACAAATAAAAACAAGTGTCCGCCAAACTCTTAGTTAATTTCCATTAAGAAATTAATCAACGTTCTATTTTAGGAACTTAGCCAAGTCAAATTTGGACAAGAGTCAGGCCACAATAATGACTGTGATGCCAGACTACTAATCATCATTTTTAAGAACAACAGAATGAATTCCTTCCTTATGCTACCTAAGGGAAACTAAACCTGCAGATGATTGCAAATGAACTGCATCACTGCCCAAATGCAGCCAGAAGTCATTCAGTTCTGATACCCCATTGTTTGGAGGGATTTATAGCTGTTTTTTAATTAGAAGAAAGCATATTCAACTAAATAGTTTTTCTTTCGTATATTAGAGGCATTTGTCCTTTAACTTGGCAATAGGAACTTTATAAGAATCCTTGGAGAGAAGACTTACATTTAATGCTGTTATAACAACTACAGTAACAGCTTGAACACAAATACTCCTCTGAGCTATTACCTCTTGCCAACCTCTTTGTAACCCTGTGCCAAGGGCTTTATCAACATTGTCTTCCTTAATCTGCACAAACATCTTAGAGGTAAACATGATTACTGATATTTTACAGATGATGAATTGGAAATTCAGAGTGGTCAAATAGTGTGTTCAGTAAAATGCAATTATTAAATGTCAGGGCTCTCGGTGAACCACAACTCATGTGACCTCCAAGCACATGCATTGAGCCACCTCATTATCCTGACTTCATGCTTTGTAAAGCATGATATGGTATGATGTATGCATTGTTCTGTTTAGCTAATTCAAACCTATGTGAAGTAGGCCATTCTAGTGTTATTATCTGCCGATGATAAAAGCAATATACAGTGATTACCCTAAATATGCAAAGTTATTTATGGAAGGATGTCAAAGGGTTTAACGAAAACTTAAATTGCTGTGATTTTGCCATTAGTTTTATGCATTTTTTGACATGTTATTTCCTTCAATTTATGTTAGAGTAAGACATCCATGATAACTCAACAGTTTATAGAAGTGAAGAAGCAAGTTTTATCCATTGATACTGATTAAGAAGAATAGTATAGTCTGGAGCTTCTTTAAAATCCTTGATATAACTAGGTATCAGAGATGCTGGTCCATGTGCATGACTCTGGCCACACGTAGTTGTATCATTTAATTTTAAATTAATTATATGATATAATTTTTTTAAAAAATTACACTAGTCACATTTTCAATCCTCAAAAGCCATATGCAGTATTTCATGGCACTAATAGATAATATTTTCAGCATCAGAAATATTTGTCTTGGAAATCACTGGTCTAGACACTTAAACACACAAGAGTATGAACCAGATGAAGATGACAGCAATATTTAATCCTCAGGTTTGTTCTTAGAAAAATACCCATGTTATCAGTGTCATGATAGCATGAGAATTGAGGCTGAACTACATGTTCTCAATATTAAGCAACATAAAGTTCAATCTCTGGCTGCAAACTTGTTTTATTGGTGAGTTATGACTGAAACATAGCTTTTGTTTAGGTTGAAGATGGAAAAAATACTAATTGCTAACCTGCTTATCAAACAAGCCTTAGTAATACAATCTGCAAAGTCTTTTATGAAGATAGATGTTAAAATGTAGGATATGTATAGTTTGAAATGTAATTAATAAGTTACTTTATAAGCATGTTTTGCTGCTTATTAAACAGGTTTTTTATTAAAAATTAATAAAGGGCCAGATGTGCTTAGTATATGTCTCCAAAATATTAAAACTACCAAAGAATATTTAATAAACAACTCTGGAGATCGATACAGAATAGAAACAACATGTTGTATAAAAAGAATGCATTTAATTGAATTTAAATAATTTATATGATATAAAATTTAAAAATTCAATTACACAAGCTGTATTTCACCTGGAGGTGGGGGCAGTCTTTAGAGGTAATTCCATTTATCGGAAGTCATGAGGAAGGAGGAAGGTACTTATGATTAGTGGTCCCTGTTGGAAAAAAAAAGAGAGAGTGCTTTATCTACAACCTCTATTCTTCTCCTTGTCTCTCTCATTCTGTTCCTTCTTGTCTTGCTTTTATACTTCTATGTGATGACACAAGAAAGAAGGGACATTGTTTTACAAGACAGAGAAAGGGATTCTACAGAAAAATATCCAGCCAGCACTTTGGACTTGTTGGTATAATTTGTGGATGGGAAGGGAAAAAAACAAATCGTTTAAATAGGGATACAGGTAGACCCATTGCAACAATGAGATATACAAGTTGTTATGTCGAAAAACGAACTTCACAACTTTGGCTGGGGGAGGGGGCTTGGGGGGAGCGTGGGAGGAGTGTGGGGGGCGAGGGGGGGAGAGAAATGGGAAGGGATAGGAAGGGGAAACAAACGAGGAGACAACAATGCTTGATAAGAAATGTACTCATTATCTTGCCCATATAATTGTAATCCCTCTGTACGCTATTTTCACAATAAAAAAAAAGAAGAGAAAAAAAAAAACTTAAGCTCAGTCTCTCCTAATCTTATAGATATGTTCTGTGAAACTACAGTCTAATAATAATAATGGTAAGTAATAAATCTTTAGTGAATAGTAAAGCAGACACAAAGGATGGAAAATGAGGCTTAATAAAAGAACACAAGTGACCAAATATAAGAAAATAAGTACTATCATTGCTTATAAAAACAAAATTTAGAACATGTAAAGCAAGTGTGATTCATAACCATATCATTTTGGCTAGAGAAAAAGAAAAAAATCTCTTTGTTTCCTAGGTTAATAAATCCAAAATTCTTTTTTTTATTTTATTTTTTTACTTTTGCATTTTGTTGACTTTGGGGCTTTAACTTAGGGCCTGAAGATTGTCACTGAGCTCTTTTTACTAAAGATTAGCATTGTACCACTTTCAGCCACAAAACCACTTCTAGATTTGGGTGATTAATTGGATATAGGAGTCTCATAGACCTTAGGCTCCTGAATAGCTAGGATAACAGGCATGAGCAATAAGAGCCCAACTCAAAACTCTTAAAAATGAATGAAAATAACATTTTTCACATGCTATATAGTTATAAGTAAATGTCTATATTTATATATTATATTTTACTTTGTCAAATGCATTCATGTAAATTTATAGTAGTGTATATATGTAGAGAGAGAGAGAGAGAATGAGCGTGCGCTAGGGAATATGACCACTAATGACGACATAAACAATAATTTTATTGAATATTAAAACAGAAAATATGAGGTGGATTTTTTCCATTTTCTTTTTCATACTTTCTAATTCTATTTTTCTTGCATTTTTGCTTATTATCAGTAAACATTTGTACAAAGGTGATTCAATTCAACATGGCAGTTTGTGGTACAATTTACCTTGAAGAATGTCATCTCTTCCATCAATCTCCCCTCTTTCTTCTAACCCCACTCATGCCTCAATTTATCTGGTTCTATTTTCACATCTGTATATCAGATATTGTGACCATATGCACTAAATCTTCATCTCTCTTTTTGCCGGCTCGACCCCACTGATGCTATTGCCCATTCTGAAAATCATGTTTCAACTTCCTGGATTCTTCTAGCTAAAACATTAATTAGTTGTTCAAAGGAGTTACAGCATTGTTTCCCTGCTAACCACATTATGATGGATGAGTGAAATTCAATTGTAGATTATATACCAGATTTTCTTAATCCATTCATACATTGTAGGGTATCTGGAATACTTCCATAACTTGGCTTTGGTGAATAGTGCACCAATGAACATGGGTATCTTACTGCACCTTAACTTTTGACCTCTTGGATAAAAGGCAAGGTGGATTGTATGTGAAGAATTAAATTATGACTCTGTTAGTCTAATTATCCCTTTGCAAGGGAACCAATACAAATCTGAGAGATACTTAGCCTTTAGCTTTGGGCCTGGATTACAGGGGCAATAGAAACGATCTTTAGCTATTGAAAATGATATGAATGTAACTGTGAAAATAACTTTATTCAGATGCATTCAATATCACTTGCTTAACATTGTTCTGTTAATAATACTGCAACAAAAGGTAAATATTCTTACTTGACTTGTGTAATTGAAACTCTTATTTACATCACTTTTATATAATAATAATAATATATATGAATACAAATCAAGAAATGAAACACAAATATAAAATATTGGGTATATTTTATATGCACAAAAATATTTGTGTAAAAGTAGTTGTGCACAATGAAATAATTGACCCAAAACAATAGAATTTAGTTGAAAAACAAAACTTCAGAATTGTAGTTACAAACAACTCGAAAAATTATTGAAAAATTAGTTTTTCTTTTCTTCTCCTGTTTCTATGGGATGTGGGGAACGGTTGTGAAAGCCTTGTGGACAGTGTATGGTTTGATGTCTCTTCTCTGGTAATAAAAGAATCACCAATTCCTATGCTTTCATAGCTGCACAAAAATATGTAGGTATGTTTTCTAGGGTTTGACATTTCTTTCATATGTGCTTGAAATGTTTCAATTAAAATTGAATGTCTGCCTTGACAATATTTTGGGTAACAATATTTACTGTGGCCAATAAAGAACAGAGATGAACTGTGCACTGAATCATGTCAAATAAAATGATGTAAGACTAGATCTCAATTCTGTCAATCATCTTTGCTCTGGTTGACATAAATCAGCCACTTTGTTAAAGGTAAAACTCCAATACTGCCCTCTACCTAACATAACAAGAACAGAACTACTGGGAAATAGAGACAATCAAAGACAAAAAACAAAACAAAACAAAAAGATATAATTTGTTGTATCTGAAATCCCAAAATGGAATGTCAAAAATAGTATGCAAAAAAAAAGAAACCCCAAATGCTTTTTACATTATTTATGGAGAAAGATCATTCATTGGAAATATCATCACTATAAAATTATACAATTAAGATCTGGTGAAGTTTAAAGTCTTTTTCCTTACCTTGATAACCAACACTAGCTTGGCAAGAAAACAAATTATAGAACTGCTCTAGGAAAAGCATTTAACAAGCATCTACAATGATAACAGAGCAAAATATTTCTCTAGACCACAAATCTATTTATAAGTTTTGAATTGTTTAGCATGGAAGAAGGATCCCAGGGACAAAAATTCTTCCCAGGCTGACACTGAGAATCAGGAAAAGCTATTCAGTCTCCATTGTTTTAATAAATCAGTTGCTCTAAACACCTAAATGTGTGACAATTTGATACCCTGCCATAAAAATAAATATGCTCTACCTACTTCTCATTCTGTGCTTGTCTGCAGAGTCTTTGTACCCAGGATATAGAGTGATCATTTCTGCACATCCTAAATTCATTATGCTTAAGTACAGTCTTTAATATGAATGTAATTGGAGATGAAGCTTTGGAGATGGCATTTGGGAGATCAGCATAGATTACATCCTTAGAACAGTGTCATTAAAAAAGTCTCCAACGACCCTGTTCTGACATGAATGTACAGAGTAGACTCTATTGACACCAAGCCCATTGTTGGCTTAGTCTTAAACTTCTTTAAATCTTCCAACTTGAAAAATATATTTCTAACTACTTGGTCTATGATTTTCTATTGCAATATCAAAATAGACCAAAGCAATGTATTTTTCCACATTTTTATTATGGTGTACTGAGCTGTGTACTGTTTTTATTTAACTTCCTTGATCCCTTTGATCTATTTTGTTTAGGTATTTTTTAGGTTTTCTGTGTTTAATTTAGTTGTTAAATATTCATCTTTATCTACTCAAATATGTCTTTAATACAAGTTATTCTTTCTTCGTATGTGTTTATTGACTCACTTTGGTATTTTCCTATGAATATCCATCATTTAAGGGATGATTTAATAAGTATTTATTTCTGCCTGTTTAATTATTTATGTGTTATTTTTGGATATTTACAAGTGTTATCAAATTCATTTGGTTTTCTAAACACATCCACTATTGTGATTTTTGTACTTTTTTATTTTTTAGCATTTAGTTGCCACTATTGCTGCTTCTGCTTCATCTTCCTCCTCCTCCTCTTGCTCCTTCTTCTTCTTGTGTGTGTGTGTGTGTGTGTGTGTTAGTGTGCATGCACATGCACATGTGGTTCTGTACCAAAACTCAACTCAGGTCCTTGGCTTTTTTGCTCAGGGCTGAGACTGTATCTTTTGAATCACATCTTCATTTATGACTTTTTGCTGATTAGTTAAAGATGATGCTTATCAAGTGCCACTGCTTATGGCTATAATACTAGCAAAACCGAAGGCTGAGATCTGAGGGTCATGGTTCAAAGCCAGCTCCTCAGGAAAGTCCTTGAGACTCTTATTTCCAATCAAACACAATAAAGCTAGAAGTGGAACTGTGGTTAAATTGATAGAGTGCTAGTCTTGGGGGTTGGGGTGTAGGGAAAGTACAGGGACAGCAGCCAGGCCAATTTCAAGCCCAAGGGCTGTCCTGCACACACACACACACACACACACACACACACATAAACACATACACACATATACAGTCTCATGGACTCACCTGCCAGGGTTGGTTTCAAACTATCATTATCATACTCAGCCTCCTGAGTAGCTGTGATTACTAGGAAGGAAACAAACCCTGTGCATTCCATTTCTTTCTTCTAAGTATACATCTGTTAGTTTTACAAGTGATATCTAATTGTGACATTGTCATACATACATACAATTATGCAGTCAAACTATCCCTCTGAATTGGTCTCCTTTATCCTCTTTCCTATCCCATTTTATACAATTAAAAATATATTTACTATATTGTATATTCAGTTAAAGTACTTTGACTATATTCACCTTCATTTACCCTTCTCCTGTACATCTCCTCTTTCATATACATACGTAACTCCAAACCTAGCCTATTTTACTTTCCTGTGACTCATACGCTTTGGAATATATTGATTTTACAAAGAGGTTACACCATGATAATTCACACAGGTATATATTTTATTATTCAAATTAACCTCATTTTTTCTTTCATTCTTTTTCCATCCACCTACACCTCAATTGGTTTCCATGAGTCTTCCTTATGCTATCTTCATGAATAGACACCATGTATTTCAACATTTATTTATTTTCCATGATTCTCTTCTGCCCTCTCCCTTCTCCTCACAGTGCAATATTATTTACCATATAAATCTAGGAGTCCCATCTTTCACAGAAAAAAATGGGTGGAATTGAAGGTCATTGTGTTAAGTAAAATAAGTGAGAGACAGGATTTTTTTTTGTTTTTTTTGAACTTAATAATTTTTGTTATTATTATTTTTT
>NW_012267273.1:4507654-4552985 GCF_000151885.1 Dipodomys ordii | reverse complement strand
TTTTGAGGAACCTCCATACTGCTTTCCAAAGTGGTTGAACAAGTTTACATTCCCACCAACAATGAAGTAAGTTTCCTTTCTGTCCATATCCCCTCCAGCATCTGTTGTTGTTAGAGTTCTTGATTTTTGCCGTTCTAACTGGGGTGAGGTGATATCTCAATGCTGTTTTGAGTTGCATTTTTTTTATGGCTAGGGATGTTGAACATTTCTTCATGGAGACAGGATTTTTTTATGATATGTTCTCTTTCATATGTGAAAGGTGAAGGGGAATGTATACTAGAAGTCCCTAGATACTTGCAAGGATGAGAGAAAGAGGAGGAGCAAGAAAGAGATTGGGAACAGGTATTCAAACAAAATTGAAATGACAAGTCCTTATATTGTAAAATGCTATATTGAGGTAATACAGTTCATCAGAGCATTATATGTATCAGATATTATATATCTGATACTTATCAGACGAGCTCTAACTTGGTAAGCATAAAGTAGTAATAAGCAATAGCAACAGTAATTATCCTGATTTGGTCAGCATACACTATATACTTGAAATGAAATGTCTATTCCCCATATGTGTGTATAATATTCTAACATTTTAAATATTTTATTACTAAAATGATAACCCCTTGTTATTTATATGTATGTATATATATATATGTTATAAAAATACTGTACAGAGGGGTTACAGTTACATGAGTAAGGTAATGAGTACATTTCCTATAAAGCATTGTTACCCCCTCCTTTGTTTTTCCCCTACCATCCCTTCCCTCCCTGCCTCCCCAACTCCTCCCACCCCCCTCACCCAAGTTGTGAAGTTCATTTTCAACATATTGTCTTGTACATCTCATTGTTACAATAGGTCAAACTGTATCATTGTTTCAGCATTTTGTTATTTCCCTTCCCCTCCCCAAATTGTAAAATTGTATATACAAAATGTAGGACACTGAAATCAAATACAGTGAAAACAGGGGTTATACTGTGAGGGAAGAACATACAAAAGAAACAAAAAAATCACATAGTGTATTATAAGTACATTAAAAATAATAGCAAGAAAGAAAAAAAATTATGTCCCTCTGTTGGGGTTCATTTCACTTAACATCATCTTATATGGTCATATACACACAGCCTTGGGCCTTTTCTGTTTGTCCTAGATATGTATTAGTTATTACAAATAAAGGAAACCATACCTATTTTTTTACTCTATAGGAAATATGTTCAAAAATTTTTGTTACACACAGAAACAAAAGAGTATGTAGTTGACCATTTCATTTTGTGCAGGAAAGAAAATGAAGCCATATAAGGAAGTGTAAATAGAATGTAAGGCTTTATCTCTGTATCTTTTGCAGATGATTCCCTCATCACTGCTTGCATGGGTAATCCAAGCTACTCATAGAGCTGGCAAACCATAGTTTGCAGCCAGTCTTTAAAAACAACTTCTCAACAAGTAATAGCTAGGTTTTGTGGTATGTGCCTGTCACTGTACTAACATGGAAATAATTTATATGATGATTACTGTGCAAGCTTGTCTGGATATAGAAATGACACTCCATTCAAAAAATGCAAAACAAATCATTCTGGGGAATGGTTCAAATGGTGGATCATTTACAAAGGATAAGGCTCTAAATTCCAGGTTAGAGATCACACACACACACACACACACATACATGTGTGTGTGTGTGTGTGTGTGTGTGAGTGTGTGTGTGTGTGTGTGTGGTCATTTTCCTGTAACACAGATAGTAGGAATCCACCTTTTGACAAATGTGTAACAATTCTGAGGCATTTAATCCTTCTCCTCATAATTTCACTCATTTTCTAAAGCTAAATACAGACATGTTCCTAAGTAATACATTAATCATTTAGTAAGAAAAAATTAGTTTTTATTCCAGGTTTAACTGATCACCTGCAAGTGTCAAAACACCTTTCTGGAACACCTGCAGCTTGATTCAGAGCCTTGGCTAATTCCAGGAAGTCATTAGTATTTTCTTTGAAATCACTCACAGTTTGCATTAAGAAGTACATCTTTATCAATAGCTTCTACAGAAAGCTTGCCTCCTTCCAATAGATTCTGAAAAGTGCCTTCTGACTGCTTTACATGTTAATGAAAATTTCCCATGATGGTACAAATGTAAAATCTACCTGTCTGTGTTCTGCATTCCTAATGCTTTATCCCTGACTCTAGGTTCAACAGAAAAGAGTCCTGACCAAGATCAAATGTATTTCTCCATCTCAGTGCCAAGAATACTGAGTACAGCTTTACTGAATATCACTATGCAGCAAAAACTCAAAGAGATTATCTACAAAGTTCTTAATATTTAATATCTAATACACAAGGTATTTTAAGAAAATTATCAATTAAAAGAATGAACATATATTTTATTAATAAAATCTAAATGTCACAATGTAGGCAATGTAGCTTTCTTAATGTTATTATCATTTGTATGTAGTATATTTGGGATGTAAACCTAGAATAGTTTCACAATCTAATTGTAAATACAGGCCACCAGTGTTTTTTAAGTCTAATATAAATCATATCTAGCTAAATCAGTTAGACATTTCTGATATATTCTTTTTATACCACATGTTAATTTTATTTCCTTGAAGTTAATGATAGAGTGTACCAAATTTATAGCAGAAAAAAAAACTATAGCTTTTTAAATGTTTGGGTAAGAAGAAACTAAAAGTAGAAACATGTTCAGCATATTTAGAAATCTTGGAATAGAAAATCATATATACAGACTCCATGCAAAAGAATAATTTCATTACTAAAGTTAAATTATATATAGCCATCTCAAATGTGGAGAATGAAATTTAACTTCCATTTCCTTAACTAAATTAAAAGCATACATACTTGGAATTACAACAAGAATCTAGTAATTACACCTTAAAATTGGTAGTGCTTAAATCAGGTTACTAAATTCCATGTCAATTGTGATAAACCCAATGAATTTTGGCAAATAGGAATATGTACAAAGATGATTTAAAAGATAGGAAATGATGGATAAATAGATCAATCCAGATGCATCTATATGTATACACAAACACACACACACACACACACACACAATATGATATTTGGAGATCTAAAGACATACCATTATTATTTTATTAAATGTTAATTAAAACAAAATCCTGTAACTTCTTAAAATATAAATTTAACCTGCTGACCTTTTTTTGTTTTTTCACATGGTGATGGTAGAAAAAGAATTACAAAGAATTACTTGTAGTAAGTTTTGAACTTCTGAAAAATAATGTTACCATCCAATCCAATCTATATAATAAGAAACAATTTTTATAGACAAATCGCATTATTCTTTAATGTGAACTGATTATCTTTAATGTTTTACATATGATATGTAGAACCTGAGTAACACAAGCAAATACAAAGTTAGAGAATTTCTAGCGAGTTGGTTTTCCTTTAAAGTTTTATGCATTAATGTTAAAATGCCAACTATTGATCATTCTTCAAGTATTTACTTCTTAAATTGATTTTCACTGGCAATCAGGTTAATGCTTTTAAAAGTGATCTGATGTCAGATGGTAAAATTATTTTTTAGGTAAAAAGCTGAATATCATTTAAATGCACATGAACTTTGTAATTAGAATTAAGGAAATATAAATTTAAGTGAAATAAGCCAGGCCCAAAGAAACATAGGTCCAATGGATTCCCTTATAAAGTATCATACTGTAGTGTATTTTTAGTTATATTTTTTAAAAGAGTAAGTAAATTTGTGAGATGATTAGTTTTAGATTTGAAAATTATCTTTCTGAATGTATAGATGTTTTGTTATTATGTGATAAAATTACTTATGCTTTTACCCTTTTCAAGGGTAGGAAGACATGTGTAGAATTTAGAATGTGAAACTGTCAATAATCTACAAATATATTTTCTGTGGGCTTTGAAATCATACTTGCTAGGCAAGGATTCCATCACTTGAATAAATCCCCCAGAACCACTTATTTTTGTTGTTTTACTTACTTTTGGATAAATGTTATCTACACATTTTTTGCAATGAGTAAAAAAGTCCTAACTTTTGAGATGGTTTACACACACACACACATATGCACACACTTCACAGCATATATGAGGCAAAGTAATATTACAAAACTGCATTTGAATAATAACATCTTAGAAATAATGATATAGAAAGGAGAGTGGCAGGTAGTTCACAATTGTCTGACAGCACAATGATATTTTTATAAGTTGTGCCAATAAAATATTCAGTCACCATTTACTTATTGTTTGAAATCTTGCCAACAGTAGCAGATTAGACTGTTTCTCTCACTAAGGAAGTGAAATAGAGTAGTTTTGCTATATGTAAGAAAGGCACTCAACACCTCTATTTGTTGAAAATTAGGAGGAAGTAGAGTTCAATGATGTTTACATGTTAGCCATTTGTTTTATTTCAAATGTGTTTACTGTCTTTTTTTTGACCTCCGTCTAGACTTAAAAAAAGTTTCAAGTAGCTATTTGCTCTGAGGCAATGAGCAGATGTAGACAGTCCTGGATGGCCTATTGCAATCCTAACGTGGCATCCTGGCAGAGAATGTATATACTTCACAGATAGCCAAGCTTCTAGCTGCACTCCTGAACCAATGTCTTAATCTTCTTAGAAGAGATCTTTATAAAACTTGGGGAAACTATCACCATCTGAATAAACAACAAAATGTTTGCAGACTCACTGTGCTGATGCAACTGGATCATTAGATTCTTATCCCACACTCTATACAAAAGGCAACCGATTTTGATACAAATTTAAATGTAAATCCTAATGATAGTACTACGACTAGAATAATCCAGAGGAAAATTATCCAACGTATTGGAATGAACAGTCAATGCTTTGGTTATGATCCCAAAGTACATGCAGTGAATGCAGAGAGATTATAACAAATTTAAAACCTTCCTCTAGACCAACAATCAACAGTCAAGAATTAATACAGATGCCTATAACTCACACCTGCAACCTAGCTACTGTGAAGGCTGAGATCTGATCCCCATAGTACGGATCCCAGGGGACAAATCCACTAGAATCTTATCTTCAATTAACCATCAGAAAAGATGGAACTGGAAGTGAGTAGAGCACCAGGAAAGAATGGGAAAAGCACAGCAAGAACTCAAGGGCTTGAGTTCAAGACCCATTTTTTCTTAGTTTTCTAACCATTCATATTGCCATGTACTGGTCTCAGCCTCTTTTTTTAATTGTCCAGTCCTGGGACTTGAACTCAGGGCCTGGGCATTGTGCCTGAGCTTCTTTTACTTAAGGCTAGGACTCAAGCTTTTTCTGTTTATGTGGTACTGTGGAATAGAACCCAGAGCTTCATGCATGCTAAGCAAGCATTCTATTCCTAAGCCACATTCCTAGGCACATCAAGCCCCAA
The DNA here is from genome assembly GCF_000151885.1 of Dipodomys ordii. NCBI lineage: Eukaryota > Metazoa > Chordata > Mammalia > Rodentia > Heteromyidae > Dipodomys > Dipodomys ordii. The sequence goes on along the minus strand of NW_012267273.1, from coordinate 4,547,615 downwards.
AATATTGGGGCTAATAAGCTAACAAGCTTTTTTTTCTGTGCTAATAAGCACAAAAAAGAGGAAGAAGAAGAAGATGAAGAAGAGGAAGAAGAGAAAAAAAAGAATAAACTGGCACCAGTGGCTTATGCCTAAAATCCTAGCCCCTTAGGAAAGCTGACCATCTGGGAGATTGCAGTTTGAGGTTAGTCTAGGTAAAAGAATTCCATGAAGCCGCACACACAGTGGCTCCCACCTATAATCCTACTCAGGAGGCTGAGATCTGAGGATGGTGGTTCAAAGCCAGCCCTGGCAGGAAAAATTAGTTAGACTCTTATCTCCAATAAACCACTCCGAAAACCGGAAGTGATGCTGTAGCTCAAATTGTAGAGTATTAGCCTTGAGCTGAAGAGCTGTGGGACAGCGCCAAAGCCTAGAGTTCAAGCCCCAAGGCTGAACAAAAAAAAAAAAAAAAAAGAATTCCATGAGACTTCCATCTCCAGTATAACCACCAATGGCAGGACTGAACAAGTGTGATTTTCTAAATTCAAAACATGCTACTGACAAGAAAGAAGTTAAAAATACTAACCTACAGAATGTAGAAAATATTTGAAAATCACACATGTGATAAACGTCATTATCTATAATGGAAAAGAAACACAATAGTTAGAAAACAAAATGACTTTAAGAATGAGTATAGGACTTCAGCATAGAAGTTCTCAAAATTAGCAATAAAAAAACAACAAAATCAAACAAAAAAATCAATGTAAGTTGTCAACAAGGAGATGCAAAGCAAGACCACAATGAAATTGAGGAATTCCTCCATTCAGTAAGCATGAATATTATCAAAAGACAAAAATATAACAAACGTTAACCAAATTGTGGAGAATGGAATTCTTGCAAAATAATAGTAGAAATGTACATTATACCCATTGGAGAAAATTGTATGAAGTTTCCTCAAAAATTACAACTACCACATGATCCCACTATCCCAAGATTAAGGATAGATTAAAAGAAAATTATATTTGAATATCAAAAAGTTACCTACAATCTCATGTTTACTGAAGCATTAATAAGTGAAGATAACATATGGAATCAATTTAAGCATCCAACAAAGGCTGCTTGTTTAAATAAACACAGAATATTTGCACAATAGAAGATGCTTCAACCTTAAAAACAAACAAAACTTGTAAATTATGATAACATAGGTTCATTATGTAAAGTAAAAATTAACCAGGGAGAAAAGGATAAGTACAATTTGATCACACTTAAATGCTTCATTTTGAAAAGGTAAATAGAGACACTTATGGAAATGGTGACTACATGTTACACATACAAAACAAAATAGGTATATTTTCAGAGTGTCTGCTTTGACTCCGAGGTCATTTATCCATTTGGAGTTGATTCTGGTGCAGGGTGATATATAAGGATCTAGTTTTAGTTTTCTATAAGTAGTTACCCAATTTTGCCAGCACTATATACTGAAGAAGCTCTCTTTCTTCCATTCTATTTTTTTTTAGCTCCCTTATCAAAGATTAGATGGCTATAGGTCTGTAGGTTCATTTCTGGGTTTTCAATTCTATTCCATTGGTCCTGAGGTCTGTTCTTGGGCCAGTACCAAGCTGTTTTGATTACTATAGCTTTATAGTAGAGTTTGAAATTTGGTAATGATATTCCTCCAGCAGTGTTCTTTCCGTTGAGGAGTGTTTTTGCTATTCGGGGTCTTTTATTGTTCCATATGAATTTTTGGATTGCCTCTTCTATTTCCTTGAAAAGTGAGGTTGGAATTTTGCTAGGTATCACATTGAATTTGTAGATAGCCTTGAGAAGTATTGCCATTTTCACGATGTTGATCTTTCCAATCCAGGAGCATGGGAGGTTTTGCCACTTTCTAAGTTCTGTTTTGATTTCCTTTTTCAAGATTTTAAAGTTTTCATCATAGAGGTCCTTCTTTGGTTAAGTTAATTTCTAGGTATTTTATTTTTGTGGGGCTATTATGAATGCCACACTTTTCTCATTGTTGGCATACAGAAAAGCCATTGATTTTTGGGGGTTAATTTTATACCCTGCTACTTTGCCAAAGTTTTGAATCAGCTTGAGTGATTTGGGAGTGGAGTCTATGGGATTCTTTAAATACAAGATCATGTCATCTGCAAAGAGAGAGAGTTTTACTTCTAAAATTCTGAAGATTCATTCATATGTGGGGGTTTCTCATGCTCAAGTTGAAATATACTAAATCGTCATTTAACATGTACAAGTGTCTGGTCCTTAATTACTGAATGAATATTTGCATAGCTCTTGCATTGCATTAGGAACTATAAGTAATCTGAAGATGATTTAAAAAACACATGAGAATGTGGATGGGGTACATACAAATACCATACATTTTATATACATGATTGAGTAAATGAATTTTTGATGTTGGGAAGCATATTATTAATATTGCTGTGGGCATCGTATTCTTTTAATAAAGCAACACAGGTTATTTTAACAAAGATGATGAAGTAAAATATCTAGAAAAAACTTAAACATTGATAAACAAATTCAACATTAAGTATCAATAAAGAAACAAGATAATTGTCTTTATTGCTTAGTGTTTCAGTAGCTTCATTCTTCCAGTTAAGGATGTAAAGAATAAGACTTGAAACTTTATCTTTGTGTTATAAATTTTATATAAATCCAAGCAATTCTATTCATTACAGCTAAGGAGTACCTTCTTATCTTGGTATATTAGAATTTCATAAAGACTTCAACTTATTAAAAATGAATTTTCCATAAATTACCAATTGTAGATTTTATATATATATATATATATATAGTGATAAAAATAAAGAACACGAGCATGTTATACTGTATTTTAATGCCACATTCTATTGCAGGTTTTGTCTTTTCTTGTTTGTTACTCTAGTTTCAAATTATACACACTGATATTATACTTACTTACTGATGGTAAAACTTCAGCTAATTTTGTATTTGCATGCTAATGTATAATTAGCATAATAATTAACCAAAAATAATGGTACTCAAATTGAAAAGTTTGTTTATATTTCACAAGCAAAATGAAGATTTGAGGGACTCACAGAGAAAATAATTTTCTTCATGTTTAAAGGGGTTTCCTTACAGCACACCTTTTCTTCATTATTCCTGCAATAAGGTCTAAATTTTTCTGAGAGTCTTGGATGCATCAAACCCACCAACACTACACTATTAGGTATATTGCTCAAGTTTTTCACAACCACTATGAAGAGTTGTACAGATAATTTTGTGCAGTTCTTTTCCAAATTTGTTCTTAAATGTTATCATTCTATCCTCACATGTAATTGTCAAGGTTTCTGTTCAATATTTTTATAGTTCATCACTATGATTGTCTCAAGACAAAATATTCATTTCAGACACAATTAAATTTGCCAGTCTGTTCTACTGCTTATAAGAAAATGCTTAATATTATGTATCAAATAGCAGCTTTGATTCTAAAGAAAAGCTTCTTGGAGCTCAGATGGGTTTTGTTTCAGTATTTGTCTTTTTTTCTTTCTTTCCCTATGAAGTCAAATGAATAAGGATTAAGCAAACATTCATGAACATCCCAACCACTGGGAAATGTAAAGACACTATAATTAGTACTTCTCAATTTACAAGTTGTCGGTGTTTGATAAATCATCAGGTATGGGTTACTTTGTATCATTTAAAAATAATACAATGAAACCTTTTATTTTAATGTAGTCCAACTTCTCAAATCTGTCTCCTAACTGTTGTGCCCCCAGGACTCTTTTCAAGAAATTTCTACCAACACCTATTAGTTCTAAGGCTTCTCCTGCTCTTTCTTGAAGTAGTTTTGAAGTTTCTGGTCCAATGTGGAGGTTTTCGGTCCCTTTAGAATTGATATTAGTCCCAGTGACAAACAAGGGTCCACTTTTAGTTTTCTGCATATTGATGCTGTTTTTCAAACATCACCTATTGAAGAGGTTACTTTTTTTCACTGTATGTCAGGCTCCTTTATCAGATGTCAAATAACTCCAAGTGTTTGTGCAGCTAAGGACATAATTGCTAAACTAAAAGACAACAAACAGGCTGGGAGAAGATCTTTACCAACAATGTATCAGACAAAGGCTTCATATTGAATATGTAACAAGGAGCTCAAGGAATTAAACCCTCTCAAACCTAATAAGCCAATCACTAAACAGGCAAGCAAGCTAAGAAGTGTCTTCTCAGAAGAGGTAAGAATGGCAAAGAAAAACCCATGAGGAAGTGTTCAAGCTCCCTGACATAAAGGAAATGCAAATGAAAACAACTCTGAGATTCAATCTCACCCAGTGAGACTGGACAAAATTGTGAATTTGAACACTGTTGGTGGGGAAGAGGGGAAAATGAACCACACTGCATTGTTGGTAATATAAACTAGTACAACCACGCTGAAATGCAGTCTGTAGATTCCTCAAAAAACTAAGCCATACCACTCACTGGCTTCATGAGCCAAGGTCTGATAAAGACATCTGGACATCTATGTTCACTGCCACACTAGTCACAATAGAAAAGATATAGAAACAGCCCAGATGCCCCACAATAGATGATGGGATCCCAAAAAATAATGAAATTCTACACCGACATTAGAAAGAATAAAATTATATCATTTTCATGGAAATTGATGGAACTAGAAGAAATCATGTTAAGTGAGTTAAACCCATCTCAGCAAGACAAAGGGCTCAAATTTTCTGATATGCAGGAATTAGATTTAAAACACACGGGGATATGATCATCTAAACAGGATTCTAGACACTATACACAGTGAGACCAAAAGAAGATATTCTTTCGTCTAATACCTAAGTAGCTCTTTCGTGATTGTATAAAATAATGTACATACTGAAACAAACTCCAAGTTTGTTTGGTCTATTGACCTCTTTTTTATTCTTTGTTTTAGTTTATAGTTTATTTATATGATTCTGTCTTCTTTTCCTTATGTATGGTGTATTCAAGTATATATCTTCAAAAGTGTTGGTGGGGGAGGGTACAGATTTCAAGGTAATGGGGGTTAAGAATGCAGCACTGGAACTCAGTGAACATTGATGAAAGAATACTACATGAGAGTGTGGAGACAAGAAGGAGAGACTGTATGAAAGGAAACATACTCATCATCTGATTCGTGTAATTATAATACCTCTGTATATCACCTCTTCAGTAATAATACAGTGACATTCACACACGCACAAGCACATATATATATGAATGTTATGACCTAGGAGCTAGTAGCTCATATCTATAATCCTAGATAATCAGGAGGCTGAGGACAGTGGTTCAAAGCCAGTTTGGGGAGGAAAGTCCATGAGACTCTTATCTTCAATTAGCCACCAGATACCTGAAGTGATGCTGTGGTTCAAAGTAATAGAGTGCTAACTGAGCGAAAACGCTCAAGGAAGCTCAATGGCAGTGCTCAGGTACTTAGTTCAACTAGCCCCCCCCCCCAAAAAAAAAAGAAAAAAGAAAAAAACATGCCATATTTCAACCATTCCTACTCACAGTATGTCTATATCTGGCATTTAACATTTACAACATGTAACACATGATTGCTATACAGTGACATTTTAAAATAAATAATATCTTTTAGAGATGAACTGGGAAAAATAAAATATTTATGATAATAGCCTCATTACCAAGAGCTTTTCTTTAAGAGCAAAATGAAGAAGAATGTGTTAAAATATACAGAAATACTAGCTCTATCTTTTGGAAAACCCTCTATATGGTTGTAGAAGCAATGTCACAGAAAGATAGCTATAGACAATCTGAATCGGCATAAAATATTTTGAGGGTTATTGAACACTATTTGTTTTCATGGGAACAGGACAAGGTTATTTAGCACAGGTGTTTCTGTAATTGAGATGCATTAGCAAAATTAGCAGTGCTCAATGGTCCTCAAACTTGCTCTGCCACCTACATGTGAAATGGCCTACGGTGAATACAAAGACATTTGATGTGAAGCATGCACTGTAGAATTAAGTTCAAAATCTGTCTGTGGTTAAATTGCCTTATTTTGTTAAATGAAACTCTGTCCCTAAAAGGAAATTAGGAACAGAAGCACATTTATGTTAAACAGTCAACCAAGTGGGAGAAAATAATATTAATTGCAGTAAAGCAAAACAGTTATACAGGTCACAGTATAGTTGCCTTGAATTTTCTAATATTGAAACTGTAGTCAACCCTGAGTACTGTTTAAATATGTAAGACTGCTTGTACATTAATCTCTGAGATACAAATCTACAGGTCTTGAGCCCAGACAATTAAATGTGTCTCTCTAAAAGTATCTCAGTGATATGTTCCATATGGAAAATTTCCAACCATTGATCAGATGGCAACTGATTCAGAGGACATGTGTAATGTGTTAAATATAAATTATAGCTTACATTTAAGAGAGCATTAATATTAGATGCTGCTTCTGAAAATATTGCATAATAATCAACAATGGTGAACGTTTTTGTTTCTGAAAGAAATACAAGTTATGTATGAAGGTCTTAATATTTTATGCAAATTTGTCTTCATGATATTGAATTCTAAACTAAATAGCTAAAATCTCCCTGGAGGTTTTTTGTTTTGTTTTGTTTTGTTTTGGCAGTCGTGGGGCTTGAACTCTGGGCCTGGGTGCTGTCCCTGAGCTCTTCAGCTCAAGGCGAGCACTCTACCATTTGAGCCACACTACCACTTCCGGTTTCCTGAGTGGTTTATTGGAAATAAGAGTCTCACGGTCTTTTCTGCCCCGGCTGGCTTTGAACTGCGATCCTCAGATCTCAGCCTCCTGAGTAACTAGGATTACCGGCATGAGCCACCGGCACCCCTGGAGTTTTTGATGCTGGAATACCCACTGTTTAAATGGAGTTTTAAAAATTATTTAAAACTCCAACCAGGTATTATGAATTGTCAGTGTATATGTGCATAATATATTTTATTACTAAGCTACATATCAGTCCTAATTTAATGATTTACTTAATAGACAGTATACACATACATTTGTATTGTTTTACCATATCAATTACTTTTTTATATTAAGTTCTACTTTAAACAGTTTGAATTTCTTAGAGTTAACTGTTAAGTTATAAATGTATAATTTATGCTAATAAGTTGATATTTCATGGGAAAAGACAATAATTACATGAAAGTTTTATAATATATCAATTTAATTCAGGGGCAATAGCAGATAGCTCATTGTTTCATTAGCATATCTATATGATTTTTATTTGTTTTATTGTCAAATTATAAAAAATTTTTAACAATATTAAGCTATTTTTAATTCTTCTTAGATTTGTGCAAATTATACAAGTGTCAAGAAAAACAGTGCAGCACCTAACTATTTTCCTAGATGATTAATTGATTGGATGACTTGCTAAAAAATTTGTTTTACTTTCTAGATAGATAAGAAAAATAAGATTTAGATACTTAAAGAGATGCAACAAAAATTGAGTGTAGGTAGTTAAATAATTGAGTTTGAATCATTTTGCTCACTCCTAGTTGTATAAATTATAAGTATTTCTTAAATATTTAGTAAATCATTTTTCCTATGTGTAAAATGAGGATAGCAATGAATTTATAGTATTCATATGTAGAATAAAACTATATGACTTATAGTACTTTATATGTTATCAATTTTAATATTCAGTTTTTGTGTGTGTTTATGCTGATACTGGGGTTGAACTCAAGACCTAAGTGATTATTCTATTGAAAGTTGGCTGCCACTTAAACCATTCCTCTACTCCCCGATTTTTTGGTGGTTAATTGAAGATAAATGTTTCATGGACCTTTTCGCTTGTGCTTACTTCTAACTGCAATCATCAGATCTAAGTTTCCTGAATAGCTAGGCTTACAAGCATGAGCTACCAGTGCCCAGCTTATATGTAGTTTCACATTTAGTTATCTATATTTTGGCAAAACTAAAATGTTATGATTGTTACTTTTCTTGAGATGTCTCTCAAGAAAATTAGCAAGAAAGGTTAATTTTCTAAAATGCCCAAACAAGGAATGGTTTAAATTTAAATATATTTGTAATTCCTCTGAATAAAAACTGCTCCTAATTCTGAGTATGATAGGAGGGCAGACAGGCTAGCCGACAAAATAAGAGTTGCCAAGAAGGAACAACGATGTCACAATGAAGTCACATCATTTCTTTGATGGAATCATGGAGCATAGGCGAGAACATCGGGACCAAATAAGAAAAGGAGTTGAGCTACAGACATACAAACACATAAGTACATATATGAACAGGACTTTCAAAATAACCAATATAGATCAAATGATCTATACAAATAAAGAAATAACAAAAAGCTATATTCCAAAGAATTACCAGCCAATGTAGGTGATTTTTAATTTATTGAAACAGAATAACAATATGTATTTTTTAAGTAGACCTGTGGTTATTAAAGCTTTTCAGCAAAAGAATAAAACCGGTTTCTTTAAATTTATATCTAGTACAAAATGAGGACAATGGTTACTATAAGATATTCTTTTTTCTAAAGATAGCTAGTGTGTCTCATGCCTGTTATCCTATGTAGTCAGGAGGTTGAAATCTGAGGATCACAGTTTGAAGCCAAACAGGACAGGAATACTCAAGAGACTCATCTCCAATTAACTACCAAAAACAAACAAAGCCCGAAGTGGAGTTGAGGCTTAAGGAATTCGGGCTGGCCTTGAGCAAAAATTCTCAGAGATAGTATCCTTGTGCTGAGTTCAAGCCCCAGGACCCTATTTTGTTTTTTGAAGATAAGAGCCTCAGCAACTTTCTGCCTGGCTTCAAACTGTGATTCTTGGATCTCTGCCTCTTGAGAAGCGAGTTTATTAGGTTGAGCCACTGGCACCCAGAAAAATATTATTCTTCTAATCATCTTTATGCCATAAAATTGTTTTGGGTACTCTTGCAATGCAATTAGTACTTTACTGATATATTTATCAGTATGTGAATAAATGGGAATCAGTTGATCAACTGAGAGAAATTTTATTGATGTGAAAATAATTGAGGTTAAAAAGAAAAGCCCTTCAAAATGGATCAATCAGTCAAACAAACAAAAACATAAAAATGAATAGTGTCCACCATTACTTGGAGAAAAAAAAATTAAAGATTTTGTATAATTAGCTAATTAATTCAGATTATAACTGAGCTGATTGAAAACAATTCTGAGTACTAAATTATGGAGTTACTAAACAAATAGTTTAAAGAGTGATTATTTTTAATGTGAAATAGTACCTCTGAATAACAAATGAATCATGTAATCAAAATATTCCTGTTGTTTTAGAATTTCAACTTAATAACAAGAAAAAGCTAACAAAGAGGTTAAGATAAAAATGTAGATATTCCTTGAATTTGGAAAAATAGATATAGTTAAAATAATGCCATAAATTATATATATATATTTTTTTGGGGGGGTGGTCCAGTTGTGGGGCCTGAACTCTGGGCCTGGGCACTGTCCCTCAGCTCTTCAGCTCAAGGCTAGCAATCTACCACTTGAGCCACAGTGCCACTTCCGGCTTTTTTTCTTTTTTGTTTATGTGGTATTGAGGAATCAAACCCAGGGCCTTATGCATGCAAGGCAAGTGCTCTACCACTGAGCCACCTTCCCAGCCAAAATAATGCCATAAATTAATAGGAAAATATACTCATGTTTGCATGAGCTATCTCTACATATCAATCAAATGTAAATGTGGTTCTGTTTCATAATTTCTATTATTTATTTTCTTAGCTTCTGCTTTGTAGATACTCCTGTATGTGCCTCACTAAATATCATTTAGCAAATGAAAGAACTTTTGTAAATTAATTTTACAACTTTCCTAATGATGTATTCATATTTCTCCCTAGATATTTGGATCCATTTACCATAAACCTCACACATTTTCTCAAAGGGTCACTAATACGTTCAGATGCCAATATCCTTAATGTAATCTCTGCTTCACTGAATCTTCCGTTGATTCTAACAAGTTCCCACTTTGATGATGTGGTGGTTAAGACTAAAGGAAGAGATGCTCAATAAATGACTTCCTGATGCCAGTCATCTTCCCTGTCTAACATACAACTATGAGACCTCTAGAAACTTCCAAGATGCTAGAATAAGCAGAATTTTGGAAGTTTATGCAGGCCTCTGCTACAGCTATCCATTAATATTGAAAATTAAAGTATACTTTATTCCTCTTATAATTTCCTCAGCAACTCTTACCAAGTGGGTGTACCTAACATATAATATAAGGAAATATTTTAACTTGCTGTATGTCTCTTTTTGAAGTGTCAGGAGAAACAGAAATTGTAAAAGATGAATCTTAAATTATAAGTGCAGGAACAGCTACAAGTCTCAGCACCTTCTTTCCTTTGCACTGGTTTGCATAAGCAATGGAAAAAGTACAGAGTAGCTTTTTTCCAGTTTAACTATAAATTTCTTTGAGATGTCTATTACTTAGCTTTGTAATATAGGTATAAACTCTTATTAAGAGATGAACACCAGAAAGAAAAAGTGCAGATTAAAGACACCTGCCGCTTTTCTGTTCCTTCATGGTCTGGTGAAAACAGTAACAGAAAAGTCTCAATGAAGTATATAAAGACAGATTTCAATCCTTTGTGGACCTGTAGTATAAGACAGGGGATCAGCAAGTCTCTACAGAAAGCTGGCATGAAGAAGGTGTTTCCTGTACATACTAGTTTACTCTTAAATGGCTATAATGAGGAGATACATAAAGAAGGGTCAGGCCTTACTGCCAGTGGAAATACAAATCTTGAGATTTCTCAAAATCACAATGGCCTTTCCTCTTTACTGGCTTAGTGACCAGCCACCTCACTCAAGAATTATTATGTGTTCTAAAATTAACCCTCACTTAGGCAAAAGTTCATGGATTCTAGAGCAAATAAAATGAATCACATTTTGTTTAATTAAAAGATGTGGCTGATCAATAGGAAGTGTACTCATTACCTTACTCATGTAACTGTAACCCTCTGTATAGTATCTTTCCAATAAAAAAAAAGGTGTGGCTGATATCTGTGAAGAGTAGGAATAGTAGCTGTGTGTGATTTTCATATGGAACCTGAGATGGACACCAGTGTCAAAGGTTAGGGTATCACTCAGTCCCTTCAGTTCCCTCCTCACAGACTGCATTGTTGTTTTTTTTTAATGTTCTTGTTCTTATTTCAGAAACTCAGATATGTTTAAAGAATATGCAACTGTTGCGTCAGAATTTCAAACACCCATTGATACACTGGCATTCTTGAAACCAAATTGTCCTATATCTCTCATTTTGAAAGGAAAAAAATCAATTTAAAAGAGAATATAAAACCAGATCAGTAGCTCATACCTGTAATCCTAGCTACACAGGAGGCTAAGATCTGAGCATTGTGGTTCAATGCCAGCGTGGATAGTGAAGTCTGTGAGTCCTATCTTCAATAAACCAAAAAGACAGAAGTAGAGCTGTAGCTCAAGTCACAGAGTGCTAACCTTCAGCAAATAAAGTCAGATATACCACACAGTCCCTGAGTTCAAGCCCTAGAATGAGCAAAATAAGCAAACAAAAGGAATGTATGACCAACTACTTTAAAAGACAGAGGGAATATTTCAAATTACAAACATTCGAAAAGATTTCTTGAATAGAATTTGTAGTAGTTCAGTAAATGAGAACAAGGACTGAAAATAGTTTCATATAAAATTAAAGTGCACCTTCGCTGAAAAAGAGACAAGAATGAAGATACAGCCTACAGAATGGGAAAACATTTTTTGACAACTATTACTCTGACAGATGGTTAATACTCATGTAACAAATTGAAAAAATTAAGCCTCAAAATAGAAAAAAAGCCCAGTCAATACATACTGTTTGAATGGAAAACTTTTAAATAAAAAAAACTAAAATTTCCACTAAAACTTGAAAAAAATTCAACATTTTAGTCATAAAGTAAATGTAAATCAAGATTATCTGAGCTTACATCACACTGAACACGAATAGCTATCCTCTAAAAAAAATGACAGAACTGGTGAAGCTCCATGATATGTTGATAGGAATTGAAGTAAGTCCCATCAAATGAATTCCTAATTAGTAGTTATTTTGAAAGTTCCTCAGAATATTATAAATACCATATGATTCAGCTCTACCACATCTGGATATATAAACAAAACAATCAAAGTCAGCTTGTGATAGAAATTCCTGCATACCCATGTTACATAATTCAATATTCATGATGTTTAAGTTATGAAAATCAAATTTAGGGAAGTTTATGAAAGCTTCTTATGAGGCCAGCAGCTAATACAATACCAAATCCAAGGACCAAAAAAGGCAACCACCAACCATTAACTTTGATAAACATAGGTGCCAATACACCATGAGCCTATACAAAAAGTTATTTATCTTAATCAGATAGAATTGATTCTAGAGGGGCAAAGATGGTTCAACAGCTGTGTATCAAAATTATGATATAATTCATTAGTAGAGTGAAGGACAATGAAACGTAGAATCATTTCTATAGATGCACAAAATTATTTGTAAATTATTTGTCAAACTATCAACAATATATAGAAGAAACATATCAAATTAATTAAAAATATGTATTTAAAATCTCATGAGTATATTTTAACTTTGGCAAACCAAATGATTTCCATAAAGGTTAGAATTAGTATAGTAGTAGTAATGTTAACCAAAATAATATGACAAATTAAAAAAAAACCCTCTAGTTTGGTCTAAAAAAATCGATCTATCATCCAAGAGATCATGATTCTAAACATGAAAATATCAATATTCCATCAAATTATTTGTACTTATAAGTGAACTTAGTAAAACTTCAAAATACATGATTTGTATACATAACAGAAAAAATTAATTAGGTAATATTGAATTTCTCAAGAAACTAATTTTTTGATCAAGCATCCACATTCTTGTGTCCATACTTCAAAGAGATGAGATATTTATACCCAAACGCAGATTGTAACCTCATGTTTATTCTCACACTATTCATAATAGCAAAAAAGTGAACTCATTTGCCTTTAAATTGATCAAAATATAAAGAAGATTTAACATTTTATACCATACAATATTACTTATGCAGAAAATGAATAACATTGTGTTATTTTCAGTAAATAGATGCAACTAGAGGTATCATTGTGAATGAAACAAATGAGAACCAGAATAAATACCACAGATTCTCACTCATTTAAGGAAACAATATTGCTAGCTTATAAGTACATAATTGAGCAATGGTCTCTGGAAACAGGAAACAGTGAGAAGTAAGAAAAATAGAACTTAATAGGGACATTAAGAGACTTTAAAGGAGTCTGGAGAAAGGCAATTCTACAGAAGATGTTGAATGATATAATTAATGCAGAATGTATATATGTATCATTTTACTATAGTTAGTGTGTTAATAATCATAAGAAAATAATAATAAATTGGGACTAATAATAGGGACTCAAAAGTTGTAACAGGAGTAGAATAGATTATAACAATATGATAAACCATTCCTTCTAAGATGAGAAGGTGAGAGGCATGATAGACAATCTCATGATTTTGACAATGTGCTTTGTAAAAAGTTCTTGTCATTATACATAATGTAAGCATCCCTTTTAAGTGCAACTTGGATTTCCTCATGCAAGACACTATTTCCTGTTCTAAATCTTCCTTCCCTCATTTTTCAAAGTGATTGATCCATAGCCATCTTATACAAATTCCTTCTCCTCACCCCTCGCAGATGTGATAGCTCGATGAATCCTCTCTGCTGAAGCCACTGACTCTCCCACGCTCTAATCACTTCACAGTCACTGAATGGACGCCTGGAATTTGTTTATACTTTCTACAAGCCAGGAGTTAAAACTCTTTATGGGGTTATTGTTTGGATAACATCCTGGATCCAATAAAGTAACTGACACATGGTCCCTTCCTCAGTTTTATACACTCAGTGTGTAATTTACAGGAATGTTTTATACTAACTTCTTCCTAGGAATTTCCAGTACTATAACATTTTTTATATTACTCAGTTTCTATAAGTACTTGTATAGAGGACTTTCCATTTAACAAAGCAGTTTATGAATACAATGTATCTTGATCAAAGTCTCAATTCTTACCCATCTCTTCCCATCCACCTCTTCCCTCACTCTTCCGAACTTTGTCGGATTTTCCCCCCTTTTCTCTACAACCCCATCCTATACCTTTACAGTAACTTTGTCCTGCTGTTCTATTTTGCTGAACTTTGACTTTGACTTTTAAGTAAATTATACTATTTGAAATCTTCCTTGAATCTACTGTATTTCATTTAATACATTTGTATATTCCTGTATACCATCCAACATATTTACATATGAGTTAGTTAGCTAAATAGGTCAAGAAAATGTGGTATATATGCAAAATGAAAGTTTGCTTATCCATTAGAAAGAATATTGTACATTTTGTAACAAAATGGAAAGAATATATATATATATATATTCTTCAATATATATATATATATATTAAATGAAGTTAAGTCAGGCCCAGAGAAACAAAAGACTTATGTCTTAGCTTATATGTAGGAACCCAATACTAAAATATTAGCCTGTCTTCTTGTGTTTTATTTTTTTTCCCCTTGAAGCCTTGCTTTATGCTAACCCTTGAAGTTCATTCCCACAATGGGATCTTATAGATAAGTCACAAGTAGGAATACTTGTTTAGATCTCTGGTGGCTATCTAATTACCAGTTGATATGATAGAGGAACCAAAATAATTTCATTAAAAGCAATGCTCTTGGTTGGTAATTCCCAATGACATGTCTGATTTTGAGCCATACTTTTCAATAATTGCTGCTTGAGAGAGTTTCTGTTTTCAGAAGCACAGATTCTGTGCTGATTACATACATATTACTTCACATCTTCCAGAAGCCATAATTTCTGGGATAATGATGACAAGCATAGTTATCATACAGCTTTCTATAATTACTTTAAATCTCATAGCATTCTAAACAGCAATTAAAGCATCCACTAATCATGTGTAAAACCTCAGTCCCTCTTTTATCTGTTCTTTCAGGAAATGTGCAACTTTCTATCTTCTTTCTCAGTATAATTCTAACTATTGTCTCTTAGGACCTTGAACGTTATGCTTAAATTTTTCTTCTCCTTGAACCAAACACTTACATATCTTCTACTGTTCTACATATTACAATAAATTTTTCCAAGTCAGAGATTTAACATGTCAATTTGTGTCCCAAGATTACATAGAAATAACTTACCCAGAAAATTATCTATCACAACCTTGAGTTAGCGAAAAACTACTCCAATAATTATTTTTGTTGTCGTTGTTGATCCAAGGTCTTGAACTCTGGGCTTGGCTGCTATCCCAGAGTCTTTTGTGCTCACGGCTAATATTCTACCACATGGAGCCACAGCTCTACTTCTGGTTTTGGGTGTTTAATTGGAAATAAGACTCTCAAGGATGTTTCTGCCCAAGCTGGCTTCAAATGATTATCCTCAGATCCCAGCTTCCTGTGCCATTTCAGGGTAATATCAGAAGTTTCAGTAGTTTCCTGAGTAGATATTCAGACATGAGCCACTAGTGAAAGGTTATCATGTTAGTCTTTTAACTACATTATTGCTACTTCTAATATTATAACACTGTAAGCGGGGTTATTTAAGAGTTTTAACACTCTAAGCAGAATTATTTTTAAAAGAAAGAATAATGAAGAAACATAATACATATTTGGAGATGCTCAATTATGTATTTTCTTTCTGGAGATATAGTTTATCTACACTTAAAAATAACACCAATAGATATTGGCATGACCATGATATCTAAAATATTGGTAAGAATTTGGTATCAATACAACATGTACAGGTGGAAATGTGTAATAAAGCAATAGAAAATGTTTTACATGTTTCATAATCACATACACTGTAATACCTACTTAAATAGTAAATTATCAGAGAGTTTATTACATGAAGATTAAACATATAAGAAAACTTAAAAGAAGTTCTTCAGACTAAACATAATTGTCAGTCAATTTAATTTAGATCCGTAAAAAGAAATGAAGACTGAATATGTTAATAAGTGAGATGTTAAGGTCCTATAAGTTATAACATTGCATAGTAAGTATAAATGTAATAAAACAATAAGAAAAAAATTTGTTCAAAGAACAAAGGGCAAAAGAATGTGACTAGTCAGTCCTTAGGTGTTGTTTCCATCTTAGATAGTGTAAGAATAATCTCTCTAGTTACATAACCTGTGTTCACAGATGTATATGAATAGTATATCTTGTCTGTGACCTTGTGTGTGCGTGTTTTCTTCGGCATATTATGCATGACACTCAATAATTATTCCCCCCTCCTTTTCTTTCCTGTAAAGTCAGTGAAAATTAATATGCTACCTTGCCAATATATAATGTTCTTATTTCATAAACTTGCATTTTCTTTTTAGCCATAAATGTCTGCAGTTGTCATCAATTGTCATAATGTAATACTATTTTGGTTGGTCCAGAAATATCTTCTAATTTAATCTATAAACATATAATTAAGCTTTTAATAAACTTTTCAGTAACCATAAGGTTATTCATAGTTTAAACATTCAATCATAAATAAGTTTACTTTTTATAAAATGCTGTAATGTTTTTAGCTGCAAGTATCAATTTAACTAATTATGAGAAAAAATCAAAATATTTAAGTAATTCAGTATTATAGCTTATTATATAGCAGAGAATCATTAGCTAGCACTTAAATAGTAGAAAGAGGGAAAGATTCTCACAGATTCCATGACACAGAAATGGTGATTTATGGGTAAGAGGAAATAAGATGAAGTATAACTCATTAGAAAAATTAATTCCAAAACAAAAGGTGGGTTTTAAAAAGCCTAGCCAGGTGGTGCACACCTGTGGTCCTAACTACTCAGAAGGCTAAGATATGAGGATTGCAGTTCAAAGGCAGACCAGCAGCAACCCCCTTGAGATTCTTATCGCCTGTTAACCACCAGAAAATCAGAAGTGGCTCTGTGGCTCAAATTGTAGAGTGCTAGTCTTGAGCTGAAGAGCCCTGTCAGGGACAGTGCTCAGGCCTAGAGTTCATGCCTCATATCTGATAAAAATTAATTAATTAAAAAATAAAAAGCCTCATTTTTCAGATACATTATTTAGTGATAGAATATTATTCCTTTTTTATGGAAAAATAAGCATTGATTTTATGAGTAATGATGAGCCAGAAATTTCAAAGCAATTGTTCCATCTCATTAAGTCCACATGAACCTTATCCTCTCTCTATATAATATATATTATATATATATCAAATATATATATATTATATATACATATATAATATATACACACACACACACACACACACACATATATATATATATATATATATCGTTGTTATTGGTGGTGGTAGTCATGGGGCTTGAACTCTGGGCCTGAGCGCTATCCCTCATCATTTCAGCTCAAGGCTAGCACTCTACCATTCGAGCTACAGTGCCACTTCTGGTTTTCTGGTGGTTTATTGGAGATAAGAGTCTCACCATCTTTTCCTGCCACGGTGGTGGCTTTGAACCAAGATCCTCAGATCTCAGCACCCTTGCTAGGATTATAGGCATAAGCCACCAGCACCTGGCTTTCAATATTCTTTTGTGACAATATGTATGAGTGAAGCACAAACTCAAGTCACTTATTGATTATTTTAGTTATGTATGTATACATACATGTATATACACACATATATACATATATACATGTATACATACATACATATATATATACATGTATATGTACAGACATATATATACATATATATGTATATGTACAGACATATATATACATATATACATGTATATATATATACATATATATACATATGTGTATGTTATGCAATAACCTAAACATGCCCTATCAATAATTATTCTAACAGTGGCATTTTAATTTTTATAACAATACAAAATATTTGAATATGTGATCTAAGTTTTTGTAGTTTTTATTTATAATTGACCACTGGAAATTTTTATCAGCCCTGGCTTATAACTAAAAGTGACATAATTATTATTTCCATTGCAATATTAGAGCAATGTGAAATACAGAATTTATTCTATATTTATTCTATATGTATTCTACTTTTTTCTACTTCTCCAAACCTTATTACTAGGGTAGATATTCTACCATTTTCTATAAGATTGATGTTTTTGGAATGCATTATGCCAAGTGAAAGATAGGAAAGTATCTGAAAAGATTAGTCCATTGCTCTAAACCTCCATCTAGTACTAGAAGAGACACAGATTCTTAAACAAAACTCACCTATCTACAGTCAAGAATGACTGCATGATTCCTTAAAATATAAGCACTTGTTCTAGATTCCTGAGCAATGGCTTGTATAGCCCTCCTTCTATGACCAAGCAAATAATGTTTCCTTCCATATTTTGCTGCTGTAAAGAATGGAATTGAAGAAAGGAGGATACAAACAACCCTCTTATGTCTTTGTTAATGCAATTTGTCTTATTACTCTATTGAACCCACATTTTGATCACTCATCTAGTTTCTTTTGTTCCTGTGAAGGTATTCAATGTTTTAGTTTGACACCATTTTCTTTCCTTCTGTAACTTTAAATCCTCTTAAAATCTGTCATGAAACATTGATTTTGGATTAGCAACTTAACTTTTTTAACTTGTCTTTTTGAAGTTTCTAAAAGTAAACAATCTTTTTTTTGGGGGGGGTCGGTCCTGGGGCTTGAACTCTGGGCTTCAGTGCTGTCACTCAGTGCTTCAGCTCAAGGAGAGCGCTCTACCACTTGAGACACAACGCCACTTCCGGTTTTCTAGTGGTTTATTAAAGACAAGAGTCTCACGGACTTTCCTTCCCGGGCTGGCTTTGAACTGTGATTCTCAGTTCTCAGCCTCCTGAATAGCTAGGATTACAGGCGTGAGCCACCAGCACCCTGCAAAGTCAACAACATTTTGTGACTATTTCTTCTATTCCTATTTCTATTTACTTATTTGTGGTGCTGAGGATTAAAATCGGGTTAAAATCTTCATGGTTGTTCAATGCCCTACCATTGAACTACACCTGCTTCATCCTTATGTTGATGAATTAGCTGTTATTTCTTCTGTTAATAATCTTGAATACATTTCACTAGGAAGTATTGCTTGAGGCAATGAGAATGTGTTTAAATAATTTATACTAAATGAGGCTTGAAATAATAAAAGCTACGAATGAAAAATAAACATTGTTAGAGTTGTTACAAATAGTTTTAGGTTTTGTTAACATTTACATTTTAAATAGGCCAAATGCTCACAGTGCTTCACTTTCAATAATAAATATGTGCTTATACGAGTTTAAACAAAAATTGGTACAATTTTGTTTGTTTAAATATTTGCTAATAATAGCATATTAAAAAACATACAAAACTAACATTACCGAGTTCCAATTAGAAGGAATGAAGTATCATAGTATAAAATTATATGCGAAACCTAAATACTTTGCAAATATAACTAATATAATAGCTATTATTGTTATTGTTTTTAACTAGAGTAATACAATCTATCAGAGTCACCGTAAAGGGAATTTCATATTAAAACTATTCATGTACATTTATATATGTATATTACTTATATGTCAATACTGGGTTTATTATAACAGTTGTTAATGTTATACTGGAATTCAGTCACTAGAAATAGAGAAGCCACATCTTGAGAGGTCTAATTGGGAGTCTTTATTGCAGATCCAGCAAGTACAGTTGAATCTCTGTCTTAAAGACCTGCAGCCAGAACAAACCTTGCTTTCAAAAACAAAAAACACATGTTTAGGGTGGAGACCCAAGCTCATCAAAAGAAGACCATCTAGGGAAATACTCAGGTACAAGCAAAACTTGCCATCTAGGGAGATACTCACTACTTTCCATATAGATAAACAGTCAGGGTTGAGCAAATCGAACCATGTAGTGAATAACAGCAAAGTTTTCCTTCAGCAAAACAACATGATATCTGCAGTTCAACGAATGGCTTGTCACACCTCTAGGACTTTCAGAGCTGGGTGAACAGTCCCCTCTCCCCCAATCGCCCAGCTAAGTGCTAGGATGGCTGTGAAGGCAAGTCATATTACTTAAATCCAGTATCCTTATTTCATTATAAAGACTCCCAATTAGATTTCTCAAGATGTGGCTTGATGTTTCTTCTAAGAAATGCTCCTGATTTGCCATAGGATCCTCACGGCTGTGACAACGAAGAGAGTTTTGGTATGCTGAGGTGGGAGAGAACCACACATGGTGGGAAAGGCCTTACCCCCGCCAGCTGTGCTTTTTTGTGTTTTTGTCTTGGTCTTGTCTAATTTTATTTGTAATGTGGATCCTTGTTTTCTTTGCAGTTGTTCATTTAGACAACTCTATGTGGGAATCAGAGTTCAATGGTCCAGCTGGGAACATGGGACTACTGTGTCTTCTCTGCACTAGAGGTCAGTCAGAGGAGGGGTGCAAGAGGCCATGGACCTGGTTTGGACCCCTAACTATTCTTTGCAATCTGAATTGTTATGTAAAGTGCTCTATTCATAAATAGGGTAAAAGACAGTGTAAGGCCACCTACTGGACTGAGTTTAGCTTCAAGTGAACCCCACCCTTCCTCTACCTAAAGGTACTCAAAGGGCAATTCATGTGCTAATGTGACTTGCAAAAAAAAAGTTGCCTCTCTTCAAAGGTCCTGGAAAAATGAACCCTAGCTAATGTGGGATTTTGTTTTTGTTTTTTAACAAAGTTTGTATCAACATCTAGATCTTGGTTATCTATAAGAGTAAGAGATATAGGTAAAAGTATCTCTAGCCACTGGAACTCCAGGAAACTTATAGCTATTATTCAGTTTTGCATGCTTAAAGACTTTTATGCACGCATGTATGTATGTGTATGCATGTAAATGTATTCAAAGACTGTATTTTGATACATAAAACCTATTGTAAAAGTAATCAACATATACTCATTATTTTCATCCACATTACAAATTATTACTGAAAGGTCAGATGCTGATGACTCATGCCTGTAATACTACTCAGGAGGCTAAGGTTGTATTGGAATTGTGTGTTACACAGAATTATTTTTACCAAAGCATTAGAAAATGTCTGAAAAAACCTGCTTGATATATTATGTTTTAGATTGTTTAAACAGAAGAAATTCATTGTCAATTGGTAAGTATTAATGATGAAGACTAAACATAAAACATTTGCTCTGCCTATTTTAATTCTGAGCCACACACACACACACACACACACACACACACACACACCTGTACACCTGATAAGAAAATATTCTTCTAGAAATTGGCAAACTTGGATTCTGGGAAAAACAACAACAGCAACAAAAATAAAAATTTCATGTAATCTATAAATGAATTAATTTTGAAAATATCTCATGTTTTGTTCTCATCTTTATGCTACATAAATGAAATTATCAATGAATATCCCTGTCAAAAATAACACTCATTTATCAGTGATATGAATGACTTCTTGCCAAATTAAAAAGGTATTCAGACTTTACTCTGGTCCAATTTTTATCAAATCACTCTTAAATTGCAAACATAAGCTTAGAAAAGATACAAGAGTTAGACAAAAATCAATAAGCACATTCTGTAAAAATCAATTGACTATATGGAATTACAATTGAGTATTTTATTTTTATTATTATTTGTAAACTGTGCCTTCCATATACTTTGTAATAGAAAAATGGCAGTGAACTCATACCTTTTCTTGAGTTCATCATTAAATACTAGCATACTCCTGAAAAAATAATCACTCAGACAAGCTTACAAAATAGAGGAAAAAAATATGTGCAGTTTGGAAAATCTTAATAAAAATACCCCCAAGATATAAGTCAAGTCAAAGTAACATTGATATTTTCTATTATGAATCAGTAATAAGTTAATGGAAAAAAGAGCTGCCAAAGTAAACATGTTTAACATTATCTCAGCAGTAAGTTTATTTTGCTTGCTTTTACTTGTTGAGAATTAGCTTTGTGATAGGCACCTACCTTGGAGAGTTCCCAATAATCTCTCTTTCTTCACTTTCAGTCTTGTGTGTAATAACTTCCTAACAAATACACTTTGTCCCAGAGGCTTGCTTGCTATACTACCCACATAATGTGATGCTTTGGCTAAGACTATATTATGATAGGCTAACTTCTATATGGCCTGTACCATTGTTCATATTTTAACATGTTTTTCTCATTTCTAAAACATACAAAATTGCATAGCTTCTCTTCCTACTTAGTGATTCAAAATCATTCTTTTCATGATGACCACTGGTGGCTCCTGCCTATAATCCTAACTACTCAAGAGGTTGAGATCTAGAAAATTCTGTATCAAAGTCAACCAGTATTAAAAAAATAATAGTTACCAAAATCAGAGCTGGAGGTACAGCTCAAACAGAGACATCAATTTGAGTCAGTTCAAAGCCCTGAGTTCAAACCCAGTATTGTCAATACCCAAAATAAGAAAAGGAAATCCATAGCAATCATAAACGTCTTATTCAGGGACTGGGAATGTGGCCTAGTGGTAAAGTGTTTGCCTAGCATGCAAGAAGCCCTGGGTTCAATTCCTCAGTACCACATACACAGGAAAAAGCTAGAAGGGGTGCTGTGGCTCAAGTAGTAGAATGATAGCCTTGAGCAAAAGAAGCTCAGGGACAGCACCCAGGTCCCGAGTTCAAGCCCCAGGCCTGGCAAAGTAAAAATAAAATAAAAATAAAACATCTTATTCAAATCTATTTGGTTCTCTAATCTCAAATACAATTTCTAATGTGAATAATTACACAACAATTTTTTTAAAGAATTTATGTTTTGTCTTTGATAGTTGTGAGTTTTAGTAACAATCCTAGGAAGAGTCGACCAGTTGCTCATACATGAAATCCTAGCTACAAAGGAAGCTGAAATCTCACGATTGTTGTTCAAAGCCAACCCAGGTAAAAATATCTTCAAGATATTTATCCCCAATTAAATACCAAAGAAACCCAAATTAGAGCTGTGGCTCAAATAGTAGAATGCTGAGCTTTGAGCACAATAGCTAAGTTCCACTGGCCCCAGGCCCTAAGGTCAAGCCTGAGGAATAGCCAAAAGCACAAGCAAGAACTGGCAAAACTATAATCTAACATGTTATTTGGACATTTTCTAAACTTATCTGGATATTTCTTGCACATATATTCTCAGAAGTGTTTATTCTGTTATAAGTTATTTTATTAGGATTTATTTCCTATGAATACTTTACATCATCTATAATCTTTGCAAGTGATTCATTCTGGCAAGGAAGTATTACTTGGAATAATCTTTTCTAGTAGTTAGTTCTGGCATGGAAATACTGCATGTACTTATTTCATAAGAATACAGTATTTTTCACACTTTTTTTTTTTTGGCCAGTCTTGGGACTTGAACTTGGGGCCTGTTCCCAGTCTCTGAGCTTCTGTTACTCAAGGCTAGCACTCTACCACTTGAGCCAAAGGGCACTTCCTCCTTTTTCTGTTTATGTAGTACTGAGGAATTGAACCCAGGGATTCATGTGTGCTAGGAAAATACTCTACCACTAAGCCACATGCCCAGCTCCACTTCAATTATTTTTTTTAAAAGAAATACACTTTAAAGAAAAATAAAATGTACATCTATTGCATTCACTGTTTTATTTGCAACTATCTCATAAAATTTAATTGTCTAGTAAGAGCAAGTTGTAATATACAAATGTACATATATACAGTCACAGGAGGAATTCATGCTATAATAGAAATACATTTTTATTAAATCAAAACTGGTTTAATGAGCTCAGGTTGATTATGTGTACTGAAAAACAGTTTTAATATTATTTTTGTTTAAATTTACTTTATTGTTACTTTAGAAGTGGTCTATGAGGGATTGCAATCACACGAGTCAGGTAATGTATATATTTTTCAGATTTTTTTTTTTTTTTGTGAGTCATTGTGCCTCTACCAGTTTTTTAGTGGCTAATTAGAATTAAGTGTCTCAGGGGGAATTTTCTACCTGGGAAGCTTTGAAACCTGATCCTTAGATCTCAGCCTCCTGAGTAGCTAGGATTACAGGCATGAATTCTGTCTTTGGTCCCTCTTTCTTTCACAGTCCCTCCCTCTTGTCTTTACCCACAAGTTGTATACTTCACTTTCATCGGTGTTCATTACTGCACTTTTTCCCCTTTATTCACTCCAGTTCTATACCCTCCCCTTCCCCCTGAACACTTCCAAAGATGTACACTTGAATGCACCATATAAAAGGCAAAAACAAAATGTGGAAAAAGCACAGGTGCCCCATAATATATTCCAAAAAAATATGGTACCTATACACATTAGAATTTTGCACAACCATTACGAATAAAATAATGACATTTACAGGAAATTGGATGGAACTAGAAAAAAACATGTTAAGTCACAGAAGCTAAACTCAGTAAGACAAACAGCACATGTTCACTCTGAGACACAGAAGTTAGATACAAGATACACTAGGATATGATAAATCACACAAGATGCTAGGTCCTCACATATAATGAGACTAACACTGGATGATCTCAGGGGAGAAATGCAAAGGCACAATGCCTAAGTGCCTCCTCATATTTATATAAAATATTGATACAAAAATGAACTCCAATATATGCATCAAGAGATGCATATGCATCAAGATACCTCTTTTTCTTCCTTTTTCGTTCTTTATTAAAATTTTATGTCTTCTTTACCTTATGTACAGTTAATTTTTATATGTCACTTCATTTGGTTAGAAGAAGTTGTCTAATATATGTTGATATCTTATTAGATGTCCACTTTAGCAGATAAATACTTTTAACGCAATGCTTAAGTATCTCCAAATGATGTTTGCTAACCTATAAAATTCATTACTCTGAAATTTAATATAGTAATATATAATGGTAGGAAGTCTGACAGTTAAAGAATGACTTTGCCTAGAATGACTTCAAACACAGTTTTATCTCCAATGCAATGATAATAAAACCTAAGTTGGGATGACCTTTAATAAGCTTTCCATCTTACCAAATTTTATTATTTGAAGTTAGTAATATGACAGAGGATTTTTTAAACAGAAGAGATATATTAATTCAAAGCCATATTTAATGTGAATATTTTAGGCCATCAAATATAACACAAAGAATATATAGAAAATAATTTAATGTAATATTCAGAAAAATGTAATAAGAATTTAAAGAACTTTCCCATATATGGAATTAATAATATGCAATTAATAATACGCAATCACTAGGGAAAATGAAATTAATTTTTTCACACCAATACAAATAAATTGGTAATTATGATACTGAATTTGTGTCTATCCAGAATTATTTCTGATAAGCCTCAGGTTATAACTAGAAAAAAAAAACAGATCATCTATTCAAGTACTGATTACTACTATACTTAGACTTCTATGCAAAAATAATTATTTTAACTTAATAACTAAAACAGATTACATAATGAAAAAATAACTGACTACTGTTAAAATATTTTCATGAAGAAATGAAGAAAACATTTTTATTTTGTTATGTATTTTTCTTGAAATTAATCTGCTTCAGATACTACATTGCATTAACAAGGTATTCATGTATATTTTGACAGTTTTTCTTATTTATGAGTAATGAGGTACAAAAACTGAAATTAACCAACATAAGTAAAAATCAATAGTAAAAGATATTATCATGGACCAAGTTATTATTTTTCTAAATAATATGTTGATACTTTTGAGATTTTTATTCATAAAATTAAGATGTAAGTAAAAACACACATTGGAAGAAATTTAAATATATATTTATTTAAATATATGTATATCTATGTACACATACATGTACAAATATATAAATAGATAGATGTATGAGGTTCATATACATACACACACATATTGGAGTGAGGAACATACTAGACAAAATATATTATAATTATTTGACTAGTATTGGAACCCCAAAATTGAAAACATGCTTCTTTAAACTAAGTGATATAGTCTTTGAGTATAATTAGTCATATGAAAAAAAATCAATTCTAGCTAATTGTTATGTTCTTTGAATGACATTTATTTGATAAGATACAACACTTAGATTTGATTTAAATATAATAAAAGTATTTGGAAATCTGCCTTTAAATTTCTAAAGATTAATAAAAAATAAAAGTTAATTAAAAGTGATTATTTTCAAATGTTTGTTATTTTTTTCCAAATTTGTTTTGGAATTTATTTTGACTTGAACATCTTATTCTTTCATTCCTGTAAAAACAATTCAAACCATGGTTGTATAGTGTTTTCAGATTGTTTGATGTTTATATGAAGATTTTTTTTTTTTTTTTGTCCATTGCAGGGCTTGAACTCTGGGCCTGGATGCTGTCCCTGAGCTCTTCAGCTCAAGGCGAGTGCACTACCACTCGAGCCAAAGAGCTACTTCCAGTTTCTGGTGATTAATTGGAGATAAGGGTCTCATGGATGTGCCTGCCCGGGCTGGCTTTGAACCACGATGCTCAGATCTCAACCTCCTGACTAGCTAGGATTACAGGCATGAGCCACTCACTGGTGCCTAGCTTACAGGCAGATTTAAAATGCCTTATGTGTATTAAATAATTTCAAATTTTATAACAGCTCTGTAATGGAAGACATTTGTTTCATAAATGTTATATTTCTACACTTATACCTATAGATGTGATGTTAATATTATCAATACTTACTATTACTTAATTACTAAATTATGTGTCATTAATGATATTAATTACTGCTTGATAATATTGAGGATTAACTGCATATTGCATTCTTGTTCCATAACCAAAGTTCTTAACTTTTAGCACACTGTACACAATTTCCCATGTGTAAAATATAGTTAAAATAGTATAATATGCTAGACTGCCAATTGAAATTAAAACATTTCTGGTAAAACAAATCTTGATAGAGTAAGCCTACTTAGGAAAAAAGACACATCCATATAAAAACAATAAAATTATACTAAACTCAATGTTTATGATCCTGTGAAATTACAGTTACATTTTCCTTTTCCAGATGTACAATTTATTCTTTTGAAAAAGCTGTAGAAATATTCAGCTATATTAAGAGAAAGCAGATGTCAAATAAAACAAAAGAAACATAAAGTTAGAAAAGTAATTTTCAGTATTTTTCTAATTCACTGTCTATATTTTCAAAAAGTTTTCACTTCTACCATGGTCCAGTCTCTTTTGGGAAACATCTAGGATATTTTAGATATTTCATTAAAAAGATAATTCACATTAATTCTCCTTAGATATTTACAAGAAAAGATGTTGCTTGGTAAATTTATTATTTATTCTTTATTTGACAGATTTTTATTCAGTAAAAACTAACTTAGTTATACTACATTTTAGCTATGTCTTAATTTTATTTGTTTTGTATAATTCTGTATTAAATTGAAAGTTTTTCTTTAAAATTATGAGACTAGATGAAACAGTTGGTCAAGATGGGTAAAAAAAAACAACTGGCTTGTTTTTAAGTAAGTTACAGCAACTAGCTAAAATATGCAATAATCAAAATTTAATTATGTAAAATAATAAAATATTGTTTATATTTATATAACGTTTTATTAATATTACTAACAGTGTAGTTACAAAACTATACTTTTTATTTATGTAGATATCTTTTCTTAACCTGACTCTTATTTTGGCCAACTAATTATCTTCTTTGAGTCTGAGTGTGTTCATCTTTAAAATGGGATTAATAGTGTCTTCCTCTTCCTTGGTAGTACCCAAAACCTGAGCACATTGCTAATTGTTCAGAAACTACTCATATACATTCATTCTTTAAATTATTTGTTCTAACAATGTTATAAATTCTGCAAATTAAAACCACTGACATCAGTAATAATTCTGGCCAGAACTTGCCAGAATTTATTATTTATTGGAGATAAGAGTGACTTGAAGATAAGAGTGTCTCAGACTTTCCTGCTCCAGCTGGCTTTGAACCTAATCCTCAGATCTCAGTCTCCCAAGAAAACTGAAGGTCTCTCTCTCTCTCTCTCTCTCTATCTCTCTCCCTTTCTTCCTTTCTTTTTTTTTGTTCAAGTCTTGGGGCTTTGCTTAAGGCTAGCACTTTACCATTTGAGCCACAACTCACCATCCTTTAGAAATCATTTTTAAATTCTAAAGCAAGTGCAATAAAATATGCATGCTGTATTTTCTCCACATTACTCAATTTATGCACTTAAAAAGTTTTAGAAATGTATAAGTTTTATGGAAAACATAAATTTTGTTCTTAGGAGATAAATAGACAGTTTATTGTGATTGAAGATCTTTGCAAGATTCCAAGTCTCCATATAAACTTTGATTCTAATTTGACATGTTTAAAGCTTCATTTATAGTACATTCTCACTGCACCAGTAAATCACATTCTCATAATAAAAATTAGAATTATGCCTTAATTTCAAGTTTCAAGTTCACTAAATGAAAAAAATTAGATATTTTTGGTACTATACCATAAAAAGGAGGCTTTGGGTTTCAAGAAGATAACAGTTTTAAATTTAGAAGTATTAAATTTTTAAATATCATTCACAATGAGATGTATATTTCTTCAGGTCCATTTTTAGTACTACATTGACAATGGCTGTATAACAATAATGCACAATTCTCAAAACAATTATCATATTTTGAACATTTTCAGTTTTATTTGTATAAAGGCTAAATTATCTGAATGTTTTTCTCTAATAAATAAATATGGGAGAAATGTTTTGAAAATCATGAAGCTATCAAGAAAATTTAATACATTTTTGCAAATATGTTTTAAGATTTATGCCAAAGTGTGTGTGTGTGTTTGTAGCTTCTATCTTTGTTGTGTCACATATAGAGGTCAGTTTAATGGAATTATGAATTAATTAAAAATACTATAATATAAAAGACTATAATTTATAGCTTTTCTGTTCTCCCTAATTTCCTAACACTTATAGTAGTGGATAATACAAGTGATTTATAATATAATTCCTTATCTTTGTTATCTTGAAATAATCATAATTTTTCTTCTGTAGATAAACTACACATGTATGTATGTGTGTATATATGGATGTATGTTGCAGATCTGGGACTTGACCTCAGGGCATGGGCGTTGTCTTTGAACATTTTTGCTGAAGGCTAGTGCTCTACCATTTGAGGCACAGTTTTACTTCTGGCTTATTAGTGGTTAATTGAAGAGGAGTTCACAGAATTTCCTTCATGGTCTGGCTTCAAACCACAATCCCTGGATCTCAGCCTCCTGAGTAAACAGGTCTACAGGTCTACAGGTGTAAGCGACTGGTGCATGACTATCATATGTACTTTAAATGAAGTCTTTCATTCCAAATTCAGTATACTGGTGCATTCCTGTACTCACGGCTATGTAGGAAACAAAGATTTATGGTGCAAGGGGAAAGTAGTGAGACCATAAATGAAAAATTAAAGCAGAAATGCTGGATTTATGTTCAACTGGTAGAAGACATTGAGTTCAAACTTTAGGACATTATTCAAAAACAATATACTAACCTTTCATAATTTCAGAACTCCAAATGATATGTATAGTACAAAGAAAGTATTTAAAACTCTGGAGAAATCAAAGTATTTGGCTCCTGATATTAAGAGAGAAAAGTTACTTTGCAGCTTCAAAGAAGTCTGACTTTGAGAGAATAGAACACTATATTAAAAAGACACTCTACCACTGGGCCCATGACCATCAGTCATTTCTGTTTGTCAAAGTAAGAATTCAGGAAATATGCTAGGTAGTGAAGGTGATAGAAAAGTTTTATAGGAAAGAAGCATGTTAAAGGAAAGAATTTACATGGTATGATGTCAGAGGAAGTCATTTCAGTCTTCAGTCATCATCTGTGTATAGACATAATGTTAGTTTGAAGTAGAGGAAAATGCAAGGGCAGGGAACAACAATGTGCATTGCATAAAGTCTACAAATTCTCTCTAGTTCTAAAGAAATTGTTATGGTTGTCATCACTTGAAGGAAGAAATCTGGTTCCTAGTGGATAATTCCTCATACTCCACAGTTCAGCCTGATGATATAGGTAACTATATTATTTGGGGATGATATATTCTGAAAGGCTCTGCTGTTCATTGGAGGTAATTTTAGTTCTGTACTATAAAGAGATTATCAATTACTCATGTCCTTCCAGGAAGGAGAGAAGGACTTAGATCAATGATAAACACAAAATGGTAGCAGAGATGCCAGACAAAACAGTTTAAAGACTTGGAGAAGGGAGGGATTATGGGGAAAGTGGGGAGGAAAGGCATGGTAGGGAAAATATAAAGGAAGGTGTAAGGCCCGCCACTGGTGGCTCACATCTGTAATCCTAGCTACTCAAGAGGCTGAGATCTGAGGTTTGCTGTTTAAAGCCAACTGGGGCAGGAAAGACCATGAGACTCTTATCTCCAATAAACCACTCAGAAAACCGGAAGTGGTGTTATGGCTCAAGCAGTAGAGCGCTAGCCTTGAGCTGAAGAGCTGAGGGATAGCTCCCAGGCCCAGAGTTCAAGCCCCATGACCGACAAAATAAATAAATAAATATAAGAGAGGGTGTAACAATGCTTGATAGGAAATAGACTCATTACTTTGCTCATGTAAATGTAACCCCTTTGTACAGTATCTTTACAATACTATATATATATATATATATATTAAAAATACATTCTGAGTGTACTGAATGGGTTGTTTCTACAGTGAAAACATTAGTCTTCAGTGTCTGAGTACTTAGTGATATTGTCTGGCAGGAATTTTGTTCCTTAAGTCTATTCCACGGGGCTGAGGTTACTTGTGAAGAAAGTCAGGAAATCTTAATTATAGTATTTTTCTTAAAAACACAGGCATTCCACCCTTTATTTCCTTTGCATGTTCCTATCACTCATAGCCAGCTACCTCCTAGCACAACCATTTTTCAAAGATGTATTTAAAGTCATGGTCAAATGTTCACCACATCATCAGTTATTTACTTATTTACTTTTAAGCACAGTTATTTACTGATTGTACAGTGTTTTCTTAGTAGTTACCATCTAGCAAATATGCTGTGGGGAGTTAAACATAAGGTGCATTCAGAAATTACATTGTCACACGCCATAACATTTTTTTCCAAACGCATTCTAGTAGAATTACAATGTTTCATAAGGCAGTATAAATTATAAGATGTTATTCTTTTATATTCTCACAAGTTTATGTTTGAGTTTAAGGGGAATTTGGATCATGCCCATTTCTATATTTCCAATGCATTTGTTATGTCATTTATTTATACAGTTCTCTGAGAAGCCCAGAGATGTAACAAAAGTGTTATCACTATGGTAGAAGAAGAGACAATTAATTTAAGACAAAAGGAAGTATAGGGGCTGGGAAGTTGGCTCAGTGGTAGAGCCCTTGCCTTGAAAAAGGAAGTGTAGGAACTGCAAGACAAAAGGAACTGCCTTTCTCTGTAAGGCCTCCCACACTCCAGGCCATAGAATTTGAAGAAAACGAAACGTTTCTGCTTTCAAAAGTATCAAAGTGGCTCTTATATAGATTAATTACCAGTTTAAATTAGGAATAAAAAATAGCTGGTAGTAAAGAAATGATATAGTAATGATGACATGACCCTAAAATGTTTTATACTCCCCAATATGTCTCAAGAAGGAAAGACATCTCCCTTCGCTGTTTGCTAGGTGGAATATAAAAGCAAGAGTATAGGATGGAACAATAAAGCAACATAAAAAAATGTGGGAGGAGACATTGAAACTCCAGGATTCCCTGTCTGTGTTTTCTATCAGAAACAGCATACATTGGACACAAAGTTTACTTTATTGTTTGCTGGTCCATGAGGAGTGGTAAGCTCCAAAAACATTGCTTTTCATTGGAGAATTATATGAAGCACACACCATAATTTGCTTCATGCCAAGGGCTAGGGAAAAAACTATAAAGCAGGAAGAGAAAAATTTCAAAATATGTTATAGTAACAGAAGACTACAGAAGAAGGTAACAGATTTCAGGGATTAGATGATACTAATTCCTGTACACTACATGAGTAGTTATTGGATCTGGACTGTTAACTATAGCAAAAATTGATGTTGCTCTATTCAAACAATTTGATTTATGCAAATCTTATCCTATTGATTTTACTAATTTTTGTACTTCTTCTAACTTGAATTATTAATGTCCTCACAAGACATATAAAGTACTTTGTTTTGGGACAGTCATATACATAAAGCAGACATGCCCGGCTTTGTGGAGTTCTAATCAGAGAACCCACATAAATTCACAGTTTTGAGAAAGCAAATCATTTTGGTGAAAAATGAATGGCAAGTTCTACAAAACAAAAACCATATCTAAATTTTGTCACATTTTCTAATGTCTTAGTTTCTTCTGTGCTATAAAAATGAGAAGATTTTATAATAGCATTTAGTAAATAAGATATTTGAAAAACATAAACTTAAAGGTAGTTGAATGAAAGCACAATATGGAAGATGGTATGTAGTATGTGCTCAAAAATGCTTACATTTCAAGGCATCATACTTGAATTATGTATCCAGAGCTTTAAAATAATGGCTGATCATTATTAATTTCCTCTGGTATTTATTGTCACAGTATTAATCATGATGAACTCATTTGGTATTAATGTGCATGTCATAACTAGTTCTTTGGGACTTCAATGCGAATTTCAACTGTGATTAATTGCACAATTATTTGAAAGAGTTACCAATTTTCTTAATGCCTCATCCCTGACAAAAGACTTCCAATTGCATTTTTACAGGTATAGACTATAACATGTGCATTTATCTTCTATCTGCAGAGTCAAAGTTAATCTTCATGCTTAAGTCTCATGTGGCCACTTGAGCTCATTTTCTTGATATTTTCATTCATAATCTCAATGTGACAACCTGATTAAAATATTGTTCTTCAAAGACTTATCATCTAATACAAGAGGCTGCATTTTAAATGTGGTTAGTACTTAGAATGTAAACAAAGACATGATTTAAAATTAAAAGCAGCTACAAAGTAGTTCTCAAATTAAAATAAAAACAGGCCTGATAAACAATGACAATGATTGCTATCTAAATCAGAAACATATGTTAATCTCTGGAAGATTCGCTTCCTCTGAATTCACAAAATTTTTCAAGTCATCTCAAAACTAAAATTAGACCATTTGCAAAAATCTCCTCTAGATTCCGAGACATAAGAGCATAGAATGCTATGGTGGACAGTTTTATCTGGAGAATTTTAGTACCAAAGGCACCTTAAAAAGTTTCATGGCAAGATAGTTAAATATATCTCAAATACAGCAATATACACCACTTTTTAACTTTTTTTCCTGGTTTTATTATCTATTTTTTATTTTTTTATTGTGAAAATACCGTACAGAGGGGTTACAATTACATGAGCAAGATAATGAGTACATTTCTTATCAAGCATTGTTGCCTCCTCCTTTGTTTCCCCTTCCATTCCCTTCACAGCTCCACCCCCTCTGCCTGCCCCATTCCCCCCACCCCTCTCCTGCCCCACGCCCCCCCATGCCAAAGTTGTAAAGTCTGTTTTTCGAAGTAATGACTTGTACATCTCATTGTTGCAATGGGTCCCCCTGAATCCCTATTTAAACAATTTGTTTTTTTCCTTCTCCTCCACAAATTATACCAACATCAATTACAGTGAAAACAGGGGTTATACAGTGGGGGAGGGACATACAAAGCAACAAAGAAATCATCTTATAAATATGTTAGAAACAATAGCAGGAAAGAAAATCCATATATGTTAGTATTTTTCTCTAAAATTTGTGTATTTCAGCAATTCTAATTACAGAGGAAAGTAAGTGGAAAACATTGTCTATATAAAAGCCATGGATATCTCTTCCCTCAAGCTTCTATCTTCCCATTCCCACTGAGATCAACCTAAGTAATTACTCATATGAAACAACAAACTATTACATTCAGGAGGACATGGATTCTCCATATATAAGTGTCATTCATCAGCTATTGGTTATCTAATTTCTAAACCTCTCATATCTTCCATTTCTTCCAGGGTGAAAATGAGTATAATAAAAGCATAAATATTTGATTTACATAATATGACAGAAAATTTTAATTTGTCTTTGTCTGTTTTAGAAAACACTAGATGAATGTTGGTCAGTGGATAAAGATAGATCATCTGAGTAGAAAATTTTAATCTATATAGTAGCAGCATGCAGCTAGCTTCCACATTTACTTATTTTTTAGCTAACATTTAAATTTTTCTTGGAATATAACCTGCCAGATTTTTAAATGAGGTAAAATTGAAAACATGAGAAATAATGCATTAGGAGAAAGATGAAGAGAGAAAGATTGGTTTTGCAGGAATTATAAAGGAACAGCATAATTAGACGTTTTGCAATCTAATCATATAAAAATCACACAAACGTATTATCACCTGCATGGAGGAATGGCCTAACAGGCCACACTGTGCCCGGGACTGCTAAATTATGATAACACTACTTTCCTCCTCTGTCCTACCTAGTATTATTCTTGATATTAGAGTGCATGGTCTCCCTTTCATATATTCTCAGTTATGTCTTGGTATATCTTGTGCTTTCCCGTTCACCAGTACCTATGTAGGAAACATGTGGATCTTTTCCTTAGCTTGAGGAATAAGCATTTTTGTCTATAATGGAGGGGAAGGATGGAGGGAAGAGGGTTGTGTATATTCTGAAAACAGTAAAGAACATTGGAATTGAAATTCTAATAAATTATCAAGTCAAGCTAAAAATATTTGGTTTTATCATGCAAGGGAAAATATATATATATTAAATTTTAACACAGTTAAGACATTTATACATACAAAATATATATTTAAGTATCCTTAATTCTTAGAGTATATAAATTCTTTAATAATTTTAAAAATTAGGCCCCAGTGACTCACACTTGTAATCCCAGCAAGAGGCTGAGATCTAAGGATCATGGTTAGAAGCCAGTCCAGGAAGGAAAGTCTGTGAAACCCTACCTCCAATTAACCACTCAAAAAGCCAGAAGTAAAGCTATGTGTCAAAGGGTAGAGTGATAGACTTGAGCATAATAACTCAGGGACAGTGACCAGGCCATGAGTTCGAGCCCCAGGACCATTAGCAACAACAACAACAACAAAAGACATACAATTGAAATGACAAAAAAATAAATGAAGCTTTGAATTATGATAAAGAGACTAATATTGTGCATGAAGTATAATGATAATTAACATAGCTTTAAAAAGTTATATAGTATTAAGCCACCATTTTGATAACTGCAAAATTTATCTACGCTCTATATAAACTGATCACAAAAGAATATTAAAAGAGATTCTTTGATTAAGTAAAAAATAATATCTTCCTACAGTTGTTATGAGATTAAAAATAATGGAACAGCATGCAATATGGAAGAGAATGCAATAGTAGTAACTACATTTAGTTTGTACCTTAAAAACAAAGATTTGGAGAAATTGTATGTAAGTAGCTTGTATATGCAGTGTAAAGTAAAACTGTGCAAGACCGTATGAGACAGGTAAGTGAAATGAATGTAAAATATCTCAGTTTACTCCCTGGGAACTCTTAGTAGCTCACAGAGCCAGGAATGTGGCTGTGTTCTATGGTACAGTTTAAAAGCCACCAATGGTAATTTAGGAAAGTTAAGTGAGAAGGAAAATATTACAAAAGAGGGCACTCCAACAGAGGAAACACAAGATTTCAAACATGGCTAATATTACTTAAAATTAGGAGCTATAAAACAATTAATTGCATTCCTAATCTGATTACAAGAAAATCATCATAATGACTTCTAGTATTTTTATGAAGATAATAAGCATTGAAAATGAAAGCACATGACTCATATTTGTAATCCTCACTATTCATGAAGCAGACATTTGGAGGATTATCTGTTTGAAGCCAGGCTCAGCAGAAAAGTCCATAAAACTGTATCTCCAAAATAACCAGCAAAAGCCGGGCCAGTGTAGATTCTAATGGAACAAGCCTAAGGCTTAAATTCAAACCCTGATATTGACAAATTAATAAAAATATTAATATAATAATAATATAATAACTATTGTTTGTATCTAACCTATAATTTCATTCTTACTTTGAGAAAACCTATGCATAGTTTTTCAAAGAGATGCAATTTGAAAATGTACATAAAGATATAGAATTTGATTCTTTAGAATGTTTATATACACCACCAGTCATCTCCATGAGGTCATCTATATGTCTTTTCCTATGGATACTGTGTCCCTTTTTACACAACCCTCTAAAATTTTGAGATTACTGCTAAGTAAAAAAAAGCAATATGAAAAATCCTTAAAGGATTTTTTTCAAAATCCTCAATTTTTATTGCCAGCATTATGAGATCTAATCTGTACTATCTGAAGGTTTAAAACCATATGTATTTTTTTTTCAAAGAGAGCTGAAGATATAGATTTAAATAGAACTTTCCTACTTTCAGCCTATACCTAGGGGTACTTATAATACACGACCCATATATATGAACTAGTACACTTATTCTTCAAAAATATTTTGAGAATTAGAATTTGTTGAGATTCAAGATCACATATACAACATAATATATTTTACCACAAGTACCATGGTAAATCTGGCCAGGTAGTGGTGGTTAACACCTGTAATCCTAGCTACACAGCTCTAGCTGAGATCTGAATATCAAAACCATTGTTCAAAGCCAGCAGGATATAAAAGCCGATAAGACTCTTACCTTTAATTAACTTCCAAAATAGACAGAAGTAGAACAGTTGCGCAATTGTTATAGCATTAGCATTGGGCAAAAAAGCTCAGGGACAGTGCCCATGTTTTCAAGACAACCACACACAAACAAACACACACACCCCAAAATAAAATACTATAATATGAATATAAATATAATATATGTATAATATAAATTTCTACTTCTAACTAGAAATAGATTGGAGATAACACTATCTTATTAAGAAGATTAAAATAGTTACTAAAAGAGTATTACATATGGTACAAAATTCTTACATAGTTGCATGTATTGGTTCTAATAAAACTCCCCAAATCTCATTGGCCAAGATTTTTTTTTTCCAATGAGAGGCATGGATAAGTATACAGGGATTGCAGAACTTCTATAATTCACACATTGTGTATGTTCAGCCTGGCAAGGAAGCCAGTCAGCAACAATTAAGAGGTCATGACAAAAATGTACTACTGCAAAGAAAGAACCTAACAATTGTTAGGTTAGAAAGTTATTTATTTCTTACAATTGCAATCCTTTAAATTTCTACCACCATTTTCAGAGTCTCAGTCACTGTGAGGATAATCAGATTTATCTTCTAAATCGAGTTAAAGGTGGGTGCTTTATTTGTAGGGGTTATTTATATAGTTGAGGAATGGGAATCAGGCAAGGGACTGACAGAAGACAAAGAGGCTTTTCCATGTCTAGACTTAATTGGTGCATCGAAATGTAATCTGCAGGATGAAAAATATTTTCTTGTAGAAAGACAAGCTTATCTGTGCTTCTAGTAAAAGCCACTTAAAACCTGATAGGGATACTGCTCTCTTTATTCTACAATCAAGCAAATGAAAAAATGTTGTTAATGAATTGTTTTGAACAAAGTAAAATATATTCTTCATGCTATTTGTAATCATTAAGCAAAATATTGAATTTCAACAACTTCAGAAAGATTTCAATTAATTTCTCACAAAAATGGTCATGTTATTTCATAAAAGATGAATACATTGATCAATTGATATTTAATGTTATTTCATAAGTGTAATGTGTTACTGTTGGAGCTATTTAAGGTACAAGTATTAAATTATATCTACCATCTTGCATTTTGCATATGTAAGTATTTTAAATATGGTAAGAAAAAATGAAACTATATTTTTAAAAACCTCGAATTATTTTACTAATGTCCTTGTTTCTTGACTATCAAATAGGAGTTTTTTCATTAATTTATATAATAACTGTAATAACCAATATTTCCATATCTAAGAATTTCTGACTTCTTGTTGAAAACATCCATGGAATATTTATGTGAGCTTATCCTCTTGCTTATTGACACTGTCCTTATATTGACAGAAAGAACTTTTGAATAATATTTCACATCTTACTAAAACCCCTGCCTTTACTTTTAAGAATATATATTTTAGCCCAGTATATTCTCATATTGAAATATCCAGTTTGGAGAGACATAGTTGTATATACCTTCAACCCTAACTTTACATTAACAAAGATCTAGAAGATTGTGTGTCAAGAACAGCTCAGGAAAAACTACAACAACCACAACAACCTATCCTGACCCTAACTCCACTTACAAGACGGTCACAGAAGATGTGCTTGAAATTCCTCTTATTTGAGAGCAATAGTCAAGAGGTCATGGTTCAAGGCTAGCCCTCAGAAAATACTGACCATCTCATTGTTGCCGTGGGTCCACCTGTATCCTTATTTAAACGGTTTGTTTTTTCCCTTCCTCTCCACAAATTATACCAACATCAAATACAGTGAAAGCAGGGTTATACCCTGGGGGAGGGACATACAAAGCAACAAAGAAATCATCTTATAAATATGTTAGAAACAATCGCATAAAAGAAAAAAAAAACATTTGAATACCTATCTTGGGGTTCATTTCACCTAACTTCAACTTATCTGACCTTTTCTGCTTGTCTCAGAAATAGTGCTAAATAGAAAAGGAATGAAATATCTAAAATTGTGATTCTAAAAATTTACTCCCAATAAATCAAGTGTGAAGAAAACCTAGCACATATGCTTCATTATGTTGGGTATATATGTTGGGAATGACTTGGCATTCCTCCATTATATGATAAATCTGTTTTGCTTATGAGAAACACTATGAGAAACCTCAACATTGTTTTCTGTAAAAGCTGTAATAATTCATAATACTCCAACCTCAATCATATAGTGGTCTCTATAATACAGACTCTTGTTGGGTATGTCACCTCCCTTCTTAGATAGTATCTAAGTGAATACAATTGAATACAATCTCATTTTGTTTCAGATTTATCTTTCACCAATGATAAATAAACATGGTACTGACATACCATTTCATGGAAGGAGGAAGGACGAGCATAAGCAGCCATGCCATTCAGAATAGACTATGTGGGAAATGAACTATGCAATTTGTGGGCAGGGACAGGTAGGGAAAATTAGGGAAAACAAACGATGTAGTGACATTGTCAAAAAGATTTTAACTATTATCGGACATAAATGGTAACCACTTAACAATAACAATAAATATACATTAAAAACATGATTACTATATCAAACGCTTGCTGTCAATATATATCATTGGGAATATATATATATAGGGAATATATATCATTGGGAAAAATGTTTATTCAGATATTCATTTAGTTTGACTATAGTGGTGCTTTCCTTCTGTTATTGACTTTAGTTTCTTGCATAGTTTGAATGTTAGTCAAATATATAACTTAAAATATTTTCTCCTATCTTATAGATTGCCTATAGATTTTTGTTTGCGATTTCCTTTATTGCGTAGAAGTTTTAAATTTTAAGCAGTTCCTTTCTTAATGTTATAAAGCTTACTTTAGCTGTACTTAAGACAGGCACTTCACTATTAAGTGAAGTAAGCCAGGCCCAAAGAAACATATGTCTCATGGTTTCCCTTTTTTGCAATAACTAGTATATGTCTGAGACAAGCAGAAACGGTCAGATAAGTTGATGTTAGGTGAAGTGAACTCCAAGACAAGGACTCAAACGTTTTTTCTTTCTTGCTATTTTTTTAACATATTTATATGATATTTCTTTGTTGTTTTGTATGTCCCTCCCCCACAGTATAACCTGTTTTCACTGTATTTGATGTTGGTATAATTTGTGGAGGGGAAGGGAAAAAACAAATTGTTTAGAGATACAGGTGGATTCATTGCAACAATGAGATGTACATTTCTTTCATGCAATTGTTTCTAACATATTTATAAGATGATTTCTTTGTGGCTTTGTATGTCCCTCCCCCACAGTATAACCCTTACTTTCATTGTATTTGATGTTGGTATAATTTGTGGAAGGGAAGGGAAAAAACAAATCGTTTAAATAAGGTGGACCCATTGCAACAATGAGATGTACAAGTCCTTATGTTGAAAAACGAACTTTACAACTTTGGGGCGGAGGGAGGGG
>NW_012267273.1:4469822-4507604 GCF_000151885.1 Dipodomys ordii | reverse complement strand
GCGGGTAGGAGATGGGAGGGGATGAGAAGGGGAAACAAAGGAGGAGGCCACAAAGCTTAATAATAAATGTACTCATCACTTTGCCCATGTAATTGTAACCCCTGTATACGGTATTTTCACACACACACACACACACACAAAAACACTACCTTAAAAAAAAAAAAGTAAAACGAACTTTACAACTTTGGCGGGAGGGAGGGGAAGGAGGATATGGGAAGGGGAAACAAAGGAGGAGGCAACAATGCTTGATAAGAAATGTGCTCTTAGTAGATGAATGGCTCAAGAAAATGTGGCATATATACACAATGGAATTCTATGCCTCCATCAGAAAGAATGACATTGCCCCATTTGTTAGGAAAGGGAAAAAATTGTAAAAAATTATATTAAGTGAAGTAAGCCAGGACCAAAGAAACATAGGTCTCATGGTTTCCCTTATTTGCAATAACTAATATATGTCTGAGACAAGCAGAACTGGTCAGATGAGTTGATGTTAGGTGAAATGAACCCCAAGATTAGTATTCAAATGTGTTTTTCTTTCATGCGATTGTTTATAACATATTTATGAGCTGATTTCTTTGTTGCTTTGTATGTCCCTCCCCCAAGGTATAACCTGTTTTTACTGTATTTGATGTTGGCATAATTTGTGGAGGGGAAGGAAAAAAAAACAAATCTTTTAAATAGGCATACAGTTGGACCCAGTGCAACAATGAGATGTACAAGTCGTTATGTTGAAAAACAAACTTCACAACTTTGGCGGGGAGAGGGGGATGAGGTGGGAAGGAATTGGAAGGGGAAACAAAGGAGGAGGCAACAATGCTTGATAAGAAATGTATTCATTATCTTGCCCATGTAATTGTAACCCCTCTGTATGGTATTTTCACAATAAAAAAAAAGAAAGAAATGTACTCATACCTTGCTCATGTAATGTAACCAATTCTGTACGGTATTTTCACAATTAAAAAAAAGAGCGGTACTATAGTGTGACTAGAGTGTGTGCATGAATATAATATAGTGAATAATTGTAAATAGTTTTAAATATAATTCTAATGTTTTCCTCTATAGCACAAATGTTACCTTTATACATTTTGTTGGGATAGTACCTTGAAAATAGAGACAACAAGGTGACATTGATCAACATATACTGTATTCATAAACTGCTTTGTTAAGTGGCTACTCCTATATAGACTTACATATAAAACTAATTTTAAAAAGAGACAACAAATTTAATTTTTATCACCAAACAAGATTAAATCACACATTATAAGACTTAGTAAAAATCTGGGCTTTAATTAAACCCTAAACAGGCATATTTTCTATCTTAAATTATCAATATCAATAATGTCTCTTTATCAATTACCATTAACATTCACAAAGTAAAAGTTTTGATATAGTACTGAACAAAGGAATTTCTATTTGTCCTTTCATTGAGTTCTCACAGGCCAAGCACAAAACACCTACTAGAACCAAAAGAATTAAATGTAGGAGGTGATTGACTATACAAAGACTTAATTGTACTTAGCCCTCTTCATTATTACCTCAATCTATGTCCTCCACAATGGAGTCTCAGCTATGCGAGAGAAACTCCTCTTCTGTGACATTACTTATCCCCTCCCATTTTTTCTATCTTATCAAATTGCAGTTCCTTCATTTTCTTAGTTCATATTTTCATGTCTGACCTAGATAACTATAATCACCCTTGAACATTTGTTTCTCTCCAAGTTACACTGTAATCAGATTAATTTCAAAGAAGGGTATGGAACATATGACCCTTGAGGAGTATAAGTTCAAGAAATCTTTCTCATTGGCTTCCCTGGACCATCTATCTGCTTTTGTTGAAAAGTTTGTACAGGCCCAAACTAATGTAAATATACAAATAATCCTTGGCAGCACAACAGCTTTACCGCACCTAATAGACCATCCCAAGTCTAGGACCATCTGTAATTCATGTTCCATATGTCTATGTAAAGATCATGATATTTCAAAAAATAAATCAATACAGAATTACATATATTAATAAATACAAATTTAACCAGTTATAGAATTGTGATGATTTATCATGTTATTATCCTCTAAGGGATTGTCTGAATGTGGCACCATCACTGTGTGCTGTTTGTTTTTTTTTTCTCCAAAACACTATGTCATGTAATCACCACTACATACAAGGATTGTGTATCGATAATTAGATCAGACAGAGGATGTTTCTAGAAGCATCTAATGTAACTTTTTTTTTTTGTCAGTTGTGGGGCTGGAACTCTGGGCCTGGCCACTCTCCCTCAGCTCTCTACCACTTGAACACAGCACCACTTCCAGTTGTCTGAGTGGTTTATTGGAGATAAGAGTCTCATGGAGTTTCCTGCCTGGGTTGGGTTTGAACTGCAATCTTTAGATCTCAGCCTCCTGAGCAGCCAGGATTACAGGTGTGAGCCACTAATGTCTAACTTTCTAATGAAAATGTATGTATTGTACTATGATTGGAGATACATGACATTAAGCACTTACCAAAACTTTTAAAGCAAACACAGTGTAGTAAACATAAACTGTCAGCTTTTATTAATAAAAATTTATCTTGATTCTTCACATTGCAATAAATGTATCATACTAAGGAATTATGTAAATAATTCCAAAATCAGGTATTTTACATATTTCATTCATTTTCTTTGTAACCTCTAACATGGTTCTATAAAACAGTCATCTGAAAAAATATTAAAAGGCCCTTTATTTAAAGGACTTTCTTATTTCTCAATAACTTGATATGGCACTCAGCATCAGTTTTCCTTGATAAAATTAAATTGTTTAAATTGTTTCTTCCTGTATTTTATTTTTTAAATATTTTAAGTAGGCATCAAAGGGAGGATTTAATTAAGCACAATGCATTTTATGCATGATTTTAAATTGTTTCCACTGTCAAATACTTAAATCACAGATCTGCTGTTTCCCTCTTTCTTTCTCTGAACTTTGCAGAAATTCAAGCTCTAAGACAGAAAATATTTTTATTACTCAGTTTTTAACTGGAAATCTCAGAATTTGCTTCAAATTTCACCTCATGAAAGCCCTGCAAATTTGAACCTGGAAAAGAAGAAATGGGACTCTTCCTTTTAAACAAAGCAATCCTTCACATTAAATCTAGTGCAGACTTGAAATGTTTTTGGCCCCCACAAAGAGCTTTTATTTTTAACTTCAATTTTAATTTAAATTCTGCACTTCTTTTTCTATTTTTTTTGGCTATGATTTCTGCCAGCTTTTACTCTTGATATTATAAATCAAGACTTCTAAAGTGGAACAACAACAACAAAACACCTATCTTTCTAAAATCTTTTTATCTTGAAACTGAAAAATAAGACTTTCAAATTTATTAATCTCTGAAATGTATAAAAACATAAATAAGAAAAATAAAACAAAGCAAAAGAAAACCCACTTGTGTGAATGTATGTCTATATTTGGTTGTAGGCAAGTTATGGAATATTATATATATACACATACACCAATACTTGTTATGGAATATGATATATATATATATATACATACACACATACTTACATGCATACATATATTTTTTACAATAAATATGAAAAAAGTAAGGCAGAGAAAATGCAGTTTTAAAATAAATTTTGTCCAACAGAGTGGGCTAAAAGAACTAAAACTGCTCCTTCAAGTTTGTAATTGAAATTTATTTTAACATTCACTAAGAAGCTCACTGAAATGACTTTGCCTTTATATTTTCATCACAATACATCAAAACCATAAAAAACCACCATCTTTTCATATTCAAAAAGAAGACCTGGATGCCAGTGCTATGTAGAAAGGATTTATACAGTGAACTCTACAGGCTTAGTTCACAAGCAGGATGCAATTTAATCTGCCCTTGTTCCACAGGCAATAAGTAATTAGAAATCAAGAGAAGTACTGACATCTAGCTCTGTTTTTGAAATAGAATTTCATCAACTCTCTCTTCTTCTCATGTATAATGTGATTTTTAATTCAAAGTCATTATATTTGGACCAGGTTCTCTGGTTAAAAGTGAAGTTGATATAGGAAACTTAGAATCTTAGGCACTTGAAAGCAATGTACATTTCCCCTCTCTTCTTTTGTATCTTGTCCTCAGAATGTCACCATGGCCTACATTTTGATATGTATATGTAACACTGATACAGGATTTTTTTCATCTGTACAGTATGAGATGATTAAGAACTTACAGGGATTTTTTTTTAAGAAATGGAAGGAGTGTTTTCATCAATATTGTATTCAATTTACAATGACGCCTTGATAGTGTTGCAAAAACTGGAAAATTTCACTTTGAATATGAAATATAAAGCATTTTTTAA
Source organism: Dipodomys ordii (assembly GCF_000151885.1). Lineage (NCBI taxonomy): Eukaryota > Metazoa > Chordata > Mammalia > Rodentia > Heteromyidae > Dipodomys > Dipodomys ordii. The sequence goes on along the minus strand of NW_012267273.1, from coordinate 4,503,282 downwards.
ATTTTGGACTTATAATAAGATTAATAGAATATATATAGAATATAAATACTTAAATACATTATATGTTTTCTCTTTTTTTTTCCCCTGAGTCGAGGGAATTGAACTCTGGGCCTGGGTGCTGTCCCTCAGCTCTTACACTCAAGGCTAGCACTCTACCACTTGAGCCACAGTGTCACTTCCACTTTTCTGGCAGTTTATTGGAGATAAGAGTCTCATGCACTTGGCTGGTTTTGAACTGTGATTCTCTCATCTCAACACCCTAAGTAGGTAGGATTGCAGATGTGAGCCAACAGCTCCTGGCTTATGTTTTCATTTTAATTGACTTGTAATTACATCAAGGTGTTGTAAGGTGAATTCAGTAGTGAGATTCAGAGAAGCCACATTTCGAGAAGTCCAGTGGAGAGTCTTTAGTAAAAGGCCGGCAATTTTCTTTCACCTCCAATGTACTGTCTTTTGAGTATTGCTGTTGCATTGGTTCACCCTTTGTCCTTTATCTCACCATTTTGTTGTTCCCCTTCCATTCCCCAACAAGGGAGTGGGTAACCATGTTTGACAAGACATGTACTCATCACCTTAGTATATAATTGTAACTCTTCTACACATCACCTTGACAATAAAATTAAATGTTTAAAAAATGAAAATAAATAAATAAATAAATAAAAGGCCAGTGACTGCATAGTGAACTCCTGTCTCAAAGACCAGCAGCCAGCAAATTTATTTAATACTGTTAGGAAACCGAGCCATAAAGATTAGAGAGGACAGAAAGAACAAAACAACATCAACAAACTAATTCAACTCCAAAGGAGAAGTTAAGTGGAAGGCCTTGGTGACTGGAGAAGATCCAGGAGACAGGAGACAGGGTAAAAACACAGAGACACGTGGCATGGTATCAAGGCACCTGAGCTGGCCCCGGCCTAAATTGTGTGAGGGTCAAGGGACAGGGTCACAGGAAACTGGAGTCCCAGGCACTGGACTGACAGGTTTAGTACCAGTCATCCATCCAAGTCCCTCCTCTGCCTCCAGGGATTCAGACAAGCCTATCACCTGGGAGTCAGGGGATTCACCTTTGGCCATCATGAAGACAAGATGCCAGACCCTACCGTCCATCATGTGGCCAACATGGCACAGGACAAACCCATCTCTCTACTTCACTGGCTCAGTATCATGAAGACAGTTGGCTTACTATTAAAAAAGATAAATAAATAATACACTTAGGACCAGGCTTGGTGACACGTGCCTATAATCTTCTCTACTTGGAAGACAAAGACAGAAGAATGATGGGTCAAAGAAAACCCAAGACATCAATTTAGAAAAGCAAATACAGATACTCAGCACTAACCAGAGGTAAGTCCCTAACATAGCCCACCGTCTTCCAGATGGCTCACTATTCTATAGGTTCCAAATGTGAACTCTGACCTCCTTATGGGGCTTTCAGTTTCTACAGGTGCTGAGTCTCATTAGGACAAAACCCCAATGGAGTTTTCTGTTCTTCTTTCCAGTGTGTGAAGTATTGTTCTTCACGGTGTGAACTAGGTGGAGGAGAAATGTGGTGCCATTAGCCAGCTGGTTCCATACAGTCCTAAAGGGTTTCCACTTCACAGGCATTGCAGTTTGGTTAGAAGTGCCCTGAGGTTGTTCTACCCTTAGGGAGAAGTCCTAACAGCAAACAAACCAGTGTGGGTATCTCTTATGGCATGACTATGAGAAGGGTGTGGTTTTAGCAGTCTTTCCCTATACTTTACCTGCCTCAAAATTCCTTTTATTACAGTGTTTGGCTTTTGTTCTAATAACATTAAAGCGAAACTTTCCAGTCGATAATCTAGTCTTATTTATAGTCCTTCAAAAGTAATACATCATAGTCCAGGAGGTTTGCAAGAAATTTCAACTTGAAAGAAATAGAGCATTCTAAGCTCTTTAAATTAAAAAAAAACAAAAACAAGCAAACATGTTCAGGTAAAGGAAATTAACAGCAATATTTAAAAGCTTAAAAAGCTATGTCAGATAATTACATAATTTGAGCACTTTGCTAAATGTTAAATTTTAAATTATTTTTGAACTACTGATGAACTGAGTCTTTATACACCAGCTATTTCTTTTAAAATACGTTCTCTAGTTTAATGGAAAAGAGGTTTATGAGCTGAAACAAGCTATTTATTTTACATACAGTCACCACCTTTTTTAAGCTCAAAGAAAGGAACTGAAAAGAATATAGAGAAGAGAGAAAGAGGGAGGGAGGGGAAAGAAAGGGAAGGAGAAATAAGATAAAAAGTGCCTGTGAACTGCAACAAAATGACCAGGACATAATGCTCAGCTAATCACTGAAAGGATTCATCACATGATCCCAGGAGATCACCCAGACGCAGGCAGGCACAGTAGAAAGATTATTACAAGGTTTATTAGTGAAGCCATATTTCCTCCAGAGAGGGAGCACATAGCACCCTCCACTATCTAGGTAGCAGCAGGGTCTAACTTGTGGGGATTAACATTACAGAACCAAATATCTAAAGTGGCTTGTGGTTTACCCCAGATTAGCTGGTTTTTGGTCATGTGTGATGGAGCAAGGATGGGGTCTGGGCAAGGCTGTGGCATCTTCAAATGTGTGTGGACTGTCGCACCTCCCACTGGTTACCTGAAAAATTCTATATATATATTGGTTAAAGACCTGTTTCACACTGGCTTTTGCAGGATGGTGCCACTGGTTTAGGCAGCTGTGACAACTTTGTTTTGTTCCCTGGGCATTTCTCATTTACAGGAGCACACTGCATCTTCAGTCACTAGTCCATTGAGCTTAAAGGGAGTTGATAGGTTTACAGGGAGAGAATGGAGAATTAAAACCTTAGGCTTAGTTTGCTAGCCATGGTCAGAGGTACAATATTTAACTCTTAGCATAGAGGGACATAGGAATGACATAAATCACAGCCAACTAATTACCAATTTCACTTAGTTTGCAAAGGAATCCACCCTTTTCTAACTCCTTTCCCAAGGCCCTTTAAAACTGCCTGTTTTTCCCCCCCTTTGGCTTATAGTCAAGCCACAAAGTTTTAAAGCAATTTAGATTAAATCACAGCTTCCATTGACAAAGATTTTTAGTAAGGAGAGTGCTTGGTAACTTTGAAACCATAACTATTTACATAGAGACAAATAGACAGACAGACATGTTTGTGCACGCTTAGATTTTAAAATTGGCCTATTAAAGTTTTTTGGGGACATACAAAGCAACAAAAAAAATCACATGGCACCTTATAAATATGTTAGAAACAATAGCAAGAAAGATAAAACTACTTGTTTCCTTATCTTAGGGTTCATTTTGCTTAACATCATCTTATCTGATTTTTTTTTTGCTTGTCTCAGACATATACTAGATATTGCAAATAAGGGAAACCATGGGACCTATGTTTCTTTGGGCCTGGCTTACTTCACAAACTTTACAATGTGTGTGGGGGGGAGAAATGGGGAAGAGTGTAGTTGTGGAGAAGCGAAGGAAGGGATGGGAGGGGAAAAATGAGGAGGTAACAATGCTTGCTAAGAAATGTACTCATTACCTTGCTCATGTAACTGTAACCCCTCTGTACAGTATTTTCACAATAAAAATACTTATTTTAAAATATTTTTTTTGAATTTTCGAGGTATTAATTTGTCTCATTATGATGGAACCACATGGTCAGTTTAAAACACAAAACTTTGACAACAGCAAGAAACTTTCAGTAAACAGAAGACAAGACACGAACAGACATGTGGCCTGGCATATTGGCGCCTGAACTGGTCAGGTGGGGAGGTGGGGAGGGGGAGGGTGGGTGCAGTGTCACAGATCAAGTTGAGTTGGCACAAAACAGCAGCTGAGCTCCCACAATGCCAAAATGGTGCATCCACCACTTGGTCAATGCTAGAGAAAGCTGAAGATTTTGACAGTAAGGGTGCATTGATTCTGGCACACATGGAGCTTCTGGTCCCACCCGGGCTGTTAGGAGCCAAATAACACTGCAGAGGACGCTCTGCCGCGAGCTATTTGCTCCAGGTCACTCTTATCATGGAAAGGCCTCAACTAAATTTCTTTATATTAAGGCCACCAATGAAAGATCCCTCATATCTATACCAGGGGACCACACAGAGACAGACAGGCACAGGAGAAAGACTATTATGAGGTTTATTAGAGGAGCCATATTTCCCCCAAAAGGGAGCACATGGCACCTGTCCCTGTCCAGGCAGCAGTACACTATTGGAAAGAAGAGACGCAGTATAACCAATCATATTTAACTTCCCTTGACAATTTTAATAGTATATTACATAGGAAAATATTATTATTGTAGGGATCAAATAAATATCTTTATTGTGTAATCATACAACAAAATAATTTACTTGATATATAAAATCAATGGCATGCATATGAAAATGAAGAAAATTGTCATTTTTAAGTGACAACAAATTGTTTAAGTTAATGCTGTGAATTTTATGGAGTTACCTGGTATTAGAAGAAAACAAAACATTAAAGTAAGAGTGAGCTCTATATTTGATAAAGGTCGAGTCTTTTTTTTAACTATAGATCCTTAATTATAAAGTGAGTACATTCTGTACCATCTAGCCAACATTTAAAAAAAGGATAAAATCTTAATTTTTGTATTCTTAATCATTATGAATATTTTAATGGCATAAAAATTGTTGATGTATTTCATCTAAAATTATTACTCTAAGAAATGTATCAAATAAAAGTGATGATCTTCTGACTCATTAAAACTAAACACTATTAATTATCCTCTTTACTCCCTATGTATTATAATTCCCTGTTGATATTTTTCTCATAAAACTTTATGTACATGTATTCTATAATTGCAATTACTGTTACAGCAAAAATAATTTTAAATGATAAGCATGACAGCTAATAGCGAACACAGTTGATATTAAAAATATATTTCATAAGATGCAACCAAAGCACTTTTCTGGAGTGTTCATATCAAGAACTTAAGCCTATGGAACATTATCATATTATTGGATTATTTATAGTATTTATTCCTGTTGTAACTAATGTTAATCTATGGAAATAGTTTTTAAGATTGAAAAATTAGTAAATAAAATTCATAGAATTATTTTCTTATTTAAAAGTGAAATGTGATTTTAATTTTTCTAGAAATTTAATATGGTTGAGACTACTAATTTTTCTTTAGGCTTTATGTCAAATATAAATAATGTCAAGACAGAAAAATAATTAAGATTGAATACTATATTCAAAATAAAGTTTGAATGTTTTTATTGGCTTTATTTCCTAGGAGATTGTATTACAATCTTTGGCTAATATAATTTTACATTTATTGGACCATGCAGACAAATTATATTTTATTACTATGGGCTGATTTGAACTTTTAAAGTGACATATTGAACTGAATAACTCACATTTTTGCCAACATGACTATTTGAAACATATTTCTGTGCTATCTTGAAAGATTTTAAAGTTTTGAGAGAAGCATCAAATATTAATGGAATGCATTACACTTTTTCTGCTTCAGTGTTTCTTATGTGAGTACTAAAAAGTGTTTGCAAACATGGAAATAATGATGTCAAGCAACCAAGTTAAAAATTGAGATGCATCATTATATTTACATTACTGTTTTTTATAGCAAAATCTGAAGTAAAAGGTACATATATTTGTGTTTCTTTATCTTATTTTGAGATTGTACTTCCAAGATAACTTTTTTAAAATTTTTCTATGTAGAGTTTCATTTTCAGATTAGGAGTGCTTTTTATATATAGACTGATGAATAATTGTATAAGACATAATATTAATAAACCATTATAGTAATAATTGATTAGAAAATTAATTTGTTACTGTGCATAATTTTAATATGATGTAAAAAAGTATATATACATCTTATATATATATATATATATATCTTATACATTGACTTACAGAACTTTGGAAAGTTATTGTGAAAATTATAGTTTCTGTTTACTAAGACAATCACTGCCTTGTGAGAAACTAACTTAATGTATTGCTTTGAATAAGTGTGAATATTTTCAACTATAATTATTCCAATTGGTACTACACATGAATTCTGCATTAGGGTTATCACACATCCATTTTGTTTCACAGCTCCTCTAGTTAGAAGCATATAGTGGGACCCATCTAACTCTTAATTCATATATATATATATATATGTCTTGGGGCCAGAACTCTGGGCCTGGGTGCTGTCCCACAGCTCTTCAGCCCAAGCCCAGTGTCCTACCACTTCTGGTTTTCTGGTGGTTTTATTTGGAGGTAAGTCTCAGGTGCAGAAATGGAAAGACGGAAAAAATTATATTAAGTGAGTTAAGGCAGGCCCAAGGAAACATAGGTCCCATGGCTTCCCTTATTTGCAATAACTAGTATATGTCTGAGACAAGCAGAAAAGGTCAGATAAGTTGATGTTAGGTGAAATGAATCCCAAGATAAGTATTCAAATGTTTTTGCTCTCATGCAATTGTTTCTAACATATCTATAAGATGATTTCTTTGTTTCTATGTCCCTCCCTGCTTTCACTGTATTTGATGTTGGTATAATTTGTGGAGGGGAAGGGAAAAAACAAATCCTATAAATAAGGATACAAGTGGACCCATTGCAACAATGAGATGTACAAATCATTTATGTCGAAAAACAAACTTTACAACTTTGCAGGGGGGGGGTAGGGCGATGGGAGAGGGGGAGATGGGAAGGAATGGGAAGGGGAAGCAAAGGAGAAGGCAACAATGTTTGATGAGAAATGTACTCATTATCTTGCCCATATTATTGTAACCCCTCTGTATGGTATTTTCAAAATTAAAAAAAAAAGTTTCAGAGATTTTCCTACCTGGGCTGGCTTTGAACTGCCATCCTCAGATCTCAGCCTCCTGAGTAGATAGGATTACAGGCATGAGCCACCAGTGCCCAGCTAATTCTTCTACATTTAAAGATAATTTGTTACTGGATCAATATGTTATGTTCTTCATTACTGAGCCATTGCAAAATTGCAAGCATTTTAAATCCCTCATTTACACTCCTCTTACTTATTTTTTTATTCTTATAAAGTCAATGGTAATTGAGTTATCAGCACATTTAACGTGAATGGAAGAAATAAGCAGATGATTTTAATAACAAAAATAGTGAATAACTCAGTTCTCATATTTGATTTCTTTTTGTAAAGAAGCAATACAATATGAATATTTACAGTTATCTCAATGTAGTTAAGCTAACATTGTTATATTCCACATCTAAGGTAACATCATAGATTTATATTTGTATTTTGTATTTGAAAACAGCCAAAGCACTCTTTTCAAATATGAAATATGACTAACACAAAATAGTAAGAGAATGCAATGGAAGCAGTTATTATGAACATTCTATGTAACCATTTCCTCTTTGCTTGACAGGTTAAAATCTTATATAACTTTAGTGTCACTTAATAAGTCAGTCTCCTGATATAATTAAAATTCATTTCATCATAATAATATTATAATGCAAAATCAAATAATAGTGATTACTGGAATGGGATTCATGTTGTCTCATCTTTACTCTCCTTGGGTATACATTTTATTCTTTGTATCTTGCTTAATCTTTGCATTTGATTATCAGTACCACATGAGAAAACTGCCAATTGGCAACTCAAGAATTCTTATAGTGTGCTTTAGGTATTCACAAAGTTAAATTGGATCAATTATTATTATTATTATTTACAATTAACCAATTGACAAATTAGATCAGATGCAATCCCATTCCTCGTCTTTTAAGTCAGTAAAGGGGGAACATGCTTAAATGATTGTTGAAGTTCTTGTTGAGTGATTAATTATCAAAACAGAAAGGGATACTAATACTATTTTCTCACGTTTTTAGTTCCTTAATATCACTTTTGATGACTTTCCCCAATGTAAGTGCCCCTCAATTTCTTGTTTATTGAAAATTTATTGGATCAACTCCAACCAACTAAACATACTCCTTTGTTTTTGTTTACTCTTCTAGTTTTCTTGTCATTATACACAACTTTAGATCCCAAGACATAATTCAAATACTCTATGTCATGTGCTTTTAAAATAATTGCATGTCAATCACTCTCACCTGGCAACAGAAGAATGCAACCAAATACAACACACTCACTACTCTAGCATCTACATACTGCTCTATATAAATTACATAAATGGACTGTTTGATATTCCTGTGCATGTATAGTAATTCCTTTTAGTGGGAAATCAATATGATATGATGATGATGATGATGATGATGATGATGAAGATGATGAAGATGATGCTGATGATCCTGTAGCCTGAATTCAGGGCCGGAGCACTATCTTGAGGGTTTTCTTTTTTGTTTGTTTTTGTTTTCTGAAGGCTAATTCTCTACTACTTGAGCCACAGATCCACTTCTGGTTTTTCGGTGGTTAATTGGAGAAAAGAGTCTTACAGACTCATCTTCCCTGGATAGTTTTCACCTGTGATCCTCATATTTCAGCTTTCTGAGCATCCAGCTTTACACTTTTGAAAAACTGGCACCTGCCTGATTAATTTTTGTTTTTTTGTTTTGGTTGTGGAGTGAACTCTGGGCCTGGGCGCTGTCCCTGAGCTTTTCAGCTCAAGGTTATCGCTCTACGACTTGAGCCACAGTACCACTTCTGGGTTTCTCATGGTTAACTTGGAGATTTCCTCCCAGAGCTGGTTTTGAATTGTGATCCTTAGATCTCAGCCTCCTGAATAGTGAGGATTACAGATGTGAGCCGCTGGCGCCTTGCTAATTATTCTTAATGATAAATTTTACTGTCAACTTTTTTCGCCAGTTTTTTTTTTTCCCTAATCTGTTTTGGGGCTTGAACTCTGGGCCTGGGCATTGTCCCTGTGCTCTTCAGCTCAAGGTGAGCACTCTACCATTTGAGCCACAGTGCCACTTCCGATTTTCTATTGGTTTATTGGAGATAAGATTCTCATGAACTTTCCTGACCTGGATGGCTTTGAACTGTGATCCTCAGATCCAGCCTCCTCAGTAGCTAGGCTTACAGTTGTGAACCACCCGCACCCAGCACTTTTCTCCAGTTTTTATCAATTACCTTTATTATTATTTAGTGGCCAATTTTCTATAGTCTTTATGGTATATGAATGATTTGTATATAATGTACACAGAATATAGTAAGAAACATGTATTCTAATTCCTATTTTTCCACTAATAAATCTGCAAAATTAGCTACATTTTCCTATGTCTTTTTTCTGTACTTTTGCCATTAATATATTATACTTTGTGCTAGGATAGTCTATGATTTTACATTTGCACAATATTCCAAGCATAGCTTTCCTTAGAAAATTTCCTAAGCTTAAAATACCTAAGCTACATTTTATATTAAGCAGAAAATTTTCTCTTTATATAATTTTTGGTTGCACCTAGAGAGTCTAGTAAAATTGCCACACTGAGGGCAAGGCATGGTAGCACATGTCTGTCTATAATCTCAGTTACTCAGAAGGCAGATAAAAGGAGGATTGAAGACAAGGTCTCAGGCTGGAATTTAGTTATGTAAATCTGTGTTGACATGCAGCCATGATTTTTGTTGTAGCACCATATTTTAAAGAAAAACATTCTGTAAAACAAGCCCATAGACTTCATAAAATCAAAGATGTGCTTACTACTGTAAATATTTTCAATTATTTTTTGTTATCTTTAAGTAATTGTACAAAGGAGTTACCACTCAGCATGTCAGTTTATAGGTACAGCATATCTTAATTGATATCATCCCTTCTGAATATTTTTAATTATGTATTTACCTGATAAAAGTTAGAAAAATAATCAATAATTAAGCAAACTAAAAATAAATGTATTCGTCCCCTCATCCTTCTTCATACATTACCTTATGATTTTATTTCCTCTTTTTTTCAGCTGCTATTTATATTTTCTTTAAAAATGGTACTTATATTACAAAATAAAATTTGAAATACAAAAGCACATAGTCGGGCTGGGAAGGTGGCTCAGTGGTAGAGTGCTTGCCTTGCATTGCCTGAGGCCTTGGGTTCGATTCCTCAGCACCACATAAGCAAAAAGAAAAAAGCTGGAAGTGGCACTGAGGCTCAAGTGGTAGAGCGCTAGCCTTGAGCTGAAGAGCTGAGGGACAGCGCCCAGGCCCAGAGTTAAGACCCCATGACCTGACCCCCCCCAAAAAAAAGCACATGGTTGACATTTTTGTATTTCATTTTCCTTTGATAGACTGGAAAAGTACATTATTGGAGCCAGATTAAAATGATTATAACAGTATAAGACAAAAATGTTTTTATGAGAGAGATTATGTTAAGTGTCATGTTCTTAGAATTTGGTGTAGCAACTCCAGTTTGTAATTGAATGAAATTTTACACACTATTGTCACTTCATGAGCCCAATCACAAGGACAGGAAACACAATATTGAATCAAATCAATTTTATAGTTAATTTATCCACACACTTGTATTATTCTTAATAACTGTGATGTTCTAAATAAAGAATATTTAGAAATCATATTATTAGCATAAAAAGATTCGCCCTTTCCATTTTTGTTCTTTTTCCTTAATGTCTAAATGTTTACTTCAGTAGTTGGATTATCAAAAGATGAGCATCAGTGCATTTTCTCATTTTTACATAGCCTTGACAAAATCTAAAATTTCTGCTCAGCTTTAAATATTATTTCCATGATAAAACAGTTTGAATCTCTATTTCTAGTAACATTCAGAGTAGTTAAAACTTTCTCCTTTATGTGTTTATGTATTTTAGGTGTGTCACTCTTCTATAACAGGCAAGTTCAAATTCCCATTCCCACTGTGTCAAATACAAAGAACAGATTTATTATTTCATTTCCACATAAATTCTATGCTTTAAATGGGCTTTCCTAATGCTCCTTTTCAATTTCTAGTTTGTCTTGTAAGTACTATCATTCTTTAAATCTGAAGAGTATTTTTTAAATAAAATGTGGGGAAGAAAAAAGAGAGAATTTTGTTAAATCCTTATGGAAAGGGAGTGTTTTATACATACCCTATCTAACACCTAGTATTCTGGAAAAATTTCCTTTCTCAGTAAGTGACGGAGCCCTCCTCCATCATTGGGACATGCACTGGTATAAGATGTAAAACATTTTGTGGGATGAAAATCTCCCAATATTTTATATGCTAATTTGCACAAGCATGACTTACACTTATATTAAGTTTATGAAAACAAAGCTATTTCCTAGCATTACACCATTTACATTGTGAATAACTATAGAAAATTATCTATTGTGTCACTGACAGTGTTGGACACATAATGCCTTTCTATTTAATTTTAAAAATTTCAAATGAATATGAAACATCTTTTGTGTACATTAAAATGCCTGTTCTCCCAGTTTATTAAGAATATTCTTTTTTAACTTTATTATCTTTAAGCAGTTATAGAAAGAAGTTTCCATATAACAAAGCAATTTATGCATACACTGCATATTGATCAGTTTCATCCCCTTCAACATTCTCAGTCCCTCTTGACTTAGGTCTTTCCTTACTTTCCTTACTTTTGTGGTATATACCATTAATTCTTGACATAATTCTTCTCCTCTTACCCTTTTCATTCTTCTACTCCTCTTACCTTGGCCCCACATTCCCTCTTGAAAGTACACATTTCCTGGTGTTGATTTTGTTATGGTTTGACCTGCTCTTTCTAAAAGATTATACTGATTGTGTTCTCCATACAGTCTATTATGTTTTCATTGATTTCTTTGTGACCACTTGCATACCTTCCACTGTGTTTACTATAGATTTATAGGTACATTCTGTTTACCACAGATGAAGGAAACTTTTCAACCTTTGTTTATCAATAATATTTTATTAATTTTGATTTTTAAGTTATCTTTAAGTAGTTATACCAAGTGGCTTCCATTCAATATAACAATTTATGAGTACAGTACATCTTGATCAATATTGCCCCTTTCATTCATTTTTCCCATCTCCTGAATCCCATTAATGTTCTTCTGAGTTACCTGGTTCCGTTTTTTTGCATATGAACAGTAAATATGGTTACTGTTTTTGTCCAATATATTCTTAAGGTCTGTGTTCTTAGATGCAGTAATATGCTTCTATTCAATGCAAAAGAGAAATACTACCACTTAATGCGATTTAAAAACAAATCATTTAAAATTAATAATTTTAATAATTTGAGATGTTTTATTTGATTATTATTATTCTTACTAGTCCTGGGGCTTGAACTCAGGGTCTGGGCACTCTCCCTAAGCTTCTTTTCTCAAGGCTAGCACTCTAGCACCTGAGCCAGTGACACTTCCATGTTTTACTGTTTATGCAGTGCTAAGTAATCGACCCCTAGGCTTTATGTATGCTAGGCAAGCACTCTACCACTATGCCACATTCCCAGCCCAAGAAATACTTTATTTTCTAAGATCATAAGTTAGTATGAAATAAAGATTGGAAGATATTTAAAGAATAGAGCCAAAAAGTCACATTTGCATATGAAAATCCTATAAATCATATTCCTAGAAAGGATATAAAAATAGAGCTAAAGTCATTGCTGTTTACTTGACACCAACCAGAAATATTATAATTATTGTTTTATTATTAGAGTAATTGAAATTACAGAGTGACTTGTTTGCTAGAGAACAATGTGCAATCAAGAGGCAAATAGAATTAAGATATTTTAGGAATTTTGCTAATATCAATCTCTGTAATTCTTACAATCATATTTGTTCCACTTTGAATGATTCTAAAACAGTCACACATGTTATAAAATGTGGTGGATGATATTATACCTGTGTAAGTGCTGCCTAAATAGGGTGGCATGTGGAACTTCTCTTACATTAATAATAATAATAATAATAGTAGTAATAATAGTAATGGCTTAATCAAGCCTGAACTATATGAGACACTCAGATACTCAGATCTTTCTTTATATGTAACAAGTACACAAATTGATTTCTTAACTGTGAAAGACGTATCATGAGTAAATTGAAACTCTTTTAAAATGTCCTTGGCATACCCAAATTTAACCTCCCCAAGATCCTGACAGGGGATTATGGTTCAATTTTTAGTAATTGCAGTGCTGCTATCTATCCTTCACTAACACTGGCTTCAGTAGTTAAGGGAGGAAAGAGAGTGATTCCTAAGTAAAATTGTTCAGCTAGAATCAATGTGGGCATCAGTGCAATGTGGAATATTGCTCTCAGTGAAATAGCCCACTGCATTTGGTATTTATAGGATATGATGTGGTTACATCAGTCACATACTTCTAAGCAACAATAAAAAGACCAAACTTGGTGCCAATTGCCAAAAGGTTAGTATGTGTTGGTAACAGAAGAGAATTAAATGCAGGGCACACCATCCATCAATTCCTAATCACAAACTATTAGAGATACATACCTTTATTTGTGATTATACCCCCATTTTTATGCTAAATGCAGCTTCTTGTTTTCAGAATCTTATGGCAATTTTATTTCTTTTTTTTTTATTATTGTGAAAATACCATACAGAGGGGCTACAATTACATGGGCAAGGTAATGAGTACATTTCTTATCAAGCATTGTTGCCTCCTCCGTTGTTTCCCCTTCCCATCCCTTCCCATCTCCCCTGACCCCCCTACCCTCCAACCCCCCCCCAAAGTTGTAAAGTTCATTTTTCATCATAACAATTTGAACAATTTTATTTCTTTGATCAAGCATTTAGGTTGTCTATTTTCTTATCAATAAGGAAGTATTTTACAGGCAGCTCAACTACACCATACCAGCAAGGTTCCTGGTATGTTGCTACCTAATCTGAAATTTTCCATTTAACTAGAAATCTGTTGCTGTCATTCCACAAAGGTTTGTTTCTGAAATTGGAATTATCTGAACATATACTTTGAAGCTTTTCCTCATGAAGTTATTGACATGACACCATAGGTTACCTTTTGGAAACAACAACAAAAATTCTTTTTTTGTTGTTTTTTGGTCCGGTCGTGGGGCCTGAACTCTGGGCCTGAGCGTTGTCCCTCAGCTCTTCAGCTCAAGGTTAGCGCTCTACCACTTGAGCCACAGCGCCACTTCTGGCTTTTTTCTTTTTGCTTATGTGGTGCTGAGGAATCGAACCCAGAGCCTCAGGCATGCAAGGCAAGTGCTCTACCACTGAGCCACCTTCCTAGTCCAGCAACAAAACTTCTAATAACTCATGTATATAATTTCTCTCACATGTCTATCTAGATTAGTTAAAAAAATCAATTATTGTAAATGTAATCAAATGATGCCCACGAGTTTACATTTCATGAATTTCCAGATTATTTGTCACTTTTCCTATGTAACATATCACAATGACCTGTTTTACTAGCCATTACTATAGTCTCACAGGGACACTGAATTATCTTTAGCAAAATCACTGCCTTGTCAATCATTGCTTTTATTTCAGACCTTAGTGGAAAGCAAGCCTTCTATCCAGAATAGGAGGGGGAAAATTACTAAAGGCAAGCAGTAATCTCAAAATAGATTCATTGTCCTTGGGCTGAGCCCAACAAAGGACAGTGTAGGGAACATTGTCAGCTGTCCCCAGAGTTAGCCAGAAAGAAGTATTTTATAAGCAGTTCAACTAACTAGTTCCTTCTTGTGGGAACTGTTTTTTTTCTTTTTTCAGGCCTAAAGGCCAGATTATTCTCTCTTTACAAAAACAATGTGCTGCCAGGCACAGTATTTCCTGTCAGCAGGATGCAGTATCTGATAGGTTCCATCTCTTGCCCTTCTCTCCCTAGAGGCAATTACTAAAGGCAAGCAGTGATTTCTATAAAGGAATGGAATAGGATGACATCAAAATCAGCTAAAAATTTAGGTTGCAGACGTAAGTATAGAAAGGTTGCAAGAGTATTTCTCTGAGTAGTAGTGGCTCACACCTATAATCCTAGCTATTGAGCCAGAGACCTAAAAGTTGCAACTTGAATCCCAGCCCATTCAGCCCTAAGACTTCAATAAAGTAACCAAAAAGCTGGACTAAAAGAGTGTGTAAAGGGGTGAAGTCCCTGTTGTGAGCAAGAAACCTGGACAAGAGTTCAAGATTTAGGGCACATGCCCCAGTAGAGGTTCAAAAACATAAAATAAATGAAATAAAACAAAATAACCCATCAAATTAAGGAGAAAAAAAATCCTAGGACAAAATGAAGGACAGGCTTTACTTCCCCTTGGGTACTTTGCAGTAGTCCATTTCTCTTGTGTGGTACCAGTAATACTGTCCCAGTTCCCCAACAGCACATTTAGGTGTCTCTCAGTTGAAATTCTCAAAAGAGAGAAGCTAATTGGTTCTATACCTCTAAAGATTGGTTCTTTTTAGGTCAGGAAAATTCCCCAGAAAAAAAAAAGTTGACTTGGGGAGGGTTAAATAGGACAAACCTTTATGTGTAGTTGTGCAACTGAATCTCTTGCCAGGAGATGTAGACCCTGTATGCATATAATTTGTTTGATCAAATTTATGATTGAAAAATCTGCTATTGGCTTATGTGCTCAAAGTGCACCTAACAATAGCAATTGCATGAGAATATCTCCAATGTTAGAGTAAGCTGAACAGAGAAAGAGATCATGACTGAGTATAGAAAGGTCTGCTTTATCTCATGAAGCATAATATTGCAGGCACCAGTTTATAGGAATTTACTTATTTACAAATCTTGTCTTCCTGTTTAAATTTATTAATGAAGAACATTAATTTGTTCTTCTTGTGGTTAAACATTAGGTGGTATAGGTTACACAGAAAAGCTGCAGGAACATTTGTAATGTATATAAATGTGTATGGATGTATGTGTGTATGTGTGTGTGTTAAAGCAACAGCTTTGTCTTAATCCACATTTGACAACTTCAAGATGACTTATTACAATTTCTTTCTATTTCCACCATTGCTTCCTGGGCTAAAATGCAAGATCTTACTCAGGTGCTTTAAGTGTTAGTCAATTTAGATGAGCTCTTCTTGTATTTGGTAGCACAACTTGGTAATACTTATCTTCTTCAAGTTTGGAAATCTGTCAGTGTACGTTTCCTGATGCTATTATCATTGTCTTCCTCTTTTGTTATTATTTCCTTCATGAAATTTCAGGAAAGGAAGAGAACAAGTCTGTTAGGTACAATGTTTTGAACGTAACCTCAAGTAAAGATTTGTGAAAGTTAGTTATTCTCAAGTAGAACTCCTTACTCCTGTGAAACAGATAGATAGATAGATAGATAGATAGATAGATAGATAGATAGATAGATAGATAGATAGATAGATAGATAGATAGATAGATAGATAGACAGATAGAAAGACAAAGAGATAGATAGAGATATAGACATCTAAATAATTTAAATAAGTGACATAAAAGTTAAGAAATATGTTTTAACAGTATTGTGTTCTATTTAAAATTGTGTGTTCAAGTTTTCTCTTAGAATACTACAGCTTTCAAAGCAAATAGGGAAACATAAGGAAACTCAGCATAAAAGAAAATGTTTTATTTCCTTTCCTTTTTCACCTATAAAATTGCTTCTTTCACATCACAATCCAACATTCCATGACTTAACATCAGTTAATATTGCCCTTTTGTAAATGGTATTTTGGTTAAGGAATTTTAAAATTGGGTTAAGTGAATAGAGGTAAGATGAAGAAATGAAGCAAAGCTTTGAACTGAAACAGCAAAATGCAATAGCTTTATTCTCTTAAGTATTTTTTTAATATTTCTTATTACTAAAATAATGGGAATGTATATAGAATGAACTAGACATGCCAGTAAGGGAATATAGACTCCCACAATAAAGAGCTTTCATAAATCTCAGCCCACCAGTGACATTATTTGGGATTTCCTAATCTATAATGTTTTGAGGCATTTACATAAGTTCCTATAAACTAAATATTTGAAAATACCTCACAATCAATTCTCTGTTAAAATAAGTTGAGGAGAGAAGGTCTCGACAGGGTAATATGAATGCCCAATTGAGAAAAGTCAAGAGGCATGCAAATATAGGCTTCCCTTGGGCTATTATTCCATTGATAATAGGTGCCTTCCAGTTCTAACATGCATTTCATAACAGGTTTAGGATTTTCAAAGCACAAGAGTGGGATGTTCGAGGACTGAAGATTTATATATTCTTGTCTGAATGCATGCAGGATTTAGCTTGGTTATCTTGCAGTCTCCTTAACCTGTTCTTGCTTCCAGAAAGCTTGGTACTGTGTTCTGCTTTGAAATTTTTTTATGAATGGCATTGTACAATGCATGACATGCTATTTATTCAGTCCTACTAAATAATAAAAGCTCATCAGAGAAGGCATTAAATATAGAAAAAACAAAAAAGTCTGTTATTTCCAAACTCTACTCTGCCAACAGCCACTGCTTTATTCCTTCAACTGCTTTTTGCAACACTCATACCTCAAATTTTTCAAAGAATTATTTTATTTTAGTTACATAATCAATCAACTTCTTTTCCATTTCTTTTTCATCTCTCCTCTAATGCCCCCAAAGGAAACTATTTATTTTTCAATAAAATGGATCATTAACATTAACATTTCTTTCCTATCACTCTTTTTCTTTTTTCTTCTCCCTCTCTCTGTCACACACACACACACACACACACACACACACACACACACACACAATTTGTATTTTCTGAATACAAAGAATAGAAAAACAAACTTCTGGAAGCCATAGTGTGATACATCTTTCCATGCACAACTACATAAAGGGAAAATTGTCACAAAGCTTACAACAAAGGCAGAACTTGGGAGTCAGGAGTTATGTAGGAATATAAGGAACAATACAGTTGATCTACATTTAAATAAGAGTTATAAAAAGAGCTATAAATGATGAAGAGAGAAAGACACTCAAAGCTTCCAACTAGTGTAGAAAAGGAGGAACAGTGTATAAAACAGTCTCTTGAGTAGAGGTTATTTCCTGGATTCTTCTTTGATTGCTGTATCCCTACATTTACTACAGGACTACAGCCACTCACCACTAAGGCAGAGGCTAGCCTGAATGTAATAGTAATTAAGAGGCCAATTTGCTGCTTGAAATGAAATAGAAAAAATCTTACTCAATGTGTATTTGCCATTCTCACTTTCAGAACAGTTGAAGATAACTAATACTCAAAAGCTACATATAAAAAAGAAAAGAAAAAAATATATTACAAATGAAATTAAAGTAATAAAATTTGAACAATTTAAGAGGTATATTTTAACGTCATGCGGATTCAAGCATAAAATTGCACAGAAAATAGATTTTCACATGCACTCAGAATGGGCATTTTCAAGAAATGAAGAACAACAAACACTGGAGAAAAAGCCCTCATCCTTTAGAAAGAATGATACTGTACCATTTGTAAAGAAATGGAAAGACTTGGAAAAATGTGTGTTAAATGAAGTAAGTTGGGCACAGATAGACAAATTATGAATGTTTTCCTTCTTATGTGGATGTTAGATTTAGCTTATAAACTTATAAGTAAATACATTGGGTGGTAAGAAAGTGTTTACAAATGAAATATGGTAGATTCCAGGAGGATCATAAATAATGTAATTCCTTTGAGGGGGTAGAATAAAAGTTCAGAAAAAAAGAAAACATCTGAAAGGGGTTACACTAAGGAAATGGGGTGAGATCACAGGGAAAGAGTACTAATGAAAATAAGGAGAAGGTGAAAATATGCATAAGAATCCAATGTATACTCTACAAAATTAAGAAGAGCTAGAGAAGGACTGGATTGGGGAGGGATGGATAAGAAGTTTGAAAGAGGTGACATTGATCAAGACATACTGTATTTATAAACTGCTTTGTTAATGACAAGGCCTTTGCACGAGTACTTATAGATAACAACAACAACTGTAATAATAATTTAAAAAACACTCATGCACTGTTGGTGAGAATGCTAGCTAGTACAACTACTATGGAATCAATAGTGGGCTTCTCATAAAGGTATAAAAAGACCTGCAATATGATCCTGCTTTACCATCCTTATAAGTATATCAGAAGCAAAATCAGAGATACTTGTAAGTTACATGTTTATAGAAGCACTATGTACAATAGGTAAAATGTAGAATCACCTCAGGTGCCATCAACAGGTACATTAAAATGTGGGATACATAAATAATAAAGTATTATTCAATCATAGAAAAATCAAATTATGTCAATTTCAGGAAATATGTGGAGCTGGAGATTGCCATGTTCAACGACCAAGTTAGAAAGACAAATATCACACATTTACAAATGTGAGATTTACACCTACAAAATAAAAATGAGGAGGGTGAAATTAGGGGTTCATGGTAAGGTGAATAGAACTGAAATAATTTGTATGTATGAATGACAATATTGAAACCCATTAAAACTGTAAAAAAATAATGAAAGTGTGTGAGAACCCACAATAGAGCTCATAAATTTGACCAAAGCACATTAAATGAATTTATGGCAGATCACCAAACAAATTACTTGTATAATTAGTATATGCCAATTAAAAGTAAGCTAGTAAATAAACAAAATAGCTTATCAACAAAAGCCAAAAGTATTGTAGAAATTTTCAAATGGAAAATACAATAATAACAACAGTGATTTTACAGAAATTCTAGCACTTGAGTCCACCCCTCCAATTACATTCATTATTTAGTTGATGTAATTATAAATAATTGGGAAAATTGGGGAGAAAATAATGTTTGTCCAAATGATAATTTTAAGTATATGAATTCAGCTATCTATTACCTGAGTATTGGAATAAAGCAGTGAAAGAATATACAGTAATGAGTATTGTACCCTATTTATTTAGGCTCTACTGATGTCTGAATTCAGGAATTTGTGCTTGCTAGGTATATAGACACACCTTGAGCCAATCATCCATTCCATTTTTGAATGGCTATTATTACTCTTCTTTAAACCTTTTAATCTTTGTATTTTATTTTGTTTTTTTTTTTATTGTGAAGGTGATGTACAGAGGGGTTACTGTTACATAAATGAGTACATTTCTTATCAAACTTGTTACCTTTTCCCTCATTTTCTCCTCTTTCCCTCCCCACCCACACCCCCCACAAGTTGTACAGATTATTTCCCACATATTGTATTGTGTATGTCACTGTTGCTTTGTCTTCTCCTTTGTCCTTTGTCTCACCATTCTGTTGTTCCCTTTCCCTTCCTTAATTCAAATAAATATATATGCAATACTAGGGTACCAAAATCAAATACAGTGACAACATGGGATATATATATATATATATATATATATATATATATATATATCACCCCATTAATAAGTGGACTAAAGATTTAAATAGACATTTCTTTGAAGAAGATATAAGAAAGGCCAATAGACACATGACAAAATGCTCAACTTCTCTAGCTATGAAAGAAATGCAAATCAAAACAACATAGAGATTCCACCTCACCCTAGTTAGAATAGCTATAATCAAAAAAATCTAATAACAACAGATGCAGGAGTGTATGTGGCCAAAAGGTAACACCACTTCACTGTTGGTGAGAATGTAAACTTGTTCAACCACTCTGGAAAGCAGTATGGAGGTTCCTCAAAAGTCTACCGATAGAGCTCTCTTATGACCCAGCAAATCCACTTCTGGGCATTTACCCAAATGACCACAAATGAGGCCATACTAAAGCTACCAACACAACCATGTTCATTACTCTTTTTTATGGGCTCTGTCTTTTTGCCTGACACTGGCTTGGATAGCGATCCTCTCATTTAAGGAATTCAAATGGTAGCTTGAATCATCAGTATTCACCACCATCCCATTCTATTCAGAAAACTTCTTGTAAATTTTTTGATAGGGGCTATCCTGGAAATTTTATCCTTCCAATTATCTGCCTCCGACATACCCAGGAGGACTGGTATTTGCCATTGCATCCAGCTAGCTTTTGATTAGGATAGATCTCATAAACTTTTTACTGAAGGTGTCCTAGAAACAATCCTCATAATATCTACCTCTCAAGTAGCTAGGATTACAGGTCTTTGACACTGGCAATCTTCCTTTATTGTTTTTGTTTGTTTTTTACTATACTGTGAATGGAATTCAGAATGTTATGTTTACTAAACAAATACTATACTACTTGGGCCACCCCTTCAGAAATACTCAAATAGTAAAACACCTCTACATATTTTATAATTGACAGTATCCTTGTCTGCAGTAGTTTTAAGTAGTAGACATGAATTAAGGATGATAAGATACATATTTCCTTGTTAGTGAGAAAAATTGCAAAGTTGCCTTGCAAAGGACATGGAATCAGGTGGTCTTGGTGTAGCAATCATTAAAACAAATGTGACTGTGAATGTGTACATGATAATTCATTATTGAAGCCACTGCATCAGTGCCTTTCTAATATGCACTATATATACCTTAAAACATTAAAGATATTAGTTTTTAAAAGCAATATCAGGGATATAGATCAATCTATCTGTCAATACCTGTTTAACCTCTATCTGTCTGTCTGTCTGTCTATCTACCTATCTGTCTATCTATCTATCTATCTATCTATCTATCTATCTATCTATCTATCTATCTATCTATCTAATTGTGGTATGAACATTCCCTTAAACAGTGACCTCAGCTGGAAGAATATAAAAATTAAAACAAATCCAAGTACATGTATAAACAAAAACTGAGAAAATAAAACACTATAAGTCATTTCATTACCAGTGAGCTACTCAGTAAATAGTTATGCAAAAAATGACAAACTATGCCTGCAAATGATTAAAATGTATGGAAATGTATGCATATAAATATAAATATTCAATTGATTTCACATCATACTCTACAAATTTGCCCAATGAAAGACATGTATATATTTATGTTCTGTGGTCAGAAAAAATGTTTTAAACAAAAAGCTATGTAACAATTTTTATAGGTATGATAATATGTACTGGAGAAAATATCAAAGGTGGCTAGACAATTTCTGCTAAGGAGAATCTGATAGTTTGGCACTCAGATTCAGTCAGCTGCAGAGGTCAACACTAGGGGTCGTTATGTCGAAAACGAACTTTACAACTTTCGTTGGGGGGAAGGGTTGGGGAGGACGGAGGGAGGATGGGTTGGGAGGGGAAAAAAAAGAGGAGGCTACAATGCTTGATAAGAAATGTACTCATTATCTTGCCCATGTAATTATAACCCCTCTGAACAGTATTTTCACAAAAACAAACAAACAAATACACTAGGGGTAGGACTTCCAGAAAGGATATATGGAGGATGTGCTCCGCCATGGTTTGAATCTCTGAATTGCACAGTGCCATGGCAAGCTTTTGAGAACTTATAACAACCGAAATGTTTACAGCCTACACTGAAGGAGGCTGAGAAGGGATGGAATGAAGAAAGATGACCCCTGAGTGTGGATCCTAGTTACAAATGCCTGTGAAATTGGCTCATCTCTGAGCTTAGGGTACAGCTGCTTTCACCCTATTTCCAGATGACAGCCAGCTAGCCATTACTCAAAACCATGAAAAACCTTTATAATTTGGATCCTGATTAGCAAAGGCTGGGAAATTTTAGGATGGGGTTACAGAGGGAATTGATCTTTTTTAGGTTTAGTTCTTTATTGAGAAACATTTGTTAAAGTCATTTGAAATTTTTTGTACTTTTTTATTGTAAAAAATACCTGTACAGAGATGTTACAGTTACATGAGCAAGGTGATGAGTACATTCCCTATTGAGCATTGTTGCCTCCTCCTTTGTTTTTCCCCTTCCATCCCTTCTCTCCCAGGTCTACAACTACTGTCCCCTCTCCCCCAGCCAAAGTTGTAAAGTTCATTTTCAACAAAGTGTCTTGTACATCTCATTGTTACAATGGGACAACCTGTATCCTTATTTAAGCATTTTGTTTTTCCCTTCCCCTCCCCAAATTAGAGAAGTGTATATGCAAGACGCAGGGCCCCAGAATCAAATACAGTGAAAACAGGAGTTATTCCATGGGAGAGGAACATACAAAGAAACAAAAAAAATTCACATAGTACTTTCTAAATACATTAGAAATAATAGCAAGAAAGAAAGTAGACTTTCATAAGGGAAATATGTAACATTATGTCATGTTATGTTGTATTGTGTTATTTGTGTTGGCTTCTGTTATGTGGGATTTTGTTGCATTTGTACTCTGTGTGTGTGTGTGTGTGTGTTGTGTGTGTGTGTATGGTTCATTACTGTAGTATTGTGGAGAAAACAATGACCTTTTTATAAGCGACCTAATTTGGGGATTTATTACTGATTCTTAATACTTGGACCTCAGACAAGCCACTTCACATCTCCAAGGCTATTTCCTTTTGCATATACTTCAAAATGTAGGTGTAATAATCAGATGAGGTTATTTGTGAAAATTTTTGTAATTCTCAGTACAGATACCAGGTATCATTATTGCAGATATCATTTTTATTCTTAAGCCGATAAACCAAAGTAATATGCATTTTGATTAAATAAATATTTTAGGATTTATAAAATATGATGTATTAATAAAGCCTATTTTGTCATGAATCGTATGTGTTGCATGAAATGAAAAACGGTCTTTGTATTTATAGCTAACATACAATTTTGGACTTAACTTTTCAAATGTTACCAGACATTCACAGAAAGGAGTATTGAGTAATCATTGTGACTTACGCAGCTTCCTTTTTGATCTTAGTGTACAAATAGCTACTCTTTTATTGCTCAGGGATTACCCTAACTATTTGACTACAGACATCACATGTATGGAGTGGGGGAGGAGAAAACAAGAAAGATCTATAAATGTAAAGTCTGAAACTACAAACTGAATCACCTTTTATATAACTAAAACTCAGAGAGGTCTTGGAGAATAGTGACTTTCATAAACACTTACCAAATTAATTATATAAAGAAAGAAAAAATTCAAAATCAAAGGAAGTATTTTTCAGTGTCTTATTGGTTAACTTTTTGCAGAGCACACACATGTTGGTCCTTAGAACTGGCCCCTACTCCACACATACCTGTGGTTTTCAATGATTCTGTCTTGTATCTTCCACCCTTTTCTTCAGAAGATAATGGGAGACGGCAAACATACTTTCTACAATCTTAGACCCATTACATCATCACAGCAATTGATTCAAGGTGCAAATGGTCTGTACATTAGCTGGTTGCTTTAACTACATGCTGCTGCATTCATTTTATTGGGAAAATGAATTCTTACACCAATCAGGAAAAGAGAAAATGATACTTTACATGCCATTTTAAGTTAAAAAGCACAATAAATAGATATGTAGAATTATCTAGGAATAAATATTTTAAACATGGTATTTACCAAATTCCACAGTGTAAAAATAAATAGTCTTTCTCAAGATGTAGAAGTTGATTTGTTTTAGAGATTTATAGCACCTTAAATCATAAAATAAATTCCATAGGCTAATAGAAAGTCCCCCATAAACTGGCAGCTTAGATCTTCCTCAAGATTCAGCTCAGTTCCTGACAAATGAGTTTACAGAAGTCTGTAGCAGATTTTAGGGGGAAAAAATGACTTAGTTTAAGGGGATTCAAGATGTCTCCTGCAGCTGAAAGGACAAAGGGAAGAAAATGATCAGAATAAAAGAGCAGAACTATCAGTCTAGTTACAGCTTTTGCTAAAGAAGTCCAAAGCCTCTAAGAGAGACACCCGGGAGACACTGAATGTCAAACTTACCTGCCCCCTTAAATCGGAGGAAGAGCTTTACATTTTACTGGTTTCTAACAAAATTATATTGAAATACTTCCTATCAGTTTATAGAGCTTATTTTATGATTTAAGGTCCTTTACATCTCTAAAACAAATCAACTTCTAAATATTGAGAAAGACAGTTTATTTTTTCACTGTGGAATTTGGTTACTACCATGATTAAAATAAATATACCTAGATAATTCTATATGTCTATTTATTATGCTTTTTAACTTAAAATGACATGGAAAGTAACATTCTCTGTTTTCCTGATTGGTGTAATAATTCACTTTCCCCCTAAAATGAATGAAACACCTTGCAGTCTATATTATTTTGTAATGTTATTGACCTTGAGAAAAATCTTTTCTCCAAAAAAAGAAAATACCTTTACCCATGCTTTGTGAAAATGGACATTCTTTATTAGTAAAATCAATCACAAAAGTGCATTAATGCAATAACAAACTTGACCTGGTTTTTAGATATATGAAATACCCTGAGTAAATGTCCCGAGAAATGAGAGTCAATTGAACATGCTCACCTTCCTGGCAAGCATTTGAATAATATAATTTTCTCCTTTTTCTCATTCAAAGCTCCACTTCTCTCACTATTAAATTATACTTTTGGCTCACTGAAGTGTTTATAAATCAGCACTACTTTGAGTGAATCTATCTTCACTAACATTAGTTTTAAACATTAGTGTTTCAGTGGGTAGAAAAATAATGGTTCAATGTGAATAAAGAGTTTCAAATCAAAATTATTAATATTTTTTTTTACAATCTATTGCTGTTCCTCTTGAGTTCTTGATGGTTTTAAAAATGATAAAGTAGTCACACTCCTAAGTGCAACTACTACAGGATAAAGGCCATATTTATTTAAGATTTCTAAATACATAATAGATAAGGACAACACATGTAATTCTTAGTTTTTGAGTTTAAGTGTACAAAACTAGGCTTTTGTTCATCTGAAAATAGTATGTTTTTTCCAAGTTAAATACAAAAGAAATACCATTTCAGTAGGGTTGAAAGAGCAACTGGAGTTATAAATTTATATTTTCTTTCTTTTTTTTTTTCCTCTAGTTATACTTACATTTGAACTAAGATTACATGTTTGGTAGGTAGTCTGCCAATTCAGCTATAAACTTAGTGCTGTCTTCACTTTGTTTGGCTTGCTTTGGTTTGGTTTGAACTCTGGGCCTGGGCACTGTCCCGCAGCTCTTTAGCACAAGGCTAGCACTCTACCACTTGAGCCTCAGTGCCCGCTTCTGGCTTTTTCTGTGTATGTGGTGCTGACAAATCTAACCCAGGGACCTCATCCATGCAAGGCAACCAAGCACTCTACGACTGAGCCACCTGCCCAGCCCGGTTTGGGGGTTCTTGTTCTTCAGGGTTTTTTTTTTTTCTTCCTGCTTTCATTATTTTTAAGGTGGGATCTTGTCTTTTTGCATGAGTTCAGCCTTGGCCTGTGGAAACTTCTGTTCTCATATCTCAGTAGCTGGAATCTCAAGCATGAATTAAAATGCTCAGTTACTGGTTCAGATGGTGTCTTATTAATTTTCTTACCTGAACTGACAAATTCGATACTACTGATCTCTGCTTCCCAAATTAGCTCATCTCATCAGGATCAGCTTCTTAGTTTGTTAAACAAATAAGAGAATTCCTAGCTTATTTCTAACTTGCAGATTATTCATATTTTTTATAATCATACAAGAAAATCCTCTTTTAGAAATAAATTTAACTTTGAGGTAGTATACATAATTAGACATTTTACTAATCTTATCAATTACTGATGAGTCATGGTTAGGATGACTACATTTAAAAATAATATATAGGGGCTGGGAAGGTGGCTCAGTGGTAGAGCACTTGCCTTGCATGCATGAGGCCCTGGGTTCAATTCCTCAGTACCACATAACCAAAAAGAAAAAAGCCGGAAGTGGTGCTGTGGCTCAAGTGGTAAAGCACTAGCCTTGAGCTGAAGAGCTGAGGGACAGCACCCAGGCCCAGAGTTCAGGCCCCACTACCAGACCCAAAAATAAATCAATAAATAAAATAAAAATAATATATAATAGATTACAAATCACAAGACTATAAATTTTTGAATATCTTGTGGTTAAAAAGTAGGTAAATGAAATGATAGTTAACTGGCTTGATTTACTAATGTCAAATTATAATATGTTCATCAAAGCATCACATTAAACCTTATAAAATATTAAATTTTGATTTTTCAACCAAAATATGTTCATAGAAAAATACCTTTCCTAAATGCCACCCTTGTTATGAGTTAGGCTTTCCTCTATGTTCTAAATAATTGGCTTTTTAGATATTACAATTGTTAATAATAATTATACAGAAATTGATGTTATCCTGTAATTCATACAAGTTTATTTTAAAATGCTTTTAGTTAAGATAGATCTACTTTTTAAATACACAAGTTAACACATACGGAGTCATGGTCAAGTGTACACAACTGATTATTCAACGTATGGTATATGAAGGGGAGAATTCCAACAGCATAATTCCTTTAAAAATTCTAACTCAGAATCCAACATAATAAATACCAAGAAACTGATACCTGAAAAGAGGTGCAGGGGTTAAAGGAAGGGCGAAGTGAGTAAGGAAAGGAAGTGAGGAGAATGCAGTCATAATATTCAATGCATATCCCATGAAACTAAGAAAACTGAGGGGAGGAGTTGGGTTGGGAGTGATATGGGAGAATGATGAATGGGGTAACATAAATCAAGGTGCATTGTGCTGATAAACTGATTTGTTGGATGATAACCCCTCTGAATAACTACTTAACGATAATAAAAATACAACTTAAAATATTCAGATTCCATGTTATTTTAACTTTATATAATATTACATGTTATTAATATAATCTCCTATATACTATATATTCTTAAAACTTAAGTTGTTTTAAACTCTATTTCAAATATTATTGCCTATTGTGTATTACCTAACAAAACAAAGATAGAGCATAATGAATTATTTAACAAACTTCAAAACTATGCTTCTATTGTAGTATGATAAATAGTAACTCAATTAAATAATGTTTTGCCTAATGAGTAAACCAATTTGACTATTTCCAGACTAATTCACTAAAGGGTGCTTTATTTTACATAATGTATTACAACACTGCATTCATTATGTTGGTGGACTGACCACACATAACAAAGCAACTCATTTTAATTCTTAGTGTCAGAAATTAGTTTATGGAGCATGTTTACAATTTGGATAATGTACATTATGGCTGTTTAATTGTATACTTTATTTTTACTCGAATTCACTTCATCCGTTTATTTCTTCTTTTCTTTACATTTTCTGTGAATTTTTGTCTTGGTCACTAAAAAATAGGTTTGATATTTATAGCATTCATGTAATTAAAATATGCTAATAGATTTTATTGATATTTTCACCATTGTTCCTTATATTCTATTTTACCACTTATATTTCTCCCTCCTGAATATATTTTGAAATATGATTTTAATGTTATTGACATCAAGTACATTTTTATTAATATCAATTGGTTGTCAAAGTGTGTTTTATTTTGACATGCCCATATATGAACACAATGTATCTTTTTATTTATTTATTTATTTTTTTGGTCAGTGGTGGGGCTTGAACTCTGGACCTGGGCGCTATCCTTCAGCTCTTCAGCTCAAGCTCTACTGCTTGAGCCACAGCTCCACTTCCGGTTTTCCAGTGGTTTATTGGAGACAATAGTCTCACGGACTTTCATTGCCCGGGCTGGCTCTGAACGGTGATCCTCAGATCTCAGCTTCCTAAGTAGCTAGGATTACAGGAGTGAGCCACCGGTGCCCTGCTAACACAATGTATCTTGATCTGACGCATCTCCTTCAACACTCTTCCTCATCTCAACAAGCTTCCTTTTCACACGTGTACAGAATGTATTTTGACTTTATTCAACCTGCTTTACCTCTCCTCTCTCCTTCCACTCCTATCCCCATTCCAGACAGACCTCTGCTATATTTCTGTGTGTTGTGTGTGTGTGTTTAATGTATTGTTCAGAAGGTTTCCATTTTGATATTGAATATATGTCTATACAGTATTTTAAGCAGATTGATTTTCTCACTTCTTGAATGTCTCTCACCTGTCCATGCTCCTATCCCTGTTACTCAACAGCTTTCAGTGAGTTTCATTTTGCCATCATCATTAACAGAATGGATGGATTTGGGCACTGTTCCTGTTATTATTTTTGTGTTCAGATATGGATTCATTTTTCTTTTATTTAAGAATGACAATTGAATTTTCAGAAGAATGTAAAGAGATGATATTTGGTTGGCAAATTGGATATTTTGCTGAAGTGTATTTTTGGTTGAAGAAACTTTTGCCTTTAATCTAATGGTTGTTCCGTAGTTGATAGTAGACTTTAACCATTTGCTTGTTTTCATATTGTTACTTTGTGAACTGAAACTTCTTTCTGACAAATCTGGATGTAGGAGCATTATTTTCAGTCTGAGAAATAGATTTTTACTGCTGACTTTCCCTTGACAAGATTTTCCCTCATCTACCTGGCATGTTATCAATGCTCTTCACATCTGTTTTTCCCCTTTTTTCTTTTCTTTTCTTTCTTTTTAGTGGCAGATATTGAACCCACGACCCACGTAACATTCCATAATGTATGTTGTTCAATCTCCATGAACATTTTCTGTGATTTCTCTTGCTATAAAACTCTAATTTTGTTTCATAATTTTCTGACAGGATAGAAGAGACAAGCAAAAATAATTTAAAAAATAACAAGGGTATGTCAATGAGAAGCTACACCATCCTACTGCTATTTTAATATATCTTTTACATGGTTGAAATTATAGTTGGATTTTTGTAACACTGAAAGCTTATGTATTCTCTAGTTGTGATTGTCAATATTTTTATGTCCCTACATATATGTGCGCATTTTGTAGTTTTGTTTTGGATTTTCCAAATTTTTAAACTTCTTAAGTATAGAGAATACATATTTATCTTAAGATTGTGCTACCATATTTCTTAATATGACTGCTAAATTTTCAACATATGTGAAATGTAAAGCACATACCAGAGTTGGTAATTATTTTTGCCAAATAAATTAAATTTTTGCCAGCAGAAAAGTCTCCAGAATATTGTTTATTATAGTTCAAAATCATGAGAAGGTTCATGATGGATTGACAGTGATTTTGTGTGGTTTTATGTGATGGTTTCTATCTAAAAGATGAGAAAAAGTGGAGCTTATAACGTCAAAATCAAATTAATATTCAATACCCATAGATTTTTCAGGATTATTTGCTTTATAACCTTAAGAATAGAAAACATTACCTAGAACACAGTAGTGATTACCAAAATTTGAAAATGTTTCTCCATCTTTGAACTTATACCTATTAAAAATATTGCAATGGACCTATTAAAAAAGTGACAGGAATTTAGAATTTAACTCTAGGGAAATAAGAAAATTGGGTTGACCTTAAAAGGGAAATGAAAACAGATTCATTTTTTTTCAAGTTGCAAAATTTTAGCTTTTCTTCGAAGTAATTTACATTATTATTATTATATAGATAATGTACAGAGGGAATACAATTACATGTGGGATTACAATTCCTTTAATACAATGTCTTCTGTTCCCTCACTCTCTCCTAGTCCTTTCCTCCTGTATCCATCCACAAGTTGTACAGTTCACTTTCACCAGTGTCCAAAGAGCTCTACTGCTGTACTTTTTCACCCTTTGCCCTTGAGGTCTATACACTCCCCCAAAAAACTCTGCTGAAGATATACACTTGAATATACCATACATTAGGAAAAGAAAACAAAATCATCAAAATTAAAAATAACTAAATGAAGAAAGATGTTGTTTCCATATCTTGGAAATTGTTTTGTGTGTGTGTGTGTGTATATATATATATATATATATATATATATATATATATATATATATATATAAATTGGAATTTGTATATATATATATATATACACAAATACTCAAGATAAAAGAAGCACAAAGGCGCAATGCCTATATTGTCTGCATATCTTTTCATATTGCGCCTTTGTGCTTCTTTTATCTTAAAAGTATCCTCTTTGGATTACATTCCACCATGTCCAGGGGCATACAATAATGGGAGAAAGGGCAGAAGAACTGAGATTTTTGGGGTACTAGGGGACCTGATGCGATTCCAACTGTCTGATCCCAAGATCCCATTAACAAGCAGTTTTATTGAGTTTAGTACAGGGGGAAGAGACTGTAGATTTGTGCAAAGACTGGGGTTACCCTGTTTTCACTATATTTGATGTTGCTATAAATTGGGGAGGGTAAGGAAAAAATTGTTTAAATAGGGATACAGGTGGACCCATTGCAACAATGAGATGTACACGACTTTATGTCAAAAAATGAACTTTACAACTTTGGTGCAGAGGGGAAGAGGTAAGGGGGGATGGGGGGACGGTCGAGGGATGGGGGGAGATGGGAAGGGATGAAAAGGGGAAACAAAGGAGGAGGCAACAGTGCTTGATAAGAAATGTACTCATTACCTTGTTCATGTAATTGTAACCCCCCTGTATAGTATTTTCACAATAAAAATAAAAAATGGGGGGAAAAAGACTGGGGTTACAACCATTAACATGAGGCATAGTTTGCATTCAAGTGATAATTGACTGCCTTATCTTAGGAAGCAGAGAGAAACAGTAAATATTCCAATGTTAGTACAACTCTCATCTTATCTCCAAGGTCCAAGGTGTTAAGCTTTTAGGTCCAGAGAGCTCTAGCTTAAACACACTTAGGGCAGTAATTTTTACCTCTCTCTGCCTTCACTTTCCTGGGAAAAGCTTTCAGATTTCTGACTGCTGTCAGAGATTCTGATCTCTTAACCCTTTCTAGTTCTTACAGCTTGACTCCAGATTTTTCTTACAGGTCTCACTGTGTGAGTATCATATTTCAGTGTATTCTAGATCTAATTTCAGCATATCAGAGAGAACATGCACCATTTGTCTCTTTGAGCTTGGCTTCTCTCACTTAAGTGATTTGTCCCTGAAAATGACATTATTGTATTCTTTCTAATTGCTGTGTAAAATTCCATTTTATATGGGTACCCTAGTTTTTTGATCCACTCATCTATTGTGGGGCATCTGGGCTTTTGCCTATTGTGAATAGTGCAGCAATGAACATGGATGTACAGATGTCTTTATTATATCATGGCTCATGATGTTCAGGGTAGATGCCCAAGACTAGTATGGCTAGGTAATAGGGAAGGTGAATTTAAGGCCTCACATTTGAGCTTGCTTGATAGGCTAGTCTTCTAGTACTCAACCCACACATCCTGGTCTGAATTTTGTTTGTTTGTATTTTGGAGATCGAGTCTCAAAGACTTTTCTGCTTGTGCTGTCTCCTAACTGTAATCCTCTGACTTCAAGTTTGTGCCACATGTGCCAGGATATCAGGAGAAATAAGGAAATGTGATCAGGCAAATATTACTAGACTTTAAGGTTGTGTTTTTTTCTGACATGAGATTACCCTAGTGGTTAAAGCTACAAAACTCCATATATTTAGAAGAGGTGAGAATTATAGACATTTAATTAAATGATTCAAATTATCATCTTTATTTTAATCAACTTCATAATGATAGTAAAATCCATCTTATTATTTTTCCATCAAAACATGCAAATTATTTTTCCAGGTCTTTTAACTGCATTGAGATATAGGACCTAATAGGTTTTGAAATGAAACATAATTATGGGCCAAAAGCATTTTTCTTTCAAAACCTTTATTAAGTTAAATCTTTAAAATGTTTCATGACTTTTCTATATAAGTTGCAACTAAAGTTTTGAAAGCAACATACTTGTCCAATTTATTTTAAAATTTCTAAGTTGGTAAAAGTGAAGATAAACCACTTTTTATTCAACAATTACTGTCTACATAACACATTTAGTCCTTTATTAGGATTTTTATTTTAATTCTACCTTCATTCTGATTGAATTTTGTTTTCACATTTTTTTTCATCTACAACTTGAGCCACTGCTCCACTTGCAGCTTTTTAGGTGGTTTCTTGCTGATAAGAGTGTCATAGATTTTTCTGCTTGGTCCAGCTTCAAACCTTCATCCTCAGATCTCAGCCTCTAGACTAACGAGTATTACCGACATGAGCCACTGTTGCCCAGCATTCTGACTGGATGTTTGATTCCTCCTTTTCATAATGGGTGAATGGTAGTTGACAGATTAATACATAGAAAAACTAAATAATCATATACAGATACGGGTGCTGCTTCTTAATGAGCATTTTTTTTAGTGTTTCTTACGCTTTTTTTTTTTTTTATAAATTAACCCATTTATTGTAGGGTAGGGACATCTCAGATGGTAGAGCTTTTACTGGTCTTTTAATTCCTTCAGTCTTCTAATGGCAGACTTGACTGTGACGGCAGAAGTGGTGTTGTAGGTCCAGGTAGGTCCATTTTTTTTAGTGTTTCTTATGCTTTTTATATATGTTTTGTGCTATGTACCTGTTATTCTTGTAGCTGACTCAGAACATTTGCTGAGTAGCTTGCATAACATGAGAAAAGGAAACAAATATGGAATTGTATGTGTAAAAATACAGAGTATCGGTAATATTCATTTTCTTATGTTGAACACAAGAGTATTGTAAAAATTGCCTTATTATTTTTAAAAATATGCTAAATGTGAATGTTTTCTTTATATATGTATAAGTTTACATTCCCACCAACAATGTAGTAGGTTTCCTTCTGTGCACATCCCTTTCAGCATCTGTTATTGTTAGAGTTCTTGATTATAGCCATTCTATCTGGGGTGAGGTGGTATCTCAATGTTGTTTTGATTTGCATCTCTTTTATGGATAGGGAGGTTGAGCATTTCTTCATGTGTCTATTGGCCATCCTTCTTTCCTCTTCAGAGAAGTTTCTCTTTAAGTCTTTAGCCCACTTATTTA
>NW_012267273.1:4451763-4469306 GCF_000151885.1 Dipodomys ordii | reverse complement strand
TTTTTTGTTGCTTTGTATGTCCCTCCCACACGGTATAACCCCTGCTTTCATTGTATTTGATGTTGGCATAATTTGTGGAGGGGAAGGACAAAAACAAACTGTTTAAATAGGGATACAGGTGGACCCATTGCAACAATGATATGTACAAGTTGTAATGTTGCAATACGAACTTTACAAATTTGGCGGGGCGGTGGGGAGGGGGAGGGGAGCGGGGAGGGAGGGACGGGGTAGGGGGGGAGGTGGGAAGGGTTGGGAAGGGGAAATAAAGGAGGAGGCAACAATCCTTGATAAGAAATGTACTCATTACCTTGCCCATGTCATTGAAACCCCTCTGTAAGGCATTTTCACAATAAAAAATTAAAATGAAAAAATATATGTATAAGTAATTATCTGAATGAGAGCTTTCATTAAAATTAGAGAGAAATATCTTTCAATAATTGGTGACTACCTAAAACTGGAATTGATTCAAATGGACCAACAAAGGCATTTCCCTCACTAGTTGAGAGGGAGGGGCTTTTGGAAAATTTAAAATACATACATTAAATGAATAAAGAGAGCATTAAAGTAATAACACTATATCTGATGTGTTTTCATTTATTTATGTATTTATTTATTTATTTGTTCTGTGTGTATGTGTGCTGGTCCTGGGCCTTGAATTAACAGTCTTGGTACTGTCCTTGAGGGTTTTTGTTGTTGTTGTTGTTTTATGATGTTTTTGCTTTTCTCTATATTAGTGATCTACAACTTGAGCCACAGTTTAATTTCTGGCTTTTGTGGTTCTTAATTGGAGACATGTGCCTCACAGGCTTTCATTCCTGGGCTAGTTTGAAGCCCTGATCCTCAGATCTGAGCCTCTGAGTACTAAGAGTTGCAGACATGAGAAAAATTTGAATAGTGTGTAAGTTTTATTTCCTGTCAAACAAATCTTGGAGAAAATAATAATTATAAATATCCTATGAATTACTTTAATAATTATCATCTAACTGATTATTTCAAGCCCCCTAAAGTATTATGTTAACATCAGCAGTATCACTTATTATACTAAAAATATTTCAATTTAAGTATCTGAGAGAAATAAGGTTAAAGAGATTATTAGTAAAAGAAATAATACAAACACAAGGTTCTCACTTTTAAATTTAGAAAACTAGCCTTTATACTATGTGATAAACAGGGTAGCAATAAGTGACGGTGTAGGATGAGAAGATGGGGATGGCAGATGATATTGGAGTAAGGTTTATCAGGACAACTTCCACCAAAGTTTATCTGACTTCCAAGCAGGGTCTTATGTGTTTCACAGTTGTCTAAAGGCCTAGACCTAAGACATATGAGCAGAGTCAATGAGGAGGTGTAAAGCCTGACTAAGAATTAGTCAAGTGAATATATAATTGATGGAAGTTGTGTTTGGACATAATGTGAATGCATGAGTCAAAATTTACATACACATGCAGAATAAATACAGATATATGCTTATGCATACCAATTAAGTATTTGTATATTGTCCGGCTATAACAACTAACTGGGCTTATCATCTGTGGTACCCTTTCAATGAACACATGCAGGGCACAGATTTTTACCTTTAAATTCTAACCTCCAATAAAAGAAACTACAAATCTTCAGATAAATGGCTGTTTATAAAACAGAAAAATGCAGAATATAGAAAAATGTCAAAAAACAGTGATTTTACTTATGAATGAAACTGGAAGAAAGAACTAATAAATGAGCTAATTTAAGAGGAAAATACATCAAATTATAAGAATTATTATATTATGTAAGACTATGAAACCAAAGTTATAAAGGCAAATGATGGAATAAGCAAACAAATTAGAATTAAGAGAAAAATTTTATATTTGAAAAAATCAGATAGTTGAATTCCAATAATAAATAAAAGAGCAATTTAGTAATATTTATTGTGGATATATTATTGATATAAATCTTGAGAGAAAATGTATACCTAAGAACAGAACATTTGCATAGTTTTGCATTTTTGAACTATACTAGCCAATACATATGCATAATATGTAAAACAAAAGCTTTACTGAAATGAAATGGGTCAGACACCACTGTCAGCAACTCTAGTTGGACCATGTCTTCTCCGTTCGAATATAGGTGCAAATGTGCTATTTAATTAAATTCTACTAACATATTTTACCTTTACTGACCATTTAACATTGCTCATAAATGTCTACATTCTTCATTTTATTGTGCATTCATTTTAAGTATTTTTAAATGTTAAAATTAGCATTTTCAATGTACTTTGTCTGCTAAGATGAATATTTATAAGTGAATATACATTTTCACAAACATATTGATTAGGCAGCGTGATGTGATGCATGAGATATTCTTGTTGCTTTCTTAGAAGCAGGCATCTGACCAAATGCTACCAAGTTTTCAAATGACAATGACAATCTATGTCAAAATACTGCTGTACCGACTGCTGTTTCACTAAGGCAGTGGCTGCCTGTGAACAGATTTCAGCAGTTTGTCTTTGAGACAGAGTGTTAAGTTGGTGTGATTAGAAATGCTTAATATAAGCACAGAAACTTTATCTTGAAGTAAATACGATTTAAATTTCCAGCAGAACCAGTATTCCTTTAAATTTATATTGATTCAAAAATCTATTTTAAATATGAGTTTAAATTTATTTACCAAGATCAAGGGTCAAATCATTTCTCCCAGTTTCCTGATCTACAGTTCAGGAGATGGCTTAAGCCATTGCCCAGAATGAAATCTTGAAGGCATCTTTCCTGCTTAGCACACTGAACATACTGGTATAGTGGTATTATATTTCTTTCCTAATATGAAGAATTCAAGCATTTGCTCACAAACACAAAGTAACCCATGCATTATTCTCCAATTTTTAATTAAGTTTTTTATTGTGAAAATACTGTATAAAGAGGTTACAGTTACATGAGCAAGGTAATGAGTACATTTCTTATCCAGCATTGTTGCCTTCTCCTTTGTTTTTCCCCTACCATCCCTTCCCTCCCACCTCCTCAGCTACACCCCCCACCTCCTCTACCCCCCACCCTGCCTAAATTGTAAAGTTCTTTTTTCAACATAGCATCTTGTACATTTCATTGACCTGGCTACCATGCGTCCACACATTCTATCTGTCTCTTTCTTCAGTTCTGAATTTTCATTCATATGACATTGGGATGGATGGAGCAATTTTCTTCAACTCATTAAATATACCTTAGCCAGGATCTATAATATTGTCCAAGATCTTGGAACTTTTTGTTTACTGTAATGGTATAATTTTATTACGATGTCAAATTTTAACCTCACATTTAGAGAAACAAAGACGATCCATTATGTCTGATTTTATGAAAGAAGTGCATTTACAGCAAATGTTGGGGTATTGTGTTCTAACCCAAATTAACAGTCAGTACATTTTGATTGAAAAATTGTCAACATTGACAATCCTAATCATTATTGAAAGGTTCTTACTTATTCCTGGTATTTCATTTTGTAATATTTGATTTGTTAGTACTCATTTGTAAATATGTGTGGAAATGTAAAAACAGAACCGCTCCCTGACCTGCAGTTGCAGTTTAAAGAAGTGAGCTACTAAACAAAATATGCTAGGGAACAAAAATAAACAATTCTAGGGGCTGGGAAGGTGGCTCAGTGGTAGAGTGCTTGCCTTGCATGCATGGGCCCTGGGTTCAATTCCTCAGCACCATATAAGCAAAAAAAGAAAAAAAAAGAAAAAAAGCTGGAAGTGGCACTATGGTTCAAGTGGTAGAGTGCTAGCCTTGAGCTGAAGAGCTGAGGGACAGCGCCCAGGCCCAGAGTTCAGGCCCCATGACAGGACCCAAAAAAAAAAAAAAAAACCCAAACCAAAAATAAACAATTCTCACAGTTCAATAATCTTAAGTGAATAAAGGAGCAAATGTACTCATAGGTGAGCTTATACTTATTACTTAATAAGCAAGGGCATGGAAAAATAATAGGGTACAATAAATGAATAGTTTCCACTTTTATCAAGATGAAAGTCGAAGGAGAAGAGGAAAATTAAATAGGAGATGGAAAAAACTAAGAATAAAGTATTAAACAAATACAATTCAGATAAACATGACTTGAGGAGGGAAGAAGAATCAAAAGTATCAACAATTACGTTTGTAAATTAGGGGCTAACAGAGATGAGAATGAATAGCCAGTCAATAAGTAGGTTTTGAAAATATATTGGCTTGAAAAGAGACAAATGAGGACTAGGTAAGTAGCTTGTTGGTCAAGTAAATAAATGACAGGGATGCTTATAAAAGAAAATAATTTACAATATGATTTGAAAAATAATCTCAAAATAAAAAATGACATTGAAACAGTTGTAATGCTTCTCATGTAATTTCTTAAAAATATCTTTAAAAATTCAGGATTTGTTTTTCTCTCATTGTTGATTTTTTTTGTCAGTCATGGGTCTTGAACTTTGGGCTTGGGCTCTGTCCCTGCACGCTTCAGCTCAAGGCAAGTTTGAGCCACAGCAACTCTTCTGGCTTTCTAGTGGTTTATTGGAGATAAGAGTCTCGTGGACTTTCCTGCCCAGACTTGCTTAGAACCGTGATCTTCAGATCTCAGCTTCCTGAGTAGCTAGGATTATAGATGTGAGCCTCTGGCGCCCGGCTACATTGTTATTTATTAAAGTAACATTTTTCTTCCAGAAATTTTTACATTTTTATTTTTTTCTAATTGACCACAATTAGGTCTCATGATTAGAGTTATCTAAAGTATAGAGGAAAGGAAAATCTTTAAATTTCACAGAGGAAGAATGTAACAATTTGTGAATTGATTTTGTGTTGTCAATACACAGTGTGAGTTAAATCGACTAATATTAATAAAGATTCTTAACTGGTACCAATATGCCATACCACACCCTAAGGCAGCATGATACTTTGTCTATAGGTTTTATTTCTTGGAACTTCATGTTTACCCTATTAGGTAGATGTTGCCATTATTCTTTTACAGATGATAATTAATTTTCCTGAAGACATAGTAACAGGGATGGAGTTTAGCATAGGGGACTATTTTAATCCAATGCTTGTGATATTCTCAGTGCATCCAATGCTCCTTTTTTTTTTTTTTTTTTCCTGTCGTGGGTCATGAACTATGGGCTTGGGCACTGTCCTTGCGCTCTTCAGCTCAAGGCTAGTGCTCTACTGCTTGAGCCACAGCGCCACTTCAGGTTTTCTAGTGGTTTATTGGAGAAAAGAGTCTCACAGACTTTTCTGCCCAGGCTAGCTTTAAACCGCAACATTCAGATCTCAGCCTCCTGAGTAGCTAGAATTACAGGCCTGAGTCACCAGCGCCCTGCCCAATGCTCCTTTTGTTACAAATATTGACAACAGGGGATAAACCATAGGGAAAAATAACAAAATAACAAAAGAAAAATACAGATTACATTACAAAAACAAAGACTAAAAATATTATTGTAATGGACACGTTAATTGTGACTCATTAATTAGGTGAATTACACTGTCTTCCAAATACATTTTGTTATAATAAAAAATTCTTTTTATTTTTTTTTGTCGGTCATGAGCCTTGAACTCTGGGCCTGGGTGCTGCCCCTCAGCTCTTCAGCTCAAGGTGAGCGCTCTACCACTTGAACTACAGAGCCACTTCTGGTTTTCTGGTGGTTTATTGGAGATAGGAGTCTCATGGTCTCTCCTGCCCGGGCTGGCTTTGAACCGCGATCCTCAGATCTCAGCCTCCTGAGTAGGTAGGATTACAGGTGTGAGCCACCAGCGCCCGGCAATAAAAAATTCTTATAAGTAGACAATACTCTAAATTTGTCTATCCTGATATGTATTTTATATTATGCAGTTAGATTTAAAAATAAAAAGGACATGCTCTTGTGTGGCATAGTGTCGATACCACATTTTTATGTACTTAATGTAATGAAACACAAATGAGGGTCCAAGTTTCCTTTAAATGCCAACTGTTATCACCCATGGACATGCATCTAAAATAACTTAATAATTACAAATTATGATTTGCAAATTAAAAATGATTTAGATAAGTTTTTCAAAACTCATCTCAAAATCAGGCAGTGTGTTTTTGTCCATTCTCACACACACACACACACACACACATATATATATATATATATATATATATATATATATATAGTATTCATGTAGCTGACAATTATACATAGCAATCTCAGGAGAATTATAAATTTAGTAAAATCATTTTCTCCCACTATGCCATAAAATTTTGCAATGTTAACAGTGCAAAATCAACCAAATGGAAACTACCAATGCCCCTATTGCCAACTGCATTTTCTGCTAAACCAAAATCAAATAATCCAGGGAATTGCACCTTTTTAAAAGAGGATTGTTACTTCTCATACTGTTGATCAGAATTCAGAGTAGACTGCCTTTTATTAATTTGTTCAAGTAAGTGAATCCCATGAAGACAAAAATCTTAATTTATTTTAAAAGTAACATAAAACTTTCATGTAAGAACAATGAGTTTGTTTCGTATATTTTTGTTTTGAAATCAGAATTCTTCTGTATCCTTTCCTTCCCAACTGCCTACTTGTTTACTTGCTTACCTTCCTGACTTTATGTCATTTGTGACTATGTCATTGAAATGGGATTAGCTGGCTAAAGCAAAATGTTTTTTTCCCTCAGCTAGAGGTTAAGAAAAGCAGCCCCAAAGAGAAGTGAAGGACACACGTGGAGAAAGAAACTGCCTACCCAGTGGGAAGTGACAAGAGAAAGCCATGGGACCACAGAACCCAGAGGGTTGCCTGCCTGATGCAGTTGCATCACAATGAGATAGTCATTTCCATAGGAAGACTTTAATGCTTGACTGCATGTAATTTAGGGGTGTCGATATGTACATAATCAATTCGAGAGCCCAGGTTTGTAAAAAAGTATTCCATTATGTGGAATTTGAACCAGGCACATCAGTTTGACATATAGGCATTGAGTATCTATGTTGTAAGGGAGAACATCTTTATGTAAGGTAAAGAAGAGTAAGTATCTTCATCATCTAAGTCTTCTGAAGAGCTCTAAAAGCCAAGGAATGGCTGTACTGTTTTTAAAAATTAGTAACTGCAATAATATTTTAATACCAGTTTTTATTCAATAAAAGATCTCTAAAGAACTTGGGGAAAGTAAGGTATAAGTGAAGTCTAAAGGTTCTAATGGGACTGAAATCAAAAGGATTTCTCAAGACAAACTAAGCAGTATTTTTTTAAGACAGAGCCAGTATGAAAGGACCACTACAAAGAATTAGCTGAACAAAACAAGCTATACTATTAATAGATTATAAACAATTACCAAGAAACATAAGTATATAGTAAATTAGGTATGAAAGTTTGAAGGAGGAAAGAATAGTCTTCAATTATCTCATTGCAAACACAAAGGCAAAAAACAATATTCAATGGAGAATCTTGACAGGAAGCACATGAATCAAGCCACACACTTCCACATTGTAAGGGGACAAACTCAAACAATATCACCTGATCAGATACAATATCAGTGATACCTTTCATTACATAATCAGAAATCAGGCTCCATAACTCTTAGAGTGGCTCATTTCCTCATTGTAATACATTCTAAGCTGTTAGTATGCTAATCATGATGGAAATTCTGTGGTCTTATTTTTATCAGAAACTTCCATTTTCCCTTCAGAAGTAAGGAAAAACAAACTTATGAAAAGAAAGATTGAGAAGTAGTGTATAACAGACTTAGAACAGATTCAGGATGCTTCATGGGAGTTTGAAATGTTTAAAAAGATTTAAATTTTGTCATTCTAAAACACTCTAATATTACATCTTCCAATAACTGATAAGTACTCCCTTATAGTTTTGAAAATTAATTTATTTTCCCATTATTCTTTTTTTTTCTTATCTTGGCAGCAATCCATGTTTTCATTTCTCCTTAGGCTGTTCAAATAGACAAGGAGTTCATTTGATTCTCTTTTGCATTCTTCTTCTGTCATCTCATGGGGCAAGTTTTTAAGAGGGTAAATTTGCTTACATAAATTTAAATGTAATTAGTAGCTCATAGTGTAGGGTAAAAAAAGAGATAAAACACAAAAGTCATTCTCTAGATAAAATTGATATAGCATACTAAATAATTTAAAGTGCTAAGAACCTAATTTAAAATTCCAGTGAAGTTTTAATTATTTATAGTAAATTGTAACCCATCTAAGTAGTATCAACTGTCAGACCTCAAATAATTCAAAATAAGATGCAAAAACACATATCAGAACTTCTGAAAGAATATAATAGATGTTGTCTCTGTACCCTTGTTAT
This sequence comes from Dipodomys ordii, assembly GCF_000151885.1. Taxonomy (NCBI): domain Eukaryota; kingdom Metazoa; phylum Chordata; class Mammalia; order Rodentia; family Heteromyidae; genus Dipodomys; species Dipodomys ordii. The sequence goes on along the minus strand of NW_012267273.1, from coordinate 4,461,043 downwards.
ATTCTTACTAGAGTGGCTTTAAAAGATGTTTTAAGAGTTGTTTGTGCAAATGGAAAATTAAAACATTTTTTCCCTGTCATCTATCCAAGCTGTCTCCTAGAAGTATATGACTAACATTATATTGTAAAACTCTATTGGAGTGAACTAACAGCTAACAGTTTGCCCTATAGTGTCAAATGACTTATTTTGTGTGCAGTATGACAAACACATGATTAATTCTCTTTCTGTATAAAAATTTCTCCGCTTGTATGGCTGTGAAGGGGAAGGTGCCTTTGAGGATGAATGAGTAGAGTTCCATGGAGACAAATAATCCTGAGGACAGCAGGTTAACCCACTCCATATGAAGTAAAGCAGAGTGTCCCTGGAGATGATCCAAAAAGCAAAAATAAAGAAGCTTTTAATTTTTATGTTTAAATCTAAAGAAAAAGGTCAGTGTTCATTTTGTAATATTTTGCTGTGTAAGTGACCTGAAAAAGTAATAGCCATTTTACTGTATGATGCTATATAAACACTATCAAATCCAAAAAGGAAATCTTAGAAGCATTTGATGATCAGGTTTTCTGACCTGCATATAATCTTTTACCTTCATAGCATTCCCAATAAATAGTTTTTGATATCATAAATACAGAGATAAAAATATACAAATCCATTATCTAGGATTAACCATAGTCTTCAGCAAATTAGGAATATTTGTCAAGGAATGTATCAGCATGATTCATATGTTCAATTGGTTTACAACTAATTTGGATGCAATGTTTCTTGCAACAATGAGATGTACAAGTTGTTATTTCAAAAACGAACTTTACAATTTTGGTCCTGTTGTGTGGGGTGAGGGGAGGGGGAGGGGGGAGGATTGGGTGGTGGGGGAGGATGGGAAGGTCTGGGAAGGGGAAACAAAGGAGGAGGCTACAATGCTTGATAAGAAATGTACTCATTATCTTGCCCATGTAATTGTAACCCCTCTGTACAGTATTTTCACAATAAAAAAATCATAAAAAAAGAAATAGTTAAAATTAGCTGGGGATTTGCATTGGGAAGGGCTTTATTATTCTTATATAGTACAAATTTCAGAATTGAATGTAAGGAGTATAGTGAAAATGTCTGTTTACAGTAGCATATTGATCCTTGAGAACAGACATGGTCTCATTGACAAACATTTATTATCTTTATATAAGAACTCTCCAGTTTGTTCTAAGTCTCCACAGACTAGAGAACTTGAAGTACCCTGTATGAAGGAGTCCTGTGTGTGGATTTGCAGGTGTCTCACACGATGTATTTTGTGGTTCAGTTTTAGAAAGGAAAACGATGTCAGAAAAATTCCATTTATCTTTATCTCATTTCTCAGACTAGAACAAAATATACTTTTTTACTTTTGATCATTAAATCTAAGAGAGATCAGGTTTGGCCATGTTTCCCAATTTTAGTTTCTCATTATATGGCTTATTATACATTTGTATAGAATTGTTATAGATTTTAAATAGACTAAAACAATTGGACAGTCACTTATATTTTAGCTTGCCACCAGTTTTAAGGATATATGTTTTCTCTTTTTCTTTTTATTTAAATAAGTTTTATTGTGAAAATATTGTACAGAGGGGTTATAGTTACATGATCAAAATAATGAGTACACTTCTTATCCAGCATTGTTGCCTCCTCCTTTGTTTTTCCTCTACCATCCCGTCCCTCCCACCTCCTCAACTGCACCCCTACCCCCACCTTCACCCCTAACCATTCCCCCAGCCTAAATTGTAAAGTTCGTTTTTCAACATAGCATCTTGTACATCTCATTGTTGCAATGGGTCCACCTGTATTCCTATTTAAACAATTTGTTTTTTCCTTTCCCCTCCCCAAATTATACTGACATCAAATATAGTGAAAACAGGGGTTATGCCATGGGGGAAGAACACACAAAGCAACACAAAAATCACATGGTACCTTATAAATACACTAGAAACAATAGCAAGCAAAAAAAAAAAAAACACTTGCATCCCTATCTAGGGGTTCATTTCGCTTACCTTCATCTTATCTGATCATATATACATAGCTTTTGACCTTTTCTACTTGTCCCAGACGTCTACTAGTTATTGCCAACCATGGGACCTATGCTTCTTTGGGTCTGGCTTACTTCACTTAATAAAACTTTTTCCAAGTCTTTCCATTTCCTAACAAATGGGGCAATGTCATTCTTTCGGATGGAGGCATAGAATTCCATTCTTCTTCCTCCACCTCCTCCTTCTTCTTCCCCTTCTTTTTGAACTCAGGGCCTGGACTCTGTCCCTGAACATTTTTGCTCAAACCTCATGCTTTACCTCTCTCAGCCACACCCTATTTCCTTAAGGATACACTTTCTTTACCTTTACGTTTTTCTTAGAAAAAAGGACATATATTTTGTTAAACAGTAATATGGTTTTTGTATTTGCTTTAATTAAGAATGGTCTCTAATCGAGGTGAACAAAATGTCTGAAATATACATTTTGTGCAAATATTTCAAAATTTTACTAAACTCAGTTTTCTAGGAAATTTGTCTATAGCTTGCCTATTTTCTTATCTTTGATATCTGTAGTTCCAATGGTGGCCTAGATCCACATATTCCTTATAGATGGGATTTGGTTTTTCTCTCCAACCTTGCTTTTACATATTCTTTCTAAAACAGTTTCACCTCTGGGCAGAGAAACTTCCTGTCATGATCTTTCCTGCTTCTGTTCTATCTCAATGGTTCCTGGTCCCCAGAGGCAATTAGCAGCAGTGTGGTAGATGGTTGTCAAAGATGACATTATGTTAAGTGAAGTAAAACCAAGCATAGAAAAACAAGCATATATGTAAGCTAGAAAAGTTGAATTCATGAAAAAAGAAAACTAGTGTTTACTAGAGTTTAGGAAGAATGAAGAGACTAGGAACAAAGGGTGAATGGGTAGCAGTTACCAGGAGAGGAATAAGTTGTAGTGCTCATAGCACTATTGGATGACTATGTATACTTCACCAGAAAACAGAAGAAAGGCATTGAAAGTTCCTTATCATAAACAGATGTAAATCTTTAAGAAAATGGAAACTAGAGTTGTCCTCCTTTGATTTGCATACCGCAAGGATGTTCAAAGTGTCATGTTGCACAATAAAATTCGTAAGGTTATTTTACAATTAAAAATAAACAAAACATAATTGACTAAAAATGAAAAAGGGAGATATTAGTGGCTTGTGCCTATAATCCTAACAATGCAGGAATCTGGGTAGAAAATTCTATAAAATATCTTCAAAATCACTAGCAAAAGGCTGGCTAGAGGTGTTACTCAAGTAGCATTAGCTGAGAATTCTGAATTCAAACACTAATACTACAAAAACAAAGCATAACAAAAGAAAAACCAAAACAAACTGGAAAAAAGCTGTGTTGTTTCTAATGAAGAGACAGGACCTAATTTCCCTCTACCTGACTGTGGCCTGACCACTGATATGTATGAACTAACAATATAGGGAGTGCATTTTGTAAGATTCAGTCCAGGACTCCAGATGTCTTCCAGTGTCTACCCCTCAACTCTTAGGATCTTGAAATTTCTGTGATGTGAAGCGCCAAGCTAAAAAAAGGGGAAGTTTCTTAGGAATGGACCAACACCTGCTTTCTGAAGGCAAATGAGACCCACTTGGACTGCCTGAATTAATTTTGGCGACTGCAGATGAACCTGGAGGCAGATGAGTCAAGATTTGCCTGATGAGTCCATAAAGTAGTGAAGAAACATGTCACCAGTCTTTGAATCACTAAGTATTAGAGTGGGAATTTGGGATAGAGCAAGTAGGTCCTAAGAAAGAGACTTGGTTTTTCCTGTATTTTCAAGTGAGCAGAACTCAGCATCTCTGCATGATTTGCCTTTTCTACTTTCCATGATAAAATAAAGAACATGATTTAGATCCTTTATTTTAAGATAAGCCTCTGGTGGGAATTTTTTATCCACTGTTCTTTTTTTTTTAATGATACTAATATGGTTATGGGGAAACCAAGTAAAGTGAGGTTAAACTAACAAATTTTCAAGTGAAAATCATTTAGGATTTGTTTGTCTTTTCAAACAAGTCAGCTAAAAATGTGGCTCTCCAAGATTTTTTGTACTCAATTTGAAGAAGGACCTATTATCCTAGATATATCTGAGGTCATACAATGACTTGTCAGGAAATAAAAAAAAGAGACAAATTTCCAAAACTGTTTCTTTTAATGTTCTTCAAATTAATGTGATTCTGTCAAGGCCAGAGCACACAACAGTTAAGAAAATCCTATGGGAATTTCCTTAATTGCTTGAGTTAACTCAAAAATTGATTTTAGATTCATTTAATGAGTATATGGACTGTATGTCCTTCAGGCTATTCTCCTTCTATCTTTCTCCACCAATCTCTCTATCTTTCTCTCTCTCTCTCTATATATATGTATATATAGATATACAGAATTGAGATACACTGGAGTTTGGGGAGTACATTTCTCCAATGGCCATATCTATCCTTGGATTGTGCTTATTTTTTCTTCCATTTAAATTTATTTCAATAGAAGTATTATATTTTAGGAAAATTATTAAAAAAATAAAGGAATAGTTTTGCTGAGGGACAACAACCACGATGAAAAATAACCAGAAAGGCTTTAGGGAACTGAAGAGTAAAGTTCAGAGAATGTAATGCAGAAAATATGATGTATACCCTGAAATACTTAAAGTTTTCCATGGAAAATGGATCAAACTTGTTACTATTTGATCACAAAATGTAGAAGCTTGAGTTATAATTTGAATTCATAAGAAGTCATGTTGGAACTATGAAAGATATTTTTAATATTGTAATGTATGCCTATATGATCAAGACTATTTAAAAGTATTTCAGTGGTTTATGAATTCAATCCTTTGAAGAAACATGTTAAAAACAGAAGGATAGATTTTCATTTCTATACCTTAATAAGACCTCTTGGTTCTTGGGGAAGAGGGATGGGGTTAATTTTACCTTCATCTCAATTTAGTAAATCCACAACTAAAATCTCTTGCAAGGATCAGCAGTTTTAGAAATTCAAATAATACTTGCTCAGAAGTATGTGCAACTCAACATATTAACAGAATAATAAGTGTAAGAATAATAAGATTTATTATTGAATCTGGAGGTATGTACTTGAAAAAATGTGTAAATATCAAATATTGCAAAGAAAAAGAAAAAGTATTCCGGCATGTTGTTGCTTTTTAAAAGGCACTAATATTAAATCAAGGTATAGTTTTTTTTGTTTTTTTGTTTTGTTTTTTTTAACCAGAAATTTACTTTTAAAATATGGAAGGTATTTAAAAAAATCAGTCACTTTTCTCATGTTATATATATTTTGTTCCTGTTATATTTGGTTTATTTTTAAATTGCTGTTTATAGTATTAATTCCTTGTATTCATATTCTTTCATATGCTATCCATTCAATAATTCAGTCACAATTTTCAAAAAAGCAATATAAACATAATAATTAGCATAAATATACATGGATTCAGAGGAATCCAGACAATTTTCTTTTTAAATCATCTAAACTTGTGGATTTAATTGATAGTATTCTTCTGTTTTACTATGATTCTATTACTGTATAGAGTCAAATCTTCCAAACCCAGAACGTGCCTTCATCATTTCATAATATCTCTGTGTTCTGGACTTAATAGATACAAAATTCATTCATACATTTCACACCCAGAGGCACAGAAATGAATTTTTATAACTGGAATGAGAATTTCTACAGTTGAAGGTAACTTTCAAGATGATCACACAAACTTACACCTTCTCAGAAAAATTTTTATTTAATACTTTCTAACATAAGGGAATAGTTGGAGTATATGTGTATATTCTCTTGCATCAGATAATAAATTAGTATCTTAATGGCATGCAACAATTTTCATATTGAACAGATAGCTATTAAAATACTACAATCTTGATAAATAATGCATGCTAACAAAACACACTTGGATATTGTGTTAATGTTATTTTCATTGTCATTTAGTTATATTTTCATATCTTCTCCTTTGATGTTAATTTTTCATAAACTAATGTTGTTTATCTTGTAACTATTGAGAGAACTATTTAAAATGTAACACACAATTAAAACACATATCTCATTAACTTTTTTATCTGGTTATGACTGTTTGCTCTAAGAATTTGATTAAGCAATATATGCACATCAATAAATAATGTTAAGAAAGAAATATACCCAACTTATGTATTCTTACAGTAAGAATAAATAGTGGAAAGAACAAAGTAAATATCCGTTTGCATGTAAATGAGAAAGCAGTGGCATTATTTCAACCACAGTAATGTACTTGCTTGCTAAAGGCTTCCAGAAATAATACTTGTAAGCTTGCTTTTAAAAGATGTGCAACATAAGGTGTTCACATCAGTGCACACGCTGTCCTCACCCCCAAACATCACTCAGCATTCAAGACACGCTTTCCTCAGCGACACTAGGATATATCTCTAGAATACTTTCCCACTTAATGCTCTGGACATCACTAACAATCCATGAGTATTGGCACTCTTGTTAAAATTAATTTGCCATTCAATTTGCTTTTCTTAATGGATGAGAGAAAGGCCAGAACACATTGTGGCACACTAGCATTCTGGAAGAGAGCCAAAACCTTGGATTATTAAGTTCCTGTAAGCTATAGTAGGTGTATTTCTGAGACCTAAAATTATCCATCAGCCTAAAGAATAGCTAATCCACAGATATGAAGGATATCCTTTGGTACACTCAAAGTCTATTGTTAAAAGCATTTAAGAAATGCCAACTCAATTCCAAACAACCCAAAGTAAATATTACTTAAGCCTTCCACAATAAAGCAAATACCTGTGAAGGGTTAATAACAGACGTCAGAGATTGTAGACTTTTCCTTCAATAAGAATCACATGAAGGTATTAAAATTAGAACTTTGAACAAAACAAATAATTTTACTCACAGATTTTACATTTTTCTTTGGACAACACTAGACAAGAATTAAATGCATAAATATTGTGATTTTATATGCAGGATAATGCTGTGATGGAAATTAAACAAAACGATGGAATAAATAGGAGCAGAGGTACATACAGATGCCTGAGAACTGAGAACAAAAAGGGAAAGCAAATCTGCTCTCCCTGCCAGTACTATTGTCATTCATTTGGGACTTTCTTTTTTTATGTTCTGTTAACATTTTCATGGTATAACTGCTTTCCCAGTCTTGAAGACTGAGTGATCTTTGAGGAATAGGAAAGTTTATGCAGTGATATGAACAGGAAAAAAAACAACAACAAACAAAACCTGAAGTATAGCTGTGACTCAAGTGCTTTCCCAGAAAGGGATGAAGGATGAGAAATCTAGGCATTCAAAATAATATAATTAAAACCTCATCACTGTTAGTGGTTGTAAAGGCACAATTTGTGTTTGAGTGTGAAGTAATTGCTATTAATCAGTATATGCAACAGTTTAATCTGCTGCAGGTAAATCTCCCACAAGTGCCATTGATTTATTTATAACTAGTAGAACTACTATCTAGTATAGGTAGATATTTTAATCCAGTCAATAAATACATAATTGTTTCTTACAATCTATCCTTATTTATTAGAAAAAATGCTTTCACTGTTAAATGTCAGTAACAAAAATTTGTTTCAAGATTAATGGTTAATGGTGCAACCTCTATCAATTTAAGAATATTTGGAAAAAAGTCATAATTATGGCACCATTTATAGGTCAAATTTGGATGAAAAATGTGTGTACAATACAGTCCTTGCTTTGCATAGCATCTATTGCATACCATTGTGATCTTTTGCTTCAGGAAGAAGGTAGTCATGGATATTCTGTAGGCTTTGGGGCCTGACAAACAACACCAAAAGAAGACAAGCCTAAAAGGAAGTAATACAACAAAAAGCTGCAATAATCATTAGATCTCTGAGGTCTCTGTTAGCATTGTATGGCCTACTGTTTTGCAGTAAATATTTTATTCTCTTATAAATAAAAGTATACTTTAACAAAGTCACAAAATGTTTATTATAATAAATTCATAAATCAGTAGCAATTATTTGCTTTTAATATCAAATATTTTTACTTTACATATTTTATGCACTTACAATGTGCATGTATTTATGTACATATTTGTACATGTTATACTTCTATATGTTGGGTTGTTTATCACCACAAAAACATACTACACTGCAGTGTTACAGTGGTTAAAAATCACAGATAGGAAGTTTTCAACCGTATATATAAAACTCTGGCACTGATGAAAATACCAGAATCTAAAACATACAAACAATCTTATAGATGTTTCCATAAAGGCACAGGAAAACCATAAATGTTCAGTAAAAATAATAAAAAAAAACTTCTTAGTAAAATGTTCATGAAATGAAGGCTAGGTTCACATAATTAAAGTGTCAATTATAATTAATTATGGAATACTAAGTAGTTCAGCCCTATGACCACTTTCTTTTCATATGTTCAATTATCCAGCATTTTATTGAGTAATTTTTATAGTGAGTTTGTGCTTCACTGGGTATCAACAATGGTATATGCTAATACGCTAATACCCTTAATAGAGTTTAATGTCAAATTGAGGAATTAGTCAATAAACAAATAATAATAGAGTAAGGTGTAATGAGAGAAGATATAGCTGAAAATACACTGGGAAAAGAATCAACTAAGGGACATATTGGCAATAGACATAAATATATTCAAATTATTTTGAGGCATGCTTCATGAATTTTAATTTTCAATGATATGGTTGCACAGTAATTACAAATATTCTCACAGAAACAAGGTATAATTCTTTGTCTTATGAAAACCAGTGACTCTCTGAAGTACATTTTGAATGCGTTGACTTTTTAATGCAGTTTATTATATAATAAATACTTCCTTTAGGATATAAGCCAGGTTGCTCATTTCACAAGAGATATTTCATATTGTTTGAAAATTCAAGCATTATATGTATTAATTTATTAAAATTATGGGAGTCTTTCACCATTTTAACATGTAAATCGTAAAGTTCTGGATAGACAAACTTTTTACCCTCTTGATGATGCAGATATTAGCATGAATGAAAAAAATAAAGTTTTCAGAAAATCTGAATAAAAGAATTGCATAGATTGTAACTAAGACTTGGAGTAAACATCATTATCTGAGGTATTGGATGTTCCAGAACTAGGAATTAAAGATAAACAAACATCTCTCTGGGCAAGACAAAACTCAGATAAAGAAGCAGTATGAACACATTAAGGCAGGATTCAGTTTGACATTTCTTTTTGTTTTTTATTGTGAAAATATCATACAGAGGGGTTA
>NW_012267273.1:4449557-4450750 GCF_000151885.1 Dipodomys ordii | reverse complement strand
GAACAACTTTTATTTTATGGCAAGAAAGTTGAGTTTCATTTAAAATATCATAATAAGCTATTAGAAAACTCAAGGATAAAGTTCCCATCTTCAGTGTATAGTGTGAGGAGATTATCAGTTATCACAGAGGTGCCAAATTCAATTCCCAGTGGCAGCACTGACAATTTCCTAAGGCCCCATCTCTCTCTTTCTCTCTCTCTCTCTCTGTCTCTCTCTCTATCTCTCTCTTAACTTTTAATTAAAGTTGATGTACAGAGGGTTTACAGTTGATGTACAGAGGGGTTACGGGGTTACGGGGTTACTGTTATGTAAGTCAGGTATGGAGTACATTTCTTTTTGAACAGTGTTACCCCTCCCTCATTTTTTCCCAGTTTTTTTCCCCTCCCACTGCCCTCCCAGCCTAAGTTCTATAGTTTATTTATTTCTTTTTTTTTTGAAACAAGGACATCTGTTTTATTCACATTTTACCTCTGCATCCAGCATAGTGCTTGACTGTCAATAACAATTCAATGACTATTTTCTTGAACGAATTTTCTTTTTTTTATTGTGAAAATACTGTACAGAGGGGTTACAATTACATGGACAAGATAATGAGTACATTTCTTATCAAGCATTGTAGCCTCCTCCTTTGTTTCCCCTTCCCATCCTTTTCCATCCTCCTCCCCCACCCAAACCTCCCCCCCCCCAAAGTTGTAAAGTTAATTTTCAACATAAGGACTTGTACATCTCATTGTTGCAATGGGTAGTGAGTATCACTGCTGAATTTGTTCACTCTTTGTCCCATCATTTCTGTGCTTCCTTAATACTGCCACGTGGGGTTTTGGAGGGATACTTACATTTAGAATTCAGATGAGGTTATAATTGGAGACAACAAATTTAAGCTTCTTAGGTATATTCATAAGTATTTAGGATACCAGTTTTTAATACATTTTTATTATAAAAATAGTATACAGAGGGGTTGCAGTTACAAGAGTGAGGTAATTAGTACATTTCCTATCAAGCATTGTTACCTCCTCCTTTGTTTATCCCTTACCATGCCTTCCCTCTCCAAGTCCTCAACTCCTCCCTCCCTCCCCGCCACAAGTTGTAAAGTTCATTTTCAACATAGTGTCTTGTACATTTCATTGTTAGAATGGGTCAAACTGTATCCCTATTTAAGCATTTTGTTTTTTTCCTTTCCCTCCCCAAATTAA
>NW_012267273.1:4444188-4445557 GCF_000151885.1 Dipodomys ordii | reverse complement strand
TTTTTTTAAAGCTCTATAACTTATGGAAAACAAAATCATGACAGAAATTTTGGTCAATCTCACGCTTCTACTCTACAAATTAGAATAGAAGGATGAGGAATACTAAGGCAGGAACATGCCAGAGTAAACAGAAAATTTAAGGAACACTAGTGTCAGAGAAAACAGGAGGGAAACAAAGTGTGCTTTAAGAAGGAAGAGATCAGATATATCAAGCAAACCTCAAATATATACATAGATAAGGACAACTGAATTTGGTAACATGACAAAAATGTCAGAGACACGATGAAGAACAATATTTAGAGAATTACTTATATTTAAAGAAGGTTTTATTGCAGTGAGGAAATGGGGGCAGAGTATGTGCAAGTCTTCATAAAAATTAAAAGTAGTTCAATAATTAATTTCACAATAATGAATTTGGCAGGAAATCTTCAGAAAATTGTACACACAATGTCTATACAGTGCAGGTTGAGACACATAACTTATTATTTATAATCAAGTAGATTATAAGCTAAAGGTTGGATTTTTGATATCATTATGGCAGAAGTAGTTTATCAATACTATAAATAAATAAAAGTGTTATATGCTTATCTGTTCTTGACTAATATATCTTGGGCCATAGATTTTTTAGTTCTCGAAGATGATTTTGTAAAGCTTGCTTAAAATATATTAAATTTTGTTTCTTAAATTTAGAATTTAATTCCACAGTGATAAAAAACATGAAAAAGTACTTAAAAGAGATATAATAATCCACAATTTACTGAGTATTTAATTTAATAGCAAGTTGATATATTATACCTAAATGTATACAGTAAGCTCATAATATTGTTTGGATCACTGATTCCTTTAGATGCGATCATAACTTTCATTTATCTTAGAACTACAGAATATAAAATACACAACTTAGAAATGCAGTTCAAATGTAAATAAAAATAGAATTTTAATTGGAGATAAGAATCTCAACAGACTTTTCCTTCCCAGGCTGGCTTAGAATTGAAATCCTTACATCTCAGCCTCTGCAGTAGCTGGTATTACAGGTGTAAGGCACCAGCACGCAACTCACATTAACTGCTAAGTAATGATATATCATTTAAAATTTTAAATTCATTAAGTTTGGTGTATAGAGATACATTTCATGAAGGCATTATTAGGGAAAAGGTGACAATTGACTCCCTTGTACACAGATGTTGTAGACAGGGTGTTAAAGTACTACGTAATCTTGTAATAGAGTACTTTCTTCATTAGGATCCTACTGGATAAAAATGAATAGTTTGAGTACAAGGAGCATATTGGCCTGCTTTTCCTCTGTTTTTAATTTAATTTTGTTTTTTGTAAGAATGATGTACAGAGGGAAGATGGCTCAGTGATAGAG
>NW_012267273.1:4439956-4442083 GCF_000151885.1 Dipodomys ordii | reverse complement strand
TAGCACTCTGCCACTTGAGCCACAGGGCCACTTCTGGCTTGATTATGTGTACTGAGGAATTGAACCCAGGGCTTTATGCATGCTAACCAAACACTCTATCACTAAGCCACATTCCTCTTTCCAGAGGCATTCATTGTGTGTGTAATTGTGAAATTTATCTCTCTCTTCTTTTTTATTTTTTAAATATTCTTCATTGCTTACAAATGTAGGATGCTAATGTTTTTCTAAAAAATTGATGGGTTCTCTGTACTGAGATCTTTGAGACTGAAACAAAGAGATGCGTTGGTTTGTGGAAGTTATATCTGTTTCCATAAAAAGTTTTATAGCATGATTTTCAAGTATTTATAACACACTTATAGCATCAGTTTGAACACCTTTGCTTGAATTGACTTTCAAAATCTATTTTGTGTGGCTGTGAAAGTGTGTCAGTCCTGGGTCTTCAATTCAGTGCTGGGTACTGGCCCTGAGCTTTTTTTTCCCCATAAAATCATATACACTATCAAATACTCACAATGAAATTACATATGATAACATATTATTTTTTAACTACAGGAAACAAACACACTGAAACTACAGGAGCTTTGTGCAGACAATTTACATCACAAGAATTTCAATGTTCTTCCATAATTAATATTTAGTCATCATTCATATGACCATATTCACATATTCACAGTTTTCCTGTGATTAGTTCAGGGAAAATGTCTTTTCCTATGCTAGAATCTGTTACATTTCTTTCTTAGAAATGGTAAATTACTCTTGGCTGTAGTAAATGCTATTGAGATATGTGCTGTTTCACAATCTCATATTTACTGTATTAGTTCATATATATATATATATATATTTATATATATTTGTGTCAATAGTGTATAGGCCACTTGATCTTGCATTAGTAAAACAATCATTTACTCATCATTGTGTCCCCAGAGGTTTAATTCATAGAGTACCCTCAAATGAGTGAATAGCAGAATAAGCATCAACTGCTTTTTTAAAAAATCAACTCAGCTAAACTGCAAATGTTTATTAAGCTAAAACTCAGTTATTTCTATACTAATTTAACGCAAAACTTCTTTTTCCTGATCATATACCAAGTTTCTTTTTAATTGTAAATGTGATGTACAGAGGGGTTAGATTTACATAAGTAAGGAAATGAGTACATTTCTTGTTGAACGTCATTACCCTCTCTCTCATTTTCTTCCCCTTCTTCTTCCCCTTCCCCATAACTACCTCCCCCCAAATTGTAAAGTTCATTTCCAACATAGTGTCTTGTGAGTATCACTGTTGAATTAGTACACGTTTTGTTCATTGTCTCAGCATTTCTGTGATTCCCATTCTCATCCACAAATCAGATAAACTTATATATAGTACAAAGGTTACCAAAATACAAAACAGTGGCAATAGTAGGTAAACCAAAGGGAAAAAATAATAAGAAAAGAAATTGTAACCCCTCTGTATGGTATTTTCACAATTAAAAAAAAAACAGGGAGGGGTGGTAGGGACAAGTTGAGGACATAGGGAGGGAAGGGATGGTAGGGGGGAAAAAAGGAGGAGGCAACAAAGCTCAATAGGAAATGTACTCATTACCCTACTAATGTAACTGTCACCCCTCTGTACAGTATTTTTACAATAAAAATATATATGGAAAAAAATACTGCTTACAGTACACTAAGAAAAAAAAACAAAACAAAAACAACAAAAAGAAAAACCCTTGTTCCATATCTTGTTCATTTCTATTAGCATCATTTTATAAGATCTTATGTACATGGTTATTGAATTATTGTAATCCTCTGATAGGACTATGTTAGATACATACTAATTTAATGGCACTGCATCTCAAGTGGCAGAGCACTAGCCTGGAGTACAAAGAAGCTGAGGGACAGCACTCAAGCCCTGAGTTCAAATCCTCCTCCTCCTCCTCCTCCTCCTCCCTCCTTCTCCTCTCCCCCCCTCCTTCTTCTTCAAAATTACCTGATATACTCATAAGTAACTGCAATACACATGAGGAGATACTTATTTTAGCTCATGGTATCAGGTGTTTCAGGCTATGTTTCTCACTTACCTGCATGTCTCTGGGCAAAGCATCCTGTTAAGAAGGAGTGGTTGAGTAGAGCTGATCACTGTAAGGTGGAT
>NW_012267273.1:4434752-4436783 GCF_000151885.1 Dipodomys ordii | reverse complement strand
GATTCCTCAGAACCACATAAGTAAAAAGAAAAAAGCCAGAAGTGACACTGTGGCTCAAATGGAAGAGCACTAGCCTTGAGCTGAAGAGGTGAGGGACAGTGCCCAGGCCCAGAGTTCAGGCCCCATGAACGGACCCAAAAACAAAAACAAAAACAAGAAACAAAGAATTATGTACAGAGAGATTACAGTTACGTAAGTAATGAGTACTTTTCTTGTTGAACAGTGTTACCCCCTTCCTCATTTTCTCCCACTTTCCCTCCTCCCCTCATCCTATTCCTCAGCAAGTTGTAATTTCCAACACAGTGTCTTGTGAGTATCACTGTTGCATTGGTTTTCCCTTTGTCCTAGATAATATTCCAAGGATTGTATCAGAAGTCAAGACTTCTTATGTACTTTTTAAAGTTGGAACCTCCATGGATTGTTTCTTTATGTAAAATTGATCTAAGTGTATTTTTACTTTCTTCTGTAGTGAAATCAGAGGACCCTGACAGTTCATGGAGGTTACCTGAGAGTTGCTATTTCAAGAAATTGATCTACTCTTGTACTTTTTCTATTCAGGACTGCTTTAAGCAAACACCTGAGGATTATGTCAAAATATTTGAAGACTATGAGGAAAAAAAATAAAAATGTGAGCTTTGTCATTTCAACCATATCTCTTCACATTTGATGAATATATTTCAATGAAACAAGATTTTAATGATTTATCAAAAGACGTTTTTATTGAGAGAGTATTAAACCTCAAATAGTCATTACTTGAAAATTATTAAATTTGTTAACACATTAAACACAAAAATTCATCAACCATGTATTGAATTATTAAAAATATTTACTAAATGATATCTAATGCATCTTTCTTTCAATGTATTTATATAAGTAGATATACAAATATAAAATTGATCTTATACATATATGTTATAAATACTATAAAATTTAGGTTATATAGTGTGGAATTCTTAGTTTATTTATCTAGCTTATATATTTGGAGATTTGTATTCTATCAGAAAACTCAGTAAACATTGTAAAATGGCACTTCAGACAAACCAGAGTGGTTTATTTTACTAACATTGCACTATAAAACTGAATATTTTAGGGACTGGGAAGGTGACTCAGTCGTAGAGTGCTTGCCTTGCATGCATGAGGCCCTGGGTTCAATTCCTCGGGACCACATACATAAGGAGAAAAAGCCAGAAGTGGTGCTGTGCCTCAAGTAGTAGAGCGCTAGCTTTGAGATGAGGAGCTGAGAGATAGCTCGCAGGCTAAGAGTTCAGGCCCCATGACAGGAAAAAAAATGGGTATTTTATTTTACCTTAATAGACACAGGATGTTATGTACCAAATCATTTTCTCCATTTAACAAGATCAAATTGCTGTTTAATCTGTTATGCACTTTACATCTGATCAGTGAAGGTCCTTTGTGTATTTTAAAATGTGTGTTGATTATTCACAATTTGAAATTTTTGATCATACAGTATTAATTGTTGCCTTTCTTTGCTTCTGGATTTTATGTTACAAATTTCCTACAGAGAATTCCTGAGAACAACAATCTGTGGATTATACTCAGTATCAGATTTGTGGATTGTTCTTTATCTATTTAGTACATATTTTTATTAATGGAGAAAAATAGAATTCATATTCCTTTCAGCTATATTTTAATTTTTTGAAAAATCATCTTGACTGGAGACTTGTTGTTGTTGTTGGTGGTGTTGGGGTTTGAACTCTGGGCCTGGGCACTGTCCCTCAGCTCTTCACTTCAAGGCTAGCACTCTACCACTTAAGCCACAGCACCACTTCTGATTTTCTGGTGGTTTATTGGAGATAAGCGTCTCATGGACTTTCCTGCCCAGGCTGGTCTTGTGCAGTAACCCTCAGATCTCAGCCTGCTTAGTAGCTGGGATTATGGACGTGAACCACAGGTGCTTGGCTAAGTTTATATGTTTTTTTTGTTGTTGTTGTTGTTTTGGGGGTATTTTTGCCAGTCCTAGGGCTTGAACTCAGGGCCTGGGCATTGGCTCTGAGTTTCTTTTGCTCAAGG
>NW_012267273.1:4396931-4431807 GCF_000151885.1 Dipodomys ordii | reverse complement strand
TCATCACTTACTAATTTTCACATACTATATTATCTCTAACATATATCTCTTTCTGGTTCTCAAACATGCTCAAACATTGTGTTTTAAATGCCTTGATAGGTTTGACTGAAAACTATACAAGGTAGGCGGGGTGCAAGTGGTTCACGCCTGTAATCCTACCTACTCAGGAGGCTGAGCTCTGAGAATCTTGGTTCAAAGCCAGCCCAGGCAGGAAAGCCCCTGAGACTCGTTTTTTGTTTTTTTTTGGGGGGGGGTTCCGGTCTTGGGGCCTGAACTCTGGGCCTGGGCGCTGTCCCTCAGCTCTTCAGCTCAAGGCTAACGCTCTACCACTTGAGCCACAGTGCCACTTCAGGCTTTTTTTTTCTGCTTATGTGGTGCTGAGGAGTTGAACCCAGGGCCTCATGCATGTAAGGCAAGCGCTCCACCACTGAGCCACCTTCCCAGCCCCAACCCTGAGACTCTTATGTCTAATAAACCACTCAGAAAACCAGAAATGGCACAGTGGCTCCAATGGTACAGCATTAACCTTGAGCTGAAGAGCTGAGGGACTGCATTCAGGCCCAGAGCTCAAGCCCCATTACCGACAAAAAAACAAAACAAAAAAAAAAACAAAAATATACAAGTTAGTATGATCTGATTTTTAAAAATTTTATAATAAAATATATCTTAGATTTTGTAAAATTGTGAAAATACCATACAGAGGGGTTACAATTACATGGGCAAGATAATGAGTACATTTCTTATCAAGCATCGTTGCCTCCTCCTTTGTCTCCCCTTCCCATCCCTTCCCTTCTCCCACACCCCCCTACTCAATCCTTCTCCCCCCCCCACCAACAAAGTGATCTGATTTTTAATGGTCCTTAAAATTGAGGTAATATAATGATTGGCTGAAAGTTGGGAGTATTTAATTTTTGTTGTACCTCTTCTCATGAAAGTCATCAAGTTCTTCTTTACTGAAGTGAACTTTAAAAAATGCTCCTCATTATTTTCGAAATATAAAGCAATTATTAAATTCAAGTAATCCTCACCCCAGAAAAGAAGTTACAGAAAACTGAGTAATGAAACATTATAAATGATTTTAATTGGGAACTCTCTTAATTTGAAGAATTTTAGAGACAAGAGAAACAATTGTGTTTGAAGACATTAAAATGTGTAAGAAAAGAGGGTAAAGTAACTTCTCATCCTGATCCATGTGGCAAAGCATTTAACAGATGTTAGAAGACTTGCAGTTTCCAATCCAATTAGAGTTTTTTAAGCACACTTAAAGAGGATAACAAGTTTTGTTTTTAATTAGTTAGGAAGTCATTATTTTGGTTGAGTTGGTTTGTTTTGAAAAACTTTAAAGCCAAGCCAATTTGTGTTGTTGGCTCAAATGTATTTGGTTCCAACTTTAAAAATATAAAAATGTGGGTTTTTTGTTTGTTTGTTCTGGTCCTGCTTTCTTGTTCAACCGTCCTCCTCAAAGTAAATCTCTATCAGTCCCTTCAATCCAGGAATCAATGTTAACTGGGCTTTGGGTGATTCCATTTATGTCTTATATTTGGATCATTAGAATCCTGGTTTCATTTCCATAAATAATTGTGTTCTTTTTAAACCTATCCAACAGTTACCTCACTTTAGCTTCAGGGAAACACTTTCCTGCAGTGGAAACCATTTGTTTTTGACTGGCTGCTGGTGAATGTGTTTGTTTTTAAGAGTTACAGAGGTGTTTTAAAGTACAGAGTTACTTAAAAATGAATTGAAATGCGGTAAAGAATTTAATGGCCTATTTTCACCTCATAAAAGGAATCCAGTTTCACAAACTTAAAAAAAAAATAATGTGTGTGCTCATATATGTGTGAGTATGAGTGTGAATGTGTGTGTGTGTGTGTGTGTGTGTGTGTGCTGTTCCTGAGGCTTCGATTCAGCCTGCGTTCTTTCCCTGAACTTAATTTGGCTAGCATTTCTGGCTTTTGTAGTTGTTTACTGGAAAGAAAAGTCTCATGGACTTTTCCTGCCTGCACTAGCTTCAAATGGAAATCCTCAGATCTCAGCCTCCTGAATAGCTATGATTACAGACACAAACTACTCTCTCCCCACACTATTTTATATTTCTTCTTGGCTTTCTACTGCCACTGTTTCAATCTTTCTATCATGTAGTTGGATGCCTTTAAGTCTAACCAAGATCATCTTAATCTCTGCCTCTTACTTAGTTTGGATGACAGGATCATGCAACTGCCTCCAGCTATGAGTTAAGGAAAGGTGCTCATGAACTTTTCTGCTAGGGATACCCTTGTGGCTATGATCCTCCAGATCTCAGTCTTTCAGAGAGCCAGGATTACAGATCTAGGCCATGAGCACCCGGCTCGTTATTATTAGTTTTGACTTGATGCGTAACAACTCAATTTCTCTGCATTAATATCTGTAAGACTTAATTACCTTTATCACTAATAATGAGCTTTTGTTAAGGATTTCTTATATTCTGAGCATGCTTTTAAGTGTTTTCTTGTAGTCTCAGCTAATCCTCACAAAAGGAAAATATGATACGTATTATTATCTCCATTGAGCAAAGAAGAAAAATGTGATTCAAGGTTAAGAAATATATCCAAAGGAGACAGCCAATGGGGGATTAGGAATCTTTACAATGGTAAGCAGGAATCAAGAAAGAAAAGAAGAAAAGTCCTCCTATTTACAAGAAAGGAAAAGAATCATCTGTCCTTTCACTATTCAAGCTTTAATTTTAGAACACATGTAAGCTATTTCTCTATCTCTTTGAAATGTACATAAATCCTTTTAAAAGCTAAACCTCTTGCCAAAGAAGCATCTCTTCTAAATTTAATCATCAAGGAAGATGGCTCCCCTCTACCCAGTTTCTGCAAAAATAATAACAGCCTATCCTTAGCATCAGCTTCATTTCTAGTCTAGATCTTGTCCAAAAGTTGTAACAAGTTTATTTTTTCTTTGGCTTAATCCCATTAGGTCACACAGATGGCTAATCCTGTTTTCAACTGAATTGATGTGTAACAGGTACTCAAAAGCTGTTCTTTTCTATAAGGCACTGACTCTTTATGTGGGTCTATAAATGAATTAAAAGCAGGAGGAAAGCTTGGCATTGCTATCTCTATTATTTATAAGTTTCTTGGACCATTCACCTTATAGCCTCCTTGAAATACAAGAAGGAGAAGAGGATGTATAGCAGAACTTCCTGAGGACAGAGTACCCACTAGTCAACAAACACTCATTTATCCTGACCGAGATTGCTCCTTCAAGTGATGAGAGTGATACCAACTTCCCCGGAATCCCTCTGCAAATCTAGACGAGATAGGAATCAGTGAAGTCCACAATGATGAAAATTGTTTCACTGTGCATATCCATCCTTTCCTTAAGTTCATCCTCTAATAAAACTCAAGATTCTGTTTGCATTTCAATAATGGGCTGAAGTGCTTACTTAGCCTCTTATGGGAAGCATTTTCCATTTTCATTAATATTTATCTCATGTATTCAGTGTGTTGGATTGAGTGGCATGATCTGACATGTAGAACACCTGGAGATTGGGCCTAGGCCTGGAACCTGAAACTACAATTTCAAATGTATAAATATACTTGTATATTGCTTACTTGTCTGCAGAACCCATATACAAGGATTGTTTCTTCTGGACTTCATAAAAGGCCTATATGAATAGTGAGGTTCTTGTCTTTGCAATCTCTTTTCTGGTTGTTTGTACAGTGCATCAAATTCTTAATGAACGCTTCAACTGAAAACCTAGAAACAATTAGTATGAGTAGGAAAGTCTGTTACTAATTGAATCTTTCCAACAACAATCAGTATGGAGACTGGTGATGTTGAACATCATCTGAGCCACAAACTTCCAAAAGATCTAGAACTTGTAAGTAATGTCCATAAATTTTACTCTTCCTGAAAGAGACTAATCAAGAAGAACCCTTGTTTCTCACATATTTAAAACACATCACCTCCATTTTTTTCATGGATCTCGACATAGACAGTTGTTGAATTCTCTTTATAAAATTCAAAGCCCTCTTTGTTTATGCAACATGTTTTTCTTCATAAGTAAAAGTTATTATTTCAAATAAACATGGTACAGTGCATTTTGCATTTAACAATGCCAACATACTTGTCAGCTATTTTTCTTTCTTTCTTTTCTTTCTTTGCTTCTTTCTTTCTTTCTTCTTTCCTTCCTTCCTTCCTTTCTTCCTTCCTTCCTTCCTTCCTTTCTTCCTTCCCTCCTTCCTTCTTTCCTTCCTTCCTTCTCTCTCTTCTCTCTCTCTTCTTTCTTTCTTTCCTTTTTTTCTCCTTTATTGTTTAAATAAAAAATTTTGTCAACAGAGCCCCAAGTTGAGAAGTTGGGGGAAGGATGCTGCTTTTACTGAATCCCATTAGACTAAATCTAATCACTCTTCAGAGAAGTTCAATTAGGACACAATCATAGAAAAATAGGAAAGGTGTTTACTCAGTATAAATGCATAAGTAATAGGAGGGCTACCTTGCTTCAACCTGTTTTGGGGGATTAACTACAGATGGAACAAAAGTTGGGGAGAAGGCAGGAAGGATATATGGTTAAGCCTTCTTGTTTGGTCTGTGTTCTTGCTGAGCTGGATCTGTGGGAGTCTACTGCTTCTGGGAAAGTCTATCAGTTGAGGGGCAATTAGATTCCCATCATGATGTGAATGGTCCTACTTAGCATGGGGCAGTCTAATGTTCTATTGTAGAGTATTATTCACACTTAGGGTGCTATCACATTATGAAGTAATCTACCTCCAAAGCAGTTTTGGGTAAAACTCCTTAAGTGATTAACATGCCTGTATGTAGCATTCAACAAGAATCTGACCCAACATTTTAAGGTAGTAAAGAAGACAAGGCAAGCGTGTCAAGCTTTTATCTTGTCTCAAGAGAAAAGTTAATGCATTTTAGATTAAAAAAAAAAAACAGCTTCTAAGTCCTATTTCAATTCATTCTCAGGTTATTGAATACTTTTTAATTGGATTGGCAACAACATCTGTATTTTCTCTCTTTTGGAAATACTTCACTATTTAATTGATCCACACAATAATTAATCAGATCTTAGTGTTAATTCATTATTGAGCTGCTTTTCCTTCTTTAACTCAGGTGTGTTGTGAAATACCCAACGGCCATTCAAATCAAGGCAAGAAAATCCCCTTGGTCACAGCATGAGGAACATCAGCCACTCACCCCCATTTGTGTTGGCAGAATCCCAGACACTGAGAGAAGTAGGAAAGAGGAAGTTTCACATGTATCTGAGTTCAAGACACTAGTATGAAGAAGCTAACTTGAAGTGAGTTTTCCAACTTCATATTTTTCCAAGTACTCCTATCAGAAACGGAAAACTTCCTTAGTTTTACTTCAAAGTCCCACATCCTAAAGTAAAGAAAATTTTTTTAAAGTTAATTTCTGATCAAGTCCTAATTGTTTAGAATCAATTACAAATATTTTGATCTGCTCCATCAGTCATTTTTGTCATATTCAAAGCTGTTAATTAGTAAAATGTGAAATATAATCTAATTTGAAATTTAAGCTTTTAAATCATATTAAAATATTCCAAATTCTTTTTAAATTATGGGTAGTTTAATGCTAACTAAATCAATTGCTTTTCTAACCAATCAAACAGTAGTAATCAGATAATAATTGCCCTGATTGTGGTGATTGTGTCCTCTTGCTAGCATCACTGGAGCAGGAAGTCCCTCTTGAGCACTTCTCCAGAGATTTCTGTGAGTCATCTCCATGCCACGATTGAGAGCTGAGCCTCCTGTAATTGCTATGTAAGGAAAGGGCAGCTGCTCTGCTGGCTCTACTCATTCACACTCCAGGGACAGCATTGACTCTCATGCAAGGTTTCATTTAAAGGCACGCTTAAAATAATAAATTCAATAATATAACTGTAAAATATCTGTTAAAGATAGAGCATAAGTTAGACTAT
Organism: Dipodomys ordii; assembly: GCF_000151885.1. Lineage (NCBI taxonomy): Eukaryota > Metazoa > Chordata > Mammalia > Rodentia > Heteromyidae > Dipodomys > Dipodomys ordii. Next base: position 4,425,875 of record NW_012267273.1, on the reverse strand, counting down.
ACTAAACATTTTTCCAAATTTTATAACATTTGGGTTCTTTTGGCAAAGAATTAATGATTTACTTTCATTTATTTATTTATTTCTGAAAACAAGTTTCACTATTGTTTTCAGAAGGCGTGCAGTTCTCCTGCTTCTACTTTCTGAATTCTGTGATTATAGATATATTGACAATAGCAGATTAATAACTTCTGTAGATTAATTAAATGTATGCAGATCTGGGAATAATGTCTTTAGTACCTACTACTTAACCAGAGGAGATAGTAGGGTTAGAGTTTGAGGACATCTCACAGCAAAAGTGCAAGGCCCTATCTAGAAGGGGAAAACAAGAAAAATACTAAAGCAAAATAAGGCTGTCAGCATGTGTTAAGTGATATAACATTTGCCTAGTTAAGTATAAGAGACTGAGTTCAAAGTCCAGTATCATGCTAAAAAGGAACGTGTGCAAATCAACAATGAATAAATGCATGCTAAAATAAACAAGTGGAGGCAAGATTTTCCCACTGGATTTAAGTATTGATAACATTGGAATCATTTACAATTTGTCATGTATAGGAATGCCCTTGGCTGTATTCCAATTAGGGACTAGTAATTTGAATCTGAGAAGTTTATATCCCAATGAATATTCATTCAAACTAATTACAATATTTAGTCCTGTCAAAACATCTTGCATGAGGTGATGAAAAATGTTCGACTAGAGGAAATCAGAACATACCATATTTGACCACTGGAGGGAGCTTGCCTAACTCAGTGCTCCAATTCTCCCATTTGGAATTCCTTTTTCTTTTTCTTTTTCTTTTCTCCTTTATTTTCTTTCTTTTTATTTGATAACACATCTCCTTAACTCTGTTAAGTGTTTCTCATTAGTTCTTCTTTCCAAACAGTCTAGAGTTCCTGGAGAAGAAGTGTTGTAATTTGATTTAGGATATTTATATTGGCATCTCTTATTTACTCTGTCTTTGTATTTTGATGGTACTAAGGTTTGAATTCTGGGCCTCCTATTTGCTAGGTGGGAATTCAGTCACTTGACCCACTTTGATTAGGGTATTTAGAAAAGTTCTCACTAAAAGAAAATATTTTAGTTGCTAGCTAACTATGGCAAAAGAAAAAGAAACACTGGCATGTAGGAAAGAACTTTATAGCTAGAGATAAAATCAGTGATTTGGGGAGTTTCCAAGAATTTCTGGGAACATACAAACTATCAAGTGGATTCCAGAAGGAATAATCAGTTATGAAAATGTTAGGAGATAAACCTCAACAAATCAGTGCAAGAACCTCAACTGATGTTGAGAGACCAACGCACCTATTTAGTTTTCAATGTGAGACAGAACTCAGAAAACATTGGCCAAAGAATTGATAATATGATTGGTACTTAGATCCACAGTCTACTTCTTTAAAAATCTTAAGGTCCTGGGTTAATAATTTTGTTGCTTTGTATGTCCCTCCCCCTACAGTATAACCCCAGTTTTCACTATATTTGATGATGGTATAATTTGGGGAGGGGAAGGGAAAAAACAAATTGTTTAAATAGGGATACAGATGGACCCATTGCAACAATGAAATGTACAAGATGCTATGTCGAAAAACGGACTTTACAACCTTGGCGCCAGGGGTCGGGGTAGTCCTGTTGTTGGGAGGGCAGGGATGTTAGGGGAAAAAACAAAAGAGGAGGCAACAGTGCTTGATAAGAAATATACTCATTGCAACAATGAGATGTACAAGTCATTATGTTGAAAACGAACTTTACAACTTTGGTGCGGGGTGGGGGGGAGCGGGGAGGATTGGGGGGTCTGGAGGAGGATGGAAGGGGATGGGAAGGGGAAACAAAGGAGGAGCTTACAATGCTTGATAAGAAATGTACTCATTATCTTGCCCATGTAATTGTAACCCCTCTGTACAGTATTTTCACAATAAAAAAAAGAAAGAAAGAAAGAAAGAAAAGAAGAAAGAAAGAAATATACTCACTACCTTGCTCATGTAATTGTAACCCCACTGTACGGTATTTTCACAATAAAAAAATGATTATAGGGGCTGGGGGTTTAGCCCAGCGGAAAGGGCCCCCCCTCCCCGGCGAGTGCAAGGACCTGGGTTCGGTCCTCAGTCCTGGAAAAAAAATTATTAATAATAAAAAAGAAATGAACTAGTAACACTAAAGAAAACTTTCTAAGTAAATATAATAAACAAAAAGTGCTTTGTGTACTTTAAAAATATTAATATGTATACTCTTTACTAATAAAAGAAAATCATATAACTAAAGCATATTACAAATTGACTTTCAATTATAAAATTTTGGTAGATTACAATTCCTTATATTTGAATTTTATTCTATGTTGCATAGTCTTATATACGTATACAATAGTGAGAGTATAATACATATGACTAGTTGAAGTATAATGAGGATTTTCTCTTAATTAATATGGGTGATAGTAAATGTAATCAAAATTGAGCATACATTAACTTAAAAGACAATAATCATGCATAAACACATTTGTTTACATACAGTTAAAATTGTTCAGTTACAAAGAACATTTATAACACACAGTTATTATGGCTGACTCTGTAATGCACTGTATTCTTTTAACTTAGCATTTTAAATTGCACGTGAATTCACACCTATAAATATATCTGATAACTTTGTGAACACAGTTGACTTACTTTCCTATAAAACAGTGTTAGGGAAAGAAAATAGAATAAGTTGGCATTTTAATTTCATTCAAATCAGTTCTGTAAATTTATTCTTCAGAAATAGAATTATGGCTTACAGATTAAGTTGTAATTACAATACTTATTAATACTTAAAACTAGTCTAGACAATCTGTATTACTTTAATAAGATATACCTTCTGGAAGATCCATAATTTAAGTATGTGAGGATCTCTTACTTGGTTGAATGTTTTGTTAACCAAAAATACTACCCAATTCAGCCTTTAAAAGCTCAATAAGAAGCCTGGCGCCAGTGGCTCACGCCTGTAATCCTAGCTGCTCAGGAGGCTGAAATCTAGGATCACTGTTCAAAGCCAGCCCAGGCAGGAAAGTCTGTGAGACTCTCATCTCCAATAAACCATTAGAAAACTGGAAGTGACACTGTGGCTCAAGTGGTAGAGCCCTCACCTTGAGCTGAAGAGCTCAGGGACAGTGCCCAAGCCCAGAGTTCAAGACCCATGACTGAAAAAAAAATACAGTAAGAAAGACCATATCAAACTGTATTTCTCAAATGTCAGTTACCAAGTTCCTATCTCAGTTGATTAACTGGAGTAGCAAAATACACTCATTTCAGAGGTTTAAATTTTCCCTCCTAAAAGAACAATAATTTTAGGATATATGCATGGTGACAAAAAAATTGACATTTCTCCTATAAAAGAAACTAAAGACAGGCAAAATATTATACATTCTCAGGATACCATAACTTATACACTTAACTGAGCTTTTATATGTGTGCAGGTCAGTTTTTCTATTCGATTATATTTTTCTGAATTTATACTTTACATCACTCAGAAAGCTAACCAACCATTCAACAAACCATCCAACAAACAGCCTACATTATATCTGACATATAATTCCCTATTTCAAGCTTGATCAGTGACCTGAATGGAACTTTTTTCCCAGATGTTTTCATTAATGTATTGGTATGATAGATCAAATCGATTTTAGTGCTGCAGTTTTAACCTAGCAAAAATCCTGTATACCTGATTCATTCATTACAGATATTTCTATCAGACTTACATTTGCCAAGGAGGAAATCATATAAAATATGAAGAAATATTGTCAAAATAAAATAAGCTGTGACAACTTCTTCTGAGATTATAATCTTTTGAATAAAAAATTGCAGCAATCTTGATTTTGAGCATGTTTTAACACCTTCAATGTTATTGTTATTGCCAGTTGCTTTTTGAAGTAGAAATGAAAATAATACAAATGCAGTTTCACTTGGGGAAAAAAATGTTCAAGGTAGAATTAGTTACTTATAAGCAGGCTTCATGCCTCACACCTATAAATGAAGCTACTCAGGAGGGTGAGCTATGAAGAATCCCATTCAAGACCTGCTTGGACAAAAAAGTTCTCTAGACTCTCTTTATCTCCAACTAACCAGGGAAAAGCAAGATTGGAGTTGTGGCTCAAGTGATAGTGCCAGTCTAACAATACAAGAGGTCCTGAGTTCAAGCCACAATACTGCCAAGAGAAAATAATCACTAAATAGATGACCAGCCTGTTTATATTTTCATTATCTTGTGGAAATAAGATTAGAATAAAGAGACTAATGATATCTAAGAGTTATTGGAGGGGGGGATGCCTGAGAAAAGGGAGAGAACTTCCACTTCCAATCAACAAAGCTTTCTGTGAGAAGACAAAAGTAGAAATGAACTATTCAGCCTTTTCTTCAAAAGAAATGCACAAATAAAAAAAAAATAATATTGTTCACTGGATTGACATCACACCAAAATTGCTGAGGTAACACATGATTTTTATGAAAAATAATCAAATACAATTAATTTTTGTATTTCTAATTTGGGTATAATTTAATGTGTGTGTGTGTGTGTGTGTCTATTTCTGTTTTCTGAGGATTGAGCTCAAGGCCTGGGTGTCCTTGCTGACATTTTTCACTAAGGGTAGCACTCCACCATGTGAGCTACAACTCTATTGATTGTTATTGGAGAGAAGAGTCACATGGATTCATGCCCAATCTGGCTTTGAGCCTTGATCCTCAGATCTCAGCCTCATGAATAGCTTGGATTATAGGCATGAGTCTCAGAGCCTTGAATTAATAATTTTAAAATTAATAAATAGACCTGTGTGTTTATTTCTGAGTTTACTCTTAAAGAAAGCAATATTTTACTGTTAATTTTGAAGGATTTACAATTTATATTATAACTATAGTCCATTTCAATTACTAAAATATTGTGGCTATATTTCATTAACATGAAAAATTAGATGCATGTTTTAGAAGCAAATCTGTTCATAACTGCAAACTTGCTATCTATATTTTGATGGTATGCATATAATGATAGCTATTTTTCACATTTGATAAATAAAATTATAAACAGTGAAATCATTATCTATTACTAAGGCTTTCTTAACACAATTATTTTACAGTCAGTTTAGTATCTTTGTAAGTTATATTTGAATGTGTTAAAAATATTGTGGATTTTTTTCTCCTCAGAGTTCAGTTTTTTCTATTTTATTTAATTAGCTTTTCAAGCACAGAGTTACTATGTAGCTCAGTCTGGTATCCAACTCATAATCCTTCTACCTCAGGCTCCATAGTGCTTGGATTATAAGTAGGTACTACTCTGCCAAGCTTCAGAATTTTATTTTAATTACATAAGGGAATTGAGCATTTGAAACATGAATGTTATATAGTATCAATATATGGAAATGTGTTCAGTGCAGAGCATTATTTATTTTAATATTTTTCCTCATTTAGAAGAAAATAAATATTCATTATATTCAATCTTAAATTTACTTATAAAATAGGTATTTAAGTACTTCAAATGTAAAAGAAGAAAGCAGATTTTTGTTAATTAATTTTTACTATTTTTCAAAGCTATAATTTATATTTCTTATCTCTATGTTAGTGCTTCAAACTGCTTAAAAACTAATCAAAGTGAAATTCAAAATATTGTGAGGGAAGTAAAAGTAATCCCCCCTAAAATGCAATTAGAGAACATTAAAATGATGAAGACTTATTTTGAAAAGTATCTTTAAACTGCCAAAACTATTCCTTACTTACAAAATTATATTGAATTCAACATAGATATTATGAAAACCAGTGTTTTCTACAAAATTCTCTTTCAAGCATCATATATCATTTCTTATTTATTTTTCCAACACTTCTTTCATGCATATGATGATGTGTATGTTTTACATATCTTGAATGTTATTCTGCCTTCAGTTTCTCATGAACACAATTATCCCATCCTTGAAGGGATAATTTTCCCATGGTACTTAGAAGGCAATGCATTTAAAATAATTTCTTTGTTTCTACTAACTTTCATTCAAAATATCTCTGAGAATGACTCACTACTTTCCTTTCTATTTCAACAGACTATCCAAAACTATCATATCCCTGTTGTAAAGTCTCCAGGGATTCTAGTGTCAAATTCAAGTAGAAGATTGAAAAAATAATAGAAATTCTAGAAAGATGTGTAACAATAGTAAAATCTTCAATTTTCAAAAGTCTAACATGTGATATTTAAATTTAAATAAAGCTATACAGAAAACAATGGAGAAATAATTATTGAAAATGGTCTCAAATTAGTGAAAGACAAAAAAGTCATAACATCTCTGAACAATATAATCCCATAGACATCCACATAGAAACTGCAAAAATTCTCAGGCTATGAAAAATATCCTAAAATCAGTTAGAGAAGTCAACAATCATTGATTTTGTCATAAGAAAAACAATTTAAGTGGCTTTAGATATTTTATCAGAAACTAACAAAAAGACAGAAAAGAACAGTGGATCATTTTTAACAAGTTTATATAAAGAAATTTAAACAAGAAGTTTCATCATCGGTGGATATATTGAGAATGAACACAAAATCAAGGCATTTTCAGATGTAAAAAAATTAAAGTACTTTCATAAATGATACAAAACTAAAATGACATCAACAGTAAACAATAGTAATATACATGGTAAATTTCTTGGTCTGTGTAATAAATACTTTTCTTCTTGAGTTCTTTCAATATGCTTGATGTTTTATAAGAATATTTGATGAGCCACTTAAATGTAGGTAGATGTAAATAGACACTCATCACATAAAAGAGAAGAGAGTGAAATATCAATATGCTGATAAGGTACTATATAGCACTTGCAGGTAAATTATTGATTCTAAGTAGAGTTTCTAAGTTCAGAATGACAAGCATCAGGGCTTGAACTCAGCACATTACTGGATTTGCTTAACATTTTGCTGGCCGAATGGAGAAGCTGACTTCTCTGAACTGGCTGGCTTCAAATAGAAATTCTTCAAGTATCAGCTTACTCAATATAGCTAGGATTTACAGGCATAATTCTCCAGCACCAGAGAGGAATGAATATTTTAACCACTATATAAACCATTTCACAAATATGATTATTCAAAGAGACACAACAAAAAATACAGTAGAACAATTAAAATAAAGGTAAAATCAACCCAAAGGAAGTAGAATCAAAGCAACAAAAAGCAAGCACAAAAAACTAAGACAAATACCTATAAGAAAAAAATACATATATCCATATATGTATAATTCAAGTATTACTCAGAAGTATTATGTAAGACAAAGTCAACGCCAGATGAAGGAATCAATGTAAGTTCAATCAAACTACTTCCTTGTGATAATCATTACGCAGTTCCTAATCTCTCAGAAAAGCTTTTTCTCTCTCATAAATTAACATAAAATATCTATGTGATCTATACACTGTCTTTCAACTATATCTACACTCATGTTGGGGCATTTTCCTATGAAATACAAGCAACTTTGATTAATGGTTTTTGTTTGTTTAATTTGGTGGGGTCAAAGAAATTCAACAGATTCAACAGGGGAAAGGTAGCCACTGTAAACAGAAAAGACACAGCAGGTCACAGACAAAAAAATATTATAAAGGCTCCAACCCAGGCTAGGGTCGTATCTTGCTTCTTACTTTGGAAGAAAGATAGGAAGGGATAGCTTCTTCTTGTAAGGTTACTAGAAGAGTTGGCTCGATATGGAGGAAAGGAGCTTTGTATCTCCTCAGGCCAGCTACTGGTACCCAACTTTGTGATGAAAGTATGTAAACCTCAGGGAGATGGAGAAAGCTCTGGAAAGCATTGGAAGGCATAAATCTATCTCATGTCATCAGAATCCTTCACAATACGGAATACCATGTATCAAGCTAGTAATCTTCAGCAAGGTGAAAGGCAGGTGACTGAGTTATGCCTTTCATTCCTCCCTGGAAGTTAAGAATAAAGATGTGAAAAAGACAGTTATTGCTTTGGGAACCACATTAGCAGTGTAAGATAAGACAGAAGTGACAACAGATCTTACTAGAAAAAGGTTTGAGAACATCAGGGGAAAGACCTGTGATAAGTGCACACATCCAGGGAGATAGGAGGGAGAGAGCAGGCCACAGGCAAGACCCCTTTCCTCTTGAAATGACTAGAAGTGACAAAGGTAAAAATACTACCTTCTGTTGGGAATAAGTCTTGGGGATAGTTAGATAGGAAAAACAAAATTAGCATGGAGAATGAACTCTTGACTGTCACCCTAACTTCCAAACAGGTTATACATATATATATAAGATAATCTGAGAAGCATCAGAGCATAGAGATGTCTTTGCCCAGACTTCAACATCTATCAACTTTTCTGAGCTCCTCTGCTCAGAATTAAATAGGTGGGTAAAGTGGAATGGGAGGAGACTGTCAATTCTTGACAGAGATATCTCCAATTCTTGATATGATAACAAATTCCTCTTAGCCCCCACTTCTGTGAGGGGACAGACTGCTGACCACTCCTCACTCCACTTCCCCAAGGCCGTTTTCCATTTTCTGTGCATGTTTGCACCCACATCTGTAGTATCCTGAATGTTTCCATACCTGGACCTCCTAGGAAGGAGGCACGGCACAGTGAATTTTAGAAAGTTACCAGCAAATGTTGGACACTCTTAGTTCCTCCTACAGAGTAAAGTACACCCAGAGTAGTTTCTTGAGATAGTCCGCTGACCAATCCCATCTTACTAATTCCAATTATGTGTCTGCCCCCTTCTTATTGCATAGGTACAACAGGCAATTTTACAAAGACCAAGACACGTGGGGGAATTAGTATAAACACTTTTGCTGAAGGAGAGGGCTTGGTGGAAGGAGGGAGAAAAGAAAAATGGAAAAAAAGGAGAGCACCAGTGTATTTCTGGGGGCCAGGAAGAACTTACTGAACAAAGTAAGTACTAGAATAGAAATATCTTTCAAATGAATTCAGAAAATCAGGAAAATGCATAGTGGCTATAATTTCCAGAGTTTTCTCAAAACTCAGAACCTGGCTTCCATGAGCATAAAGCAGCAATGACCATGGATCATCAGCCTGTCTCTTAGAAAAGGTGTTGATAGTTAAACCCCAGAACTGGCTTGTTCACTTCTCAGGATGGACAGCTGAGCTTTCTGCTCCAGCCTGATAGCTGGCTGCATGAACCACTTTCTTCTTGGCAACATACTGTGTAGGAATGTAAATGAAGCTCTCCTTCTGAGGGTCCCTCTTAGCACTCCAGATGGCTATACCTGGATGAAAAATAAACTCTCTAGGTCTGAGAGGTTGGTGGAAATGAGTGTAGCCTCTGGTACTCTTAGGAGAGAGGCCATAGCATATCAGCAAAGCAGAGGTTCTGGCCAGTTGTCAATATCCAGCCCCTTAGGACTAGTCTTGGTAAGCAGATCCCATTTCTCCTGGCTCAAAGCTGCAGAAGATAGCTTAGGTTTCCAGTAAAAACCTGTCAGACCTGATCTTCAGCTTCATTGGAAATCTCACTTCCCTCCTCTCCTTATTCAGATATACTTCCTTCTCTTCACATCTCATTCTTGTTGGGAAAGTTCTTATCTGTAAGGTAGGCAATTCTTTAACCTTTTCTTTATTGCTTGGTTAGTTCCTGACAGCAGTGAACTCTTGAGGTCATACCTTCTTTGCACAGGAAGCCAGTGGCTAAATGAATATTCCAGGCATGGAGCTATGTTCAGTTCCCCACATTGACAAGGTACATCATCAGGAATGAGGACAACAATTTGGTACTTCTGAATGTACATAAGGAAATGGAGAACCAGATGCCAGTGGCTTATGCTTGCAATCCTAGCTACACAAGAGGCTAAGATTTGAGAATTGCAATTTAAAGCTAGCACGAGCAAGGAAAGTACATGAGACTCTTATCTCCACTTAACCACCAGAAAATCAGAAATGGCACTGTGGCTAAGTGGTAGAGCTCTTCCCTTGAGCTCAAGAGCTGAAGGACAGCGACCAGGCCCAAAGATCTAAAAATAAGTAAAAGGGGAAGATTTGTTACATAGCATAATAAAAAATGAGGAAGCCTAGGATTGTGGACCCAAACACTGCAGTTCTTACGTGGGGGACGAGAACTCCAAAATATAGTAGTTACAAAAAGAAGAGAATGGTGGGAGAGTCATAAAAATGCTCCTGGATCTCCAGTTTCTGAGTCACCTTCTCTTCTTATATTTATCTGTATAATGCCTCTTCATTTTGAAGTATCATCTCTCATTTTGCCCTTTTCACTCTGCTAGATGCTTTCAAAACTGTTGGAAATTGTTAGTTTGTTTACATTTTCCAATAGAATGAAAGTTCACTTTTCAACTGTCCTTGATTGTCTTGTTCTCACTGATGGCCTTGATGTTGATCAACAGTGCTTTGTAGAGCGCACCTACACAATAAATTACTTTCAAGGGTCTCCACAAGTTTTCTTGCGGTGCATCATTATATAAATTGTAGCTTTAAAGACACAAAATAACTTCCAGAAATAATCTAAACACAATTCTTTCATTTGTAACTTATTAATATGTCTATGTTATTAGTATCTTCCCCAAATAAGGCTTTCCTTTTTTATTGTGAAAATACCCTAGAGAGGGGTTACAATTACATGAACAAGGTAATGAATACATTTTTTATCAAGCATTGTTGCCTCCTCCTTTGTTTCCCCTTCCCATATCTTCCCATCCCCTGCCACGCCAAAGTTGTAAAGTTCATTTTTCAACATAACGTCTTGTACATCTCATTGTTGCAATGGGTCCACCTGTTTCCCTATTTAAACAGTTTGTTTTTTTTCCCTTCCCCTCTCCTTCCTCCATATAAATGTCTATAGCATGAGAAGTTTCTAGAGTCATCTACACATAAAGAGAATTAGAGAAAATAAAATTAGCTTTTCTTACTAGCAGAAAGCATATTGGACTTTGGTAAAAAGTTCCAAGAGAAATCAAAGTAAAATGATATACTGTAATTAAAAGTAATAAGGAAGAAATGAATATACAATAACCAGGGTACCAAATTCAAATACAGTGATAACCAGGGATAAATCACGGGGGGGGGGACATAAAAGTGTAAAATAAATCACATAGTACCTTAAAAACAACAACAAAGCAAGATCTCTCGTTTCCATGTCTTGGAGTTCATCTCGCTTAACTTCATCTTATACGGTCATATGTACATAGCTGTTAAGGTATTCTTATGATCTGAGCAGCTATTCTTCATGCAGAGTTTGAGAAGATTGTAGAGCTTGAGAAAATTGTAATGTGAGGCCAGCCTGCCCCCCTCACAAAAAACACCTAGGAGTGTGGTATGAATAATAAGCTAGGAGTGGTGGTATGTGGTCTTAGGTACCCAGGACTATGAAGATCAGAGGCTAGCCCATTGAGAAATGGAATGTAAATCTAACTTGGCATCTACCTATAAAAACAACTCAAGCATAAAACATCTAGGGCCATTGTACAACTGGTAGAATGCTAGCCAAGCAAGTTTGTAATCTTGTTTTCAAATCTCAGTATTACAAAAAAATAGGAAGAAAGAAAGTGTTAAAAAGACAAAGTGATATGAGAGTAAAACATGGAAACACTTACTAAGAGTTTTGTGTACACATACATACACACACACACACAGTTTGGGGAATCATAGAATCTAGAAAGGAAAGAGATCTAAAATTAAATATTAACTTGATTCGGTTGAATCCATTTTGTAAATACACTGAAATGTGCTTTTAGATGGAACACACTGAACTATTAAAGACATAGAGCAAAGATTTTGGAAAAGAGTGAGAGCATACTATCATGTTCTATCTACTATCAGGGTAAAGTGGAAATAAATGATGTTAGATGGCATAGCACTTTCTGCACTCCAGGTAACCAACAAATATTAGTTCAATGGATGAAAGGTAAACTACAGGGATTTTTGAGGACCATTACAGTATGTACTCAATCTCAATACTTCTCATCTCTTTCTTTGGAAAGATAGTCTGCTCCTCTACACTCCAAGTTAAACATGGGATCCAGTTAGACCAATAACTGTTTCACTCAAATGTATAAAAAGATTTTTCTGGGGATGATTAGCTAAGCCAAATCAAGCCAATCAGGATTATTCAATTGAAATGTTAAATTAGAAACTAAAATCATTGGTTTGGTCTTATCATTGAATTTTGAGATTGAGAATACAACACTGTCATACTTCCTGTATCACAGGCTGATTATGGGGAAAATATTAGGGCATTTACAAATAAACAGAAGTGTCACGAGCCAAAGGAACATATGTCCACAATTTGCATATATTTTCTTTTGCCCAAAGAGAACTTAGTAAGCATGGCTTTCAAGAGTCCCCATCCAGTTATATAAGGAGATAGAATGACTAATACAAGAACACACAATCTGTAACAATGCCACCTTCTCCTTTTGGAATAGAGCAGCCTGTAAGAGAAGTATTGTAATGAGAATTCTACTGTTATTGACTTTGAGCATGGTTGAGTCTATGGTGGTTCACTGAATTGGGGATTCGCATACAAATTTCACTTGGATCCAATACGGAAGACATTTTTTTACACTTACTGCAAATTAATGAAAACCATTGGTGGTTTGTCCAAACAAGCATAAATAATACATTGAACAAGATAACCTCTAACACTTCTACCCAATAGTCCCTGCCTTTCCCCACTCCAACATTAACTTCCATTTTGTAGATGGTCTGTTCATTCTACTGATTATTCTTTGGGTGAGCAAAATCTTTTTTTTTTTTTTTTCTGCTGGTGACAGTATTTGAAATCAGGTCCTAACATAATCATTTGGCTTTCTTACTTAGGATCAGCACTCTACTCATTGAGCCATGACTTTAGTTTATCTTTATTCTGGTTAATTGGAGACAGGATTTCATTTTTTTCCCAGATGGGCTGAAACAAACCAAAATCCCCCAGGTCTCAATCTCCTGAGTAGCTAAGATTACAAGTGTGAGCCACCCAGCTCCAGTGGCTAATTCTTGATTTTATATCCTGTATTTTGGGAGTTATGTGCAGGTGATTGTTGCCAGTTGCCAGAGCTCATTTATTGAGTATTTCCTTCATTTTCTTCTAGTAATTTCAAAGTTTTAAGTTTTAAATTAGGATATTCATTTTTAGCTGATTATTGTACAGAGTGAAAGACAGAAGTTAGGTTTTACTTTTCTACATGTGGATGAGCAATTTTCTCAGTCCCGCTTGCCAAAAAGGCTGTTCTTTCTCCAATGTATATTTCTGGCACTGTTGTTGAAAAGCAGTTGGATTCAGATGTAAGGTTTAGGAGGAATGGTGATACATCTTGTTGTTCAGGATTTATCTGGTTATTAGGGAATTTTGTGCTTTTTTTTAAAAGTAAATTTTATATTAAAGTGTAGGATCTTACTACTATTCTTGAATTTTTAGTTTGTTTGGAGCAATATAGCTATATTTGAAATATTAATTCTTCCATGTCATATATATAGTAGATTTTAAGATTAATTTTCTAATTGTGTTATGTTTGTAATTGTATTGTGTGAAGGGGAATGTTTTCCTTTGCCTCAGTCTTTTTTATTCTTAACAAAAGTTGTTAAATCACAATCTATCCTTAATCCAAACTTTGAGTGAATGCTAGTAATTAAGTAATTAAGTAATTTTTACCTAGAACTGATGGCATGCATCAGAAAAGTCTTGACTCCTCAGGCAGACATTCAAAAGCTGTATCATCTTATGTTAAAAAACAAAAACAAAACAAAACAAAAACTATTCAAGCTTCTTTGTATCCTCCTTTGTCTCCTCAAAAAAATATGACTTTTAAATGATCAACCCTTAAATGTGTACTTTTGCCATATATCTAGTCAATCTTTTGACTTTTCCATTTATTTTATGTGTGTTTTTTATTTATTTTTATGTTTTTATTGGAAAAATAACATATATTTTATTTAATTGAATTGAATTTTTGTTTCATTTTGTTTTCTACTGGAGACTAAACTCTGAGCAGCATGCATCCTAAGGTCAGCCCTGTCACTGAGTTCCATCTGTAGCTGATTTTATTTTAATAGGCCAAATCATTTTTGAAATGATAATTGTTCTTTTTTTAAACCATTTCCATATAGATACAAATACATGAATAAAGAAGATTTCTCAGAATCACTGAAGCGTTCTTCTCTGCTTCCATGAAAATTCTACAAAGGTAGGATTTTTGTTGGATGGTTAAATGAAGGATTCAGAAAATGGAACACATTTCTGAGATAGATGAAAGGCAATATATAATTTTTGTGTTAAGATTTTCCATTTGTCATAGATTAGGGCTCTGTAATTTTAACCAGTCTTTTTTCAATATTCATAAGGTTGGATTGGCTTTATTAAGTGCTGACTTCATTAATGTATTTCTCTTGCTTTCTAGCCTCATTTGTCTCTACTAATAATATCATTTCAAGTGAAGCAGATAACTGTGAAACTGTCCTTGCCCTTCATCCATGTGGTTTAACAGATCCAGTGGTATTTGACTACCTGCTGCAAATAGGAGTGCTGTAAGAAGATGTTAGAAGAATTCTCTTGAGGCAGTTTACTGCAAACCTTTAGGGTTTGAAATAAAATTGTACCATCTGCTGCAAATATTCTTGCTTTACAAAACAGCCTTTAACTTACTATTCAGTCTTTAGTCGATGCTGCAAACTTGACTTTTAGCCAGAAAGTTCCCATGAGATTTAAGAGGCTCAGCATGAGTGGAAAGTTATCTAATCCAATAAGCTGCAAGCCTGGGCCACAGACTCAACAGTATCCAATGATTAAATGGAACTGCGATATATATATATATAGTGTAGTGTGTGTGTGTGTGTGTGTGTGTTTCTTGGGCTAAAGAGATTCTGCAAGTGTAAGCAGGTTACTTGGCCAAGCAATACAAATGTCAGTAGCCCTGATGCTGTATATATGGCACTTCCCTCTAGATTTTGAACAGGGAGACTGAGGAGAAAAAAAAAATAAAACAAGTATGGATTGTCCTGCTCTTTTTTTTTAATTGTGAAAATACCATACAGAGGGACTACAATTACATGGGCAAGGTAATGAGTACATTTCTTATCAAGAATTGTTGCCTCCTCCTTTGTTTCCGCTTCCCATCCCTTCCCATCTCCCACCCCCCCAAAAGTTGTAAAGTTCATATTTTGACATAACGACTTGTACATCTCATTGATGCAATGGGTCCAACAGTATGCCTGTTTAAACAATTTATTTTTTCCCTTGCCCTCCACAAATTATACCAACATCAAATACAGTGACAGCAGGGGTTATAATAGTACTTTCTAGGGCTGGGAAGGTGGCTCAGTGGTAGAGCACTTGCCTTGCATGCATGAGGTCCTGGGTTCGATTCCTCAGCACCACATAAGCAAAAAGAAAAGAGCCAGAAGTGGTGCTGTGGCTCAAGTGGTAGAGCACTAACCTTGAGCTGAAGAGCTGAGGGACAGAGCCCAGACCCAGAGTTCAGGCCCCATGATGGACCCCCCCCATCCCCCGCCAAAAAAAATAGTACTTTCTAAAAGTAGATGGCTGCAGTATTATGTGCTTCTTTATAGTATCCTCAAAGGACCTTGGTCAGACACTTAAGGTCACCTTCCTATCCATTTTGATTACAGAAAAACAATCAGAAAAATGGATTTACACTGAGCATTAACAATACCTAATGTTTTGGTTGCATAGCCAGACCATGGTAAGGAATACAAGTAGAAAGGTTCTTATAGAAAAGTATAAGGAGGAACTACATGCACTTGTCTGAATGGACACAGCATAGAAAGCTATTTTGGTGTCCTGTGAATGAATGCTAACTGAAGAGCAAATGAAAAATATAGAACATAAATATTTATGTGAACAAAAGGAAATGTGCTGTGGCATACTTTGACTTCTTGGAGGTATGAACTCATAGACAGAATAGCATGGATTGAAGGTTTTTCATGAATACATCAATGAGAATAGTTACTCACTAACCACTTTTTACACTCTGAATAGGACCTTAAATGGTATATAGTAAAAATGTAGAGAAACATTCACTCCCTTGATTCCTTATTACATCTATAGACTTCTCTGAATACAGATTCACCCTTCTTATTAGCAGTGCTGTGGCACAAATCACTGATTTAATACTGTTTTCATCTTTGCATTATTTCACACAACATTGCTTCTGATTCAGAAATATATGTTAGAGCAAATCACACATGGTAAGAAATTCATGGTGCTAAAATGTCTCACAATATTTCAATTTCTAGACCAAGGAAGAAAAAAAATGGATAGCCTTTAGAAAGTTTAATTTTATTGCCAGCTAAGTGATAACACTTTCACTTAGCATATTTGAAAGCTATATTGTTATTCAATATTACACTAAGGTAAATTCTGGCTAAAGCTTCTACCCTGATATCCTCACCTTTTTGTGAGATTCTCTACATTATTTTTCTCCTATAGATCTCAAATTCCTGAAATGTTCATGAAACCTGGGAATCAAAGAGAGGCCCTCAAACTTCATTATTCCTCATCTGGTGACTACTAGGCTCTGTTCAGCATTGGGGATAGACGCAAACAATGGTCACTGAGCCCCCCTCATATACAGGAATAGCTTCATGCTTCAAATATGGCCAGTTTAGCATTGCACTCTGAAATTTTAATTTTGCTAGCAAAATGTAAATTAACAAATATTGTACTATTATCCCCATTTTATTGGCAGAAATTCAGGAATGCCATTATTGTATACCATCTCTGCCCCAAAGGCACTCAATTTTTGTTTGTCTGTGTTTTGAGACATAGTTATTTCTTTTTTTTTTCTTTGAATTACATGAATTACATTTCTGATTGCCTTTTGCAAAAATCATGATGGTTGGTTATGTCTTAGAACTAAACAATGAAGACATTACCTAAAATAAGGATAAAATGCTATCCATAGCATTGGGTAACTTGAAGATCAACAGTGTTTTTGAAAAATAAATCAAAGTTTACCTTGTTTTCTAGCACTCAAAAAGAACGAGACAGAAAATTTCCTCAAGAATATTTACTATGAAATAGAACAAAAGAATGCAGTGGTATTTGAAAATAATGATTTGTTTATTCTCTTGGATTTTAATTTCAAGATTTTCAGATCATAAACTATATTTAGCTTCTACACAAATTTTAGGTCACAAATAATTTAGTAACCATTCCTCATGCATTCTTTAGCCTTACGTTCTCAACTTGCTAAAGATTCTTAGAGACTACTTTTGATAAAGGTTGAATTCTGGCTTGCAGTCTTGGTAATATATATTAGCAATATTGATGATCTAATAGAGAAACTCAAAAAACCTACACAGTCCATACCTGTTTGTTTGTGTGATGTAAAAATACTATTGTTTTTCTTCTACTCACTTTGGATCCTATATTTATTACATTTTTGTTACTTGAATATTTTACTTATATTATTTTTTCTACCTCAAGTCTTTTGCCCTTGTGTAGAGTTTCAAGCCTTAAGAACAAGAGGCTTATAGCTCAACCTTTACAAGCTGAATATGTATAGCGTGTGTGCTCAGATTAGAGGATTATGGCTCGCAGAGGTTCAATGCTGAGCCTCTGCAATTAACAGCAGCCAGCACTAGTAGAAATCAGCGACTCAGACACAGTTATTTCTACAGCTATTAAGCTTTGGCTATTTCTATTGGTCCATCCCTCTGTGTGTGTGTGCGGGGGAGTTGCTGATTAATTGGAGATAGAGTCCCACTGAATATTCTGTTCTTTCTGGCTTTGAAGCTTGATCTTACGATCTCAGCCTTCTAAGTAAACTAGAATTATAGGCATGCACCATGGGTGCCAGCTAGGATCCATGACTTACGCAACAAGAAGCATTACAGCTATTGGACCTGGACCTGGAACCCTCCTTAGCGCTTGGGATATTGC
Organism: Dipodomys ordii; assembly: GCF_000151885.1. Lineage (NCBI taxonomy): Eukaryota > Metazoa > Chordata > Mammalia > Rodentia > Heteromyidae > Dipodomys > Dipodomys ordii. Next base: position 4,408,019 of record NW_012267273.1, on the reverse strand, counting down.
TCCGATTGATCTATAGCTCCTCATCTTTGGCTCTTCATAGAAGACTGCCTTCTATTTTCACCATTCTTCTCTATCGCAGCCTCCTGTGTTCCTGCTCTCTCTCCCCTGGTTGTTTTCTGGAACTCTTAGGCATCTTACTAGTATGGCAACTGTGCTGCCACTGCCAACGTGTGTGGCAAGTAATTTGTTGTCTGTGTTACCAGCTGCATTTGGCTTTACCTATGGATGGTAAAGATCACAGTTAGGTAAGAAAAGAGTATTAGAGAGAACCTTTCATTGAGGTCTAATGTGACACCACCAAGAAGAAGTACAGGAGGGTGTCTCCTGGATGATTCCAAAAGAGCTGGAATATGGTGAGCAGTATGGGTATGGGCATAGTGTGTAAAAGTGAAACTACACCAATTAAAGCACAGTTCCAGTTCCACCGATCACAGGCTTTGTATACGGTCTAATCACAAGCTGTGAGCCTCCTCTCTAGCTGTTCCGAGTTAACATAGCTTCAGGGTGAGCAGGGTTTCCTTGAGTTCACTGATAATTGTGTTACTGTCCTCCAAGGCTGGTGAAGGTTGACTAAAACAGTTGTTACTCGTTAAAAGTTTGGACAAATTGCTTTCTTTAATAAGTAAAAACATAAATGACTAACTTTTTAAAACATATTCTTATGTATTACATAAGGAAAATTGGATTTAGGAAAAGGTAAGCAATTTACACAGATAATATAATGTGAAAAAGACAACAGCTATACTTCACAAAAATCCATTTTAAATTCTGTAACTCTAAATTTGAGTTTAAATATATATTTATACATATTCTATATATATTCTTTACATACACACACACACACACACACACACACACACACAGAACATCAGGAAAAACAACCTTCCAAAATTCTTTTTGAACTTAAGAGAACACTCCTTTTCATCGAGTAGATAATAAACAATTTGCTATAATCAAAGCTTCATGAGCTCAAGAGACTTTATTCAGCTCTATGATTTCCACACTTATTCAACAATCACTTATCAAATACTCACTATTCATTATTTCATTTATTCTTCAACACGCATCTGCTGAGTGCTCAGAATCCCAAGGACTCTCCAACATGCTGTGGATCTGTGATGAACAAGAGATAAAATCTGATACTTTTGTGCTTGAATTGTAGTGATTTCAAAGGAGGAAGCTGGCAAATAAATAAGACCTGAATGACCAAGGTAATTTCAGCAAATGGTAGTAACTACAAAGTCAATCAAACAGTATTATGAAGTAAAAGTGCTGAAGGACTTTGTAAGGAAAATTCTTAAAAAAAAAAAAAAAAAGACATCATTTGTCATAAAGCACAGAGTCAGGGAAGGAGTTAGTCATGTAAGGAGTATTCCAGAGCAAGGCATTGGCATTGGTCAAGCACTGAGGAGGTATTTTCTCCTTTGTTTCATTTTAATCACTCATATTGTAGATTTCATTTATCTACTATATCTTTCTGTTGTAGCTTCCCAGCTGATCTCTCTACCTTCAATTTCTCTAATTCCTAGTTCAGCATTTATTCACTTAGAGAAGCTTACTTAGTTTTCTGCATGAATGTATGTGTGTGTGAGAGGGGGAGGGAGGGAAAGAAAGAGAGAGAGAAAGAAAGAGAGAGACAGAGACAGAGACAAGGAGAGACAGAGAGAGACAGTGAGAGAGAATGTCCTAGGGCAAAAAAGCAGGACCTGGGTGTCATTCCTGAGCTTTTTTGCTCAGGACTAATCATCCAACACTTGAACCATATCATCACTTCTGGATTTTCTAGTGATTAATTGGAGATAAGAGCCTTACAGTCTTTCCTACCAGGGCTGTCATCAAACCATGATTCTCAGATCTCAGCCTCCTGAATAGTTAAGATTACAGCCTGAGCCACTGACACCCAGCTCCAGGCTGGCTTTTTAAAGCAACTTACAGCAATTTACTAGTTTATCAGAAGATCCTTATATATTCTCTAATGAGTTAGTCATTAAGAACATAGTAAAATTCTGTAAACTGTTAGATCTTTTCTTTATTTTTGGCAATTCTCCAGCCATATTTTAATTTGAATTTTATTTTAAAGGTGATGTACAGAGGAGTTACAATTGCATAATCAGGTAAGGAGTACATTTCTTTTTGAATAGTGTTACCCCCTCCCTCATTTTCTCCCACTTTTTCCCCTCCTTGACCCCCCTTTTTCCCAAGTTGTAAGGTTATTTTCCAACATAGCCTCTAGTGAGTGTCACTGTTGAATGAATGAGTCATTTTTTGTCCCACCATTTCTGTGATTCCCCTTCACTTCCACAAATCAGATAAATTTATATACAAGAGGGCTGGGAAGGTGGCTCAGTGAGAGAATGCTTGCCTTGCATGCATGAGGCCCTGGGTTCGATTCCTCAGCACTACATAAACAGAAAAAGCTGGAAGTGGTACTGTGGCTCAAGTGGTAGAGCGCAAGCCTTGAGCTGAAGATGTGAGGGACAGTGCCCAGGCCCAGAGTTCAGGCTCCATGAGTGACAAAAAAAAATATATGCAAGAGAAAGTGTACAGAAATAAAAAACAGTGACAACTGGGAATAATAAACCAAAGCGGGGGTGGGAGGGGTGAGAGAAAGACATTGCTTCTCGACCTTTTGGCTAATATCGAGTGTAGTATCTGTTTTTACCAGCCAGATTTTTTATATTATTTTATTGTAAAGATGCTGTACAGAGGGGTTATAGTTACATGAGCAAAGTAATGAGTCCAATTCCTATCAAGCAAGTAATGAGTCCAATTCCTATCAAGCACTGTTACCCTCTCTTTTGTTTTTTCCTTACCATCCCTTCCCTCCCCACCTCCCCAGCTCCTCCCTCTCCATGCTCAAATTGTAAAGTTCATTTTCAACATTGTGTCTTGTACATCCCTTTGTTACAATGGGTCATCCTGTATTCTTATTTCAGCATTTTGTTAGTTCCCTTCACCTCCTCAAATTAGAAAAAAATGTATTTACAAGAAGCAGCACACTGGAATCAAATATAACTAATTTATTCTGGCTTTTTTTTTCTTTTTGGTCAGTCATGGGGCTTGAACTCTGGGTCTGGGCTCCGTCTCTCTGCTCTTCAGCCCAAGCCATGCTCTACCACTTGAGCTACAGCATCACTTCTGTTTTTTTGAGTGGTTTATTCGAGATAAGAGTCTTACAAACATTTTTAGTAGGGCTAACTTTGAACCATGATCTTCAGATCTCAGTCTCCTGACTAGCTAGGATTATAGGCATGAGCCACTAGCACCTGGCTATTCTGTATTTTTATATCACCTAATATGTGATATTTTATTTCTGTTGATCTCTAAACAGAAATTCCTTCCCACTGTAAATATACCAATGTCCACATGTTCTCATATTCCTAGCCTATGATAAGATTATACAATACCCTAACATAAATGTGTAAATTACTTGATATTTTTTAAAATTACTATTCTGTGACTTAGAATGGTATAGTAATGCTAGAAAAATAATTAGAACTAAAATGTGAGCATAAAACAGATTTTTAAATGGTGACAGGATGTTATAAGCCTTTATTTTGTTTCTTTATGCTCAGCATCCATTTCTAATGACAGAAAGATTCTCATATGTATGAATAATACATGATGTAGAGTGAGACTTTCAGACTCGTTCTTGATGATCTTTGTTTCAGACAAAAGCAAAAACACACCGTTTGTAGCCCAAACAAGTCAACTGGAGGAACATTTGGTCTGAAATTAATGGGATATATTTCCTGAGAAAAAAAAAACAACACTTTTTTTAAAATTATTGATTTGATGTCCTATAACAACTAGAATGGTCATTTCAACCTGAAAGATATGCATATTTCTCATATGTTCTCTTACTGAGAATGTATAAGCTCTATGTTGTTTGATTTGTACTACTATTGTATATAGGTACTATGTTTAGGAATGGGAAGGTATACAATGATTTTATACCTTATTATTCTCATTTAATTAGAATTGACACCAAATGAAGTATGACTTTACCCTCTGTGGAACAGCCTTGAATTCACTCCACTTATACAGATTCTGCAGCTTTGTTGCCTGGCAACTGCATTTACATTGTTACTTTTTGAGCTGAGAAGACTTAACTGCACCACACATTGACTTTGCATCTTTTAAGCATAAAGCATTACTTCATAGTTTTTTTTTTTTTAAGAAGTGGTACTTTAGTCTTGTGCCCTTGATGAATCCATTCCATAAGCTATTCATATTATAAATCTTAACACCACAGAATTTTTCAACTCTGTCAACTTCAGTACTTTTTATGGTTGACCCTTTTTAATTCCAGTTTGGCAAAGTTGTTATGGTTTCATCATTTAATACAATTTAACTGAGTTACTATGAAAATAATGAAATAATTAATTAAGTTATACTTGCCACATTCTACTTACTCTTTGTGGGAAGAGGATATCAGTGACAACAGAAAATAAAAAAGCTACACAAAGTGTAAAAGAATGCCTTTCTATTGAGGATAAGGCAAAACATTGTGTGCATGAAAGAGTAATTTTAAAAGGTGATGTAAATAAATTTTAAAGGGGAGACTTATACTTTATATTGTCTAACTCCTCTCTACTCTTTAATGTCATGCTTAAATACAAGTAATAAAGAATATTGATATAAAATTAGTAGGCCCTATTATAGGAGGAAATCTGAATTTAAACCCTTACTGGGTGCTGGTGGCTCATGAATAAAATCTTATCTATATCAGAGGCTGAGATCTGAGTGTTATGGCTCAAAGTCAGCACAGGCAGGAAAGCACGTTAGGCTCTTATCTCCAATTAACCACAAGAAAACTGGAAGTGGATCTGTGGCTCAAAGTGGTAGAGCATTAGCCTTGAGCAGAAAAGCTCTGAAAGAGAGTACAGGCCCAGAGTTCAAGCACCATGACTGGAAAAATTAAAAAAGAAAGCAAAGCAGAATCAGTCTCACTATATTTTTCACAACTGATATGAGGACTTGAAGTAAAAGGATATGGAGCCCAACATCGATGGGGGTTGTAGATGTATATAGTTTACCTAAAGTAAACTTCTAAGGTTGGGTATCATTGACAGAAGCCTGTACACCTATTTACTTAGGAAGGTGAGATATTAAGATCATAGTTCAAAGCCAGCACAGGAAGAAAAGTTCATAAGACTATTATCTCCAACTCAAAGAAGCAGAACTGGAGCTATGACTCAAGTAATAGAGTGCCATTCTTGAGTAGAGAAGGTGAAGCAAAAGCATGTGGTTCTGTGTTTAACGCCAGTACAAAAACAACGGAAGGAAGGAAGGAAGGAAGGAAGGATAAGGAGAAAAAATGAAAGGAGAAAAGAATGAAGGAAAGAAAGAGAAAGAAAAGTAAGAGAAATACAGAGAGAAAGAAAGAAAGACTCCATGAAAATATGCATTAGCTAATAAATGGGTAGAGGAGAATGAACACACCTAAAACATTATCGGTTAAACTAGAAAAACAATGGAAAAAGTTGGTGCTGAATAGTAGAATATTCAACTGACGAGTAAGCTGAAAAATATGTCTATTAGAAGACTGGAGATAAAGTACAGAATAGCAGACTTTTTGGATGAATAATATACATAATATTAGCAATTAAGGCAATATTAACATTAGAATTCATGACACTTAGCAGTCCTAATTATTTTTTTTTGGGGGTCCGGTAGTGGGGCCTGAACTCTGGGCCTGGGTGCTGTCCCTCAGCTCTTCAGCTCAAGGCTAGCGCTCTACCACTTGAGCCACAGCACCATTTCCGGCTTTTTTCTTTTTGCTTATGTGGTGCTGGGGAATCGAACCCAGGGCCTCATGCATTGCAAGGCAAGCACTCTACCACTGAGCCACCTTCCCAGCCCATGTCCTAATTTTTTTTAAATGAATCACACTTGATGAATGAGCTGGTGGATGGTGGCAATAGAGTTGAAGCTATAGACAAGGGTTTTTAATACAAATATACAGAATTATACATGTATGTAGCCATGTATTTATGACAATATAAAAGTGTAGAGTAAGTAGTATAATCTGGTTAACAGAAAGAGTTTTCTGGAAAATTGTAGTGAAAAACTAAAACAAACAAACAAAAACTATTCACAGTCCTGTCCCCAGGATCTTTACCCAGGAAGTTGAAAGAAAAGAGTAATTAACTTGGCTATTCTAAGGGTTATGCTGTGTCAGAAGGTCCCAGGTTTAAATTCTACCTAAGCTGTAGGGCAACTAATGTAGGGCAAATAATTATATCAGAAAGTTAGAATATAATGTGAATATAAGTGAATATGACACCCTGAAAACAAACAAACAAAAAAATTCTAAAAGCCTGAGAACAAGAGAAATAATAAGGTTATCTAGATACCTAGGGCAAAATCCATAATGAGGAAGCATATAGGATTATTGTTATTTACAAGTGCTGTTATACAGTGGAATTTTAATCCTCTCCAAAAGGATTCAGAGTTGCATATATGTATGTATGCATGTATCTTTATTTATTATACCCTTGTGGATGGCCATGTATTCACATGTATATGCTCAGAAGCACATATGTGTGTGATGAAAGAATCGAATAAATGGAACATACAGACCATTGGTTAGAGGTAAAATATTGGTATTCATTATTAAGCATGTTAATTTCAGTCAGCTTCTTTTTGGAGTTCTGTAAATGCTCTTCCAAGTCACTTTTAGCACTAGGAGACTATTGTGCCTAAATTTAAAAAGTGTGTGTCATATAGGGAATTATCTTATATCCCAGGTAGATCACATGGAATGTACCACCCTGCTGTCCTGATCTACTTGTAGAGGAAAAACTTAACACTTAACATGCATATAAACTTGTAAAAGCCTTTATTGTTATCAGTCTTTCAAATGAGTTGAACTGTCATTTCATAAAAACATTATTAATTAGAAGAAAGTACAAAAGTCAATAGAATCTAACACACTATCATGAACAAAGCATTCTAGTTAATTCTGATCAGCTACAAAGTTAATTTTATTAAGCAAATATTGGGTCTTTTTTATATTTAAGGGAAGGACCATTTCATATAAGAATCTTGTACTCCTTAATTAAATTATAAATTTTAGTGGTACTGTGGTCCATTTGCATGGCTTATTTTTCTTTATCGCTGGTTCTTTAATTTAAATTAAATTCACGTAAGCTTCCCCCAAATCCCACACTGGTGATTTGTTTGTAAAAAGTATACTGTGGAAAATAATTTTGTGAATGTCTTTATCTTACTTGAAACATAAAAGTAATGCAAGTATTTTTTTGTTTAATTCAGAATAAATGACAGTTTCAATAAGCATTTCTCATTCCCACACATGAAAGAAAACATTTTTTTCTAAAGGAATAAGTGTTTTACAGAATTGGCCCATTACATAAACTTTTAAAATGCCTATCAAATTGTCTGCTATAAGATTCTGAATAAAGAAGAATTGTCCAGAAGAATCCCTACAAATATCAAGTTTGAATTAGAGAGCCATGAGATCCCATAGCATTGAAGTTCAACTGCGGTTCTATTATTTATTTATTTTTCTGAAATCTTTAGTAAGTCCACAGAGGTTGGGTGCCAGTGACTCACATCTATAATCGTTGCTAGTCAGGAGGCTGAGCTCTGAGGATCATGTTCAAAGTCCACCCAAGCAAGAAAGTCATGAGCTTCTTATCTCCAATTGATCGCAGAAAAAAAACTGGAAATGGTGCTGTGGTTCAAGTGAGCAAAAGAAACTTAGGGACAGCATTCAAGCCCAGCGGTCAAGGCCCAGACAGTCAATAAATACATAAATAAATAAATAAATCTACAGAGATAATATATCTAGAAGAACCCTTAAGATTTTAAGGAAAAATAGTATTGCTACTAGTTAGTGTTCCCTAGGAACAAAAATTGTTTGTCTTCCTCCAGAAGATGTGCTCAGATTCTTTTGTGTTCTTCAGACACAAAAAGCAAACAACAACAAAAAACAACTGTGCAAGACACATGGGAATATAGAAAACAAGCATAATGAGAGTTATTGAATATGTTGCCAGGGGCCATGTCCTAAAGCAGGATGGCTCAAGGGCATTCTTAATTCTTTGTTTGGCTGAGGCTTTAGGGCAGGATTAGCTGAGGGTAAATATATGGGGTGTACTTTGCCCAAGACTTATTCATGACTGACAGAATATCTTTATCAGAAATCATTCTCACTGTACATGTACCAATGTTGAGTACCAGATAACAAAGGAATGAGAATATCAGAAATCATTCTCACTGTACATGTACCAATGTTGAGTACCAGATAACAAAGGAATGAGAAGTATTCCATATATAAGAAATCTTAAACAGCGATAGCTGCTTAAAAGAATATACACTTGGTTTATCATTGTTCCCAGGCGCAGTTCTACCTGGTATTGGCAGTTTTTTTTGAAGGAGGCACTGATTCTACATCAATGATCATAAATTCACAGCAAAGAAGAGCTGAGTAGAGTTATGGGTGGTTTTTAAGACTGCCCCCTTTCTGTAGAGTCCCTGCCTCACCAAGATACTTATAGACAATCTAAGTAATATTTTGTGGTTTAAAGGCTAGTGGTAGCATTAGAAATGCCAGAGAAAATCATTTTTGTTGGAAAGATTTGTCCTTACGTTGAAGAGAAAAAATACAGTAGGTTTTATATCTGGGGGTGCTGGTGGTTCAAGCCTGCTGTTCAGGAGCTTGAGATCTGAGAATAATTTTTCCAAGCCAGCCTCCAGACAGGGAAGTCCATTTAACATCTCTAACTGACCACCAAAAAGTCAGAAGTGGAGCTGTTGTTCATGCTGTATGTACACCATTAGTCTTGATCACAAATAGCTCAGAGATGGTACCCAGGCCCAGAATTCAGGCCTCAGAACAGGAACCAAAACCAAAACCAAAAAAACAGAAAATGATAAGGAAAGAAAAAGAAGGATTGGCTTCAGGTCCTTGAGAAACTGGTTCTGCAGAAAGAGGCTCAGGTGAAGTAGGGGAGAAAAGTTAGGAGACAGATACTATGGGAGCGCAAAGGCCTAGAGACAGAATCATTTCTCCAACAAAGGACAGATGCATCAGCTTGAATTTTGCATTATTCTCAAATTAGGATCCCAAGAGAAACTGTTGGCCTTTCAATTGCTTTGTGTCAAATTCTTTGTGTACCAGGTGGGATATCTCTCTGCTTCTGCACAAAATTGCTACCTCTCATAGTAGGGGCAGACAGCAGCTTCCTTCCCAGTGTGCTGCTGCTAGACTAGAACAATTGAGTATCACCAAAATGGAAAACCAGTGAAGCAAATTCAACTATTGTTAGTTTTCATTCTTTACCTTTGTGCATCAAGCAGTGTTAGCAAAAGAAAGATGTTGTGCATGAATAAGGGCAATGGAAAACTCAAATCACCCATACACCATAAAGCACAGACACATTTTGGCAATACTTACTATAACTTGAGTATTCCAAATATATCACATTGTTCTATAACTATGCAATGTATCTGAGTATCTCAAACTATCTGTGTGTGGGGGGGGTAAACAAAGTAAGTAAAATATTTTTACTTGTTAAGATTATGAAATATTTTTACCTGTTAAGATTATTCACTAAAAGTGAGGTATTTTTAAGTTGAGATTCTCAAAGGAGATGTGAAGTTCTTTTAGGATTAGGGTAAACATGCAGTTTTAATTACAGTTAAACTATCCTGGATTGCAATTAAAGTTTATTGACAAAGGAATGCATTCTACAATCCAGGGAAGGGATCCTAGGGAATGACCTGATTGAAAGGAATTCCACATGACACACACAACATTTGACAATTTCTGCAGTTTTCTGCATAGATAAGTGACATACTTAGATTTACAGGTCTCTTCTGTATATATAAAAGATGCCCTTATGCAAGTAGCATTGCTTTTTTGTTTGTTTGTGGTTTTCTTTTCCCAGCACCTTCTTATCTCTTTTTTTGCTAGGTCACAGGGGCTGTCATTAAACATTGCTTAGATCCATGACCTGTCACAATGACTCTTAGGATGTTTTCTTATAACGTTCAGAATGGAATTAAATAAATACAGGTAGGACAAGCTTCATTTCCCCTGGGTGATATCCTTTATCATGTACAACAATGTTAGGTTAAATTAGTTTAAATAAAATTGTTTCAGTTATGCTACACAAATATACCAGAGAAACAATCTTGGATCAAATGAAATGGAAGCAGTGGCTGTTGTTGTTTGTTTTCTTGTTTGCTTGTTTAATGTGTTGGTTTATTTATAAACTGATTGTGTCTTCCAACAACAATTGATGGTAATATTTTCCTTCATTCACAAGGAAACTTGAGGTAGCCTTTATTATTTTTTATATTGGCAAGTTAAAAATCGAACTAGAATCACATTTATGTATGGCCCTTAAATTGGAGTCTGGAAGATAATGTCAGTCAAATTTTACCAAGTAGGCAGCTAAAACATTAACTGTGGTTAAAGCATGGTTTTCCAAAAGAGTGTTAACCTCTGCTAACCACCTGTATAAAGGAGTCCTTCCCCTGAACTACCGCAGACTGGAAAATCCTCCAAGTTCTTCCTCAGACGGCAGCTTAACTTTTCCCCCACACCAATTATGATTCCTGTCTATGGAATGATACCGTTTACAGCCCTCTGGCACTTGAAGGCTATGAATGACTGCCATTCTAGAAACTGAGGGAGCATATCACAAGATTTCTTTTTTTGATCGCCAGTCATGGGGCCTGAACGCTATCCCTGAGCTTTTCAGCTCAAGGCTAGCACTCTACCACTTGAACCACAGCGCCATTTCCAGCTTTTTCTACTTATGTGGTCCTGAGGAATTGAACCCAGGGCCTCATGCATGCAAGGCAAGCACTCTACCACTGAGCTACCTTCCCAGCCCCATTACAAGAATTTTTTTTAATTTAATTTTATTTTATTTGTGAACATACTGTACAGAGGGGTTACAATTACATGTGCAGGATAATATGTACATTTCTTACCAAGCATTGCAGCCTCCTCCTTTGGTTGACCCTTCACATCCCTTCCCAGCCTCCCCCCTCCCCCCCAATCCCAATCCTTCTCCTTCCCCCCTTCCCCCCCTCATCGGAACTGACGTT
>NW_012267273.1:4389293-4395156 GCF_000151885.1 Dipodomys ordii | reverse complement strand
TTATTTTTTGTGGGGCTATTACAAATGGAGTTGCTTTCCTAATTTCAGCCACACTTTTCTCATTGTTGGCATGCAGAAAAGCGATTGATTTTTGGGGGTTAATTTTATAACCTGCTACTTTGCCAAAGTTTTGAATCAGCTTGAGTAATTTGGGAGTGGAGTCTATGGGATTCTTTAAATATAAGATCATGTCATCTGCAAAGAGGGAGTGTTTTATTTCTTCTTTCCCTATTTGGATCCCCTTTATGTCTGCATCTTGTCTTATTGCCATTACAAGAATTTTTAAAGCATATATTTCTGGATCACAGTCCTGGTTGGTACCCAAATGCAAATTTTCTCTCTTTCTGACTATATTGATTTTTATCATTATCCAATTTATAATAAACATATTTTTTGTTAAGAAATATCATTTCTTGATCATTATTTACTTTGGATAAAAGTAAAACTGATCAATAAGCAATACATGCTAATGATTTTTAACTAGCCAAACAAGAAAGGAAAGCATATGTTCAAGAATATGGAGAGTGATTTTAATATCTTACACAATTTTAGTTTGGTGTATGCACAACATATGAACTGCGTCAGTCTGTAGAATCTCACTATGCACATAATCAGAATTACTTATAAAATCTTTTTTTTTTTTGGTTGGTAATGGGGCTTGAACTCTGGGTCTGGGCATTTTCCCTTAACAATTCAGCTCAAGACTAGCTCTCTACCACTTGAGCCACAGAAGCACTTCTGGTTTTCTGGTGGTTTATTGGAGATAAGAGTCTTACAGACTTTCCTTCCCAGGCTTTCTTTGAACCATCATCCTCAGATCTCAGTCTCCTGAGCAGCTAAGATTACAGGTGAGAGCCACCAGCACCCAGTATAAAACCACTTTTGGAAGTGGCTGGGCATGTGGCTTAGTGTCTGAGTACCTGCCTACTATGCATGAAGCCCTGGGTTCAATTCCTCAATACTACATAAACAAAAAAGCCAGAAGTGTTGCTCTGTCTCAAATGGTAGAGTGTTAGCCTTGAGCAAAAGAAGCTCAGGCCCTAAGTTCAAGCCCCAGGATTGACAAAAAATATACTTGGAAAAGTTGATTGACTAACTGAATAACTGGACTTCACTTTAAAAAATCAAAGCTAGCTTTGGTCATAAACACACCAAAAACTTTGGCTCTTATTTCTCACTCTTTTAAGTGTCATAACAATATTGTTAGCCAAGCGAAAATATTGGCTTTTCATGTATTACGGAAATAATCATGGAAATATTGAACTTTGTCCAAATTCACTAAGTACTAATTACTCAAGTAGCATATGAAAGTCAAAGAAAAGAAAACTGAAGTATCAGGGGGAAATGCATAATTACTATCATGAGGTTCCATCATTTATAAACCTGAACATTAGGCATGGTGAAAGAAAGCCAAGTATTGTCATGCATTGTTATTATTGTACCGCAAAATGGATTTCATTATGAATAGTTTTAATTAATTTATTTTTAATACCATTTATAATTCCTCATCTAAAAACTGCCCTGTTCATGTGCCATTTATTAATTGAATTACTTGTGTTTCTGGTGTTAATTTTCTTGAATAATTTATATTATTTCTATGAAATAAATAGTTGGCAAAATTTTTCTTCAATTTTGTAGACTCACGGTACACTCTAGTGATCTGTTCTTCATGAAATTTCAGGTTATATAATTTGTTCATTGATTATTCTTACTATGATTTCTCCAGCGATTGGAGAACTATAGAGAAATTCATTTCTTTCTTTTTTTTTTTTGGTCGGCCATGGGGCTAGAACTCTGGGCCTGGGCGCTGTCCCTCAGCTCTTCAGCTCAAGGTGAGCGCTCTACCACTTGAGCTACAGCGCCACTTCCAGTTTTCTGATGGTTTATTGGAGATAGGAGTCTCAGGGTCTCTCCTGCCCGGGCTGGCTTTGAACCGCGATCCTCAGATCTCAGCCTCCTGAGTAGCTAAGATTACAGGCGTGAGCCACCGGCGCCCAGGGAGAAATTCATTTCTATATCTCAAGTTGTTTCCTTTCAATATTTTTAACTTTTCAGATCCTATGTTAAGATCTTAAATCAATTTTAAGTTTGCATACCAGATGAGAAATAGTAATCTATTTTGACGTTCTCCATACATGGACATTTAGTTTTACTAGAACCTTTTGTTAGGGGCTATTTTACCTCCAAAGTATATTTTGGTAACTTTGTCAAGAATTAGTCGTATGAGCCAGTGTGGGATTGTTTTGAAAACTTCAACTCCATTGTATAGTCTATGTATTTGGATTTTCAAAAAATTTTTTTGGAAATTTTTGTGTATTTATTTATTTTCAGTTTCAATTTTGTTTTGTTGTTACAACCTTATCCCCAGTGTAAGGAACTTTTAATACAAGGAAAGCATGCTGTTAAATTATTTGTTTTTTATTGTTTTGGTTTTTTTTTGGGGGGTAGATTTTATTTTTGTTACTCTCACTGTAGTATATAGTTTCAAGTCAGATATTGTGCTAGCAATAATGTCTTTTGTTGTTGATTTGCTCAGTATTGCTTTGGCTCTTGGGGTATCTTATATTTTTATAGAATTTTAGGGTTGTTTTTCTATTACTATGAAGAATGTTACAAAGCTATTTCCAGATGATTTTCAGTAATATGGCCATTTCTAAGGTTTTAATTCTGTTGATCTATGAGCATGAGAAGTATTTACATTCCAAATGCTTTAATTTCTTCATTTAGCCCTTCATAGTTTTACTTGTAGAGGTAGAGCAAGCAACTTAATTTTATGTCGAGGCATATTTTTTTTAAGTATCATTAATGGTACCACCAACCCCCGATTTACTTCTGCTTTAGTGAGTTTTTTATTGGGGCAGAAAATTACTACTTTTTTACATTGATTGTGTATCCTACTCTTTTGCTGAAAGTACTCATCAGATGTAGGAGTATTTTAATGGAGGGTTTATTACATGTAGGAGTATTTTAATGGAGGGTTTATACTGTTCTAAACATAGTATTATTTCATTAATAAACAAGGATAATTGGAGCTTCTTTTTTGTTTGTGTTCACTATTTTTCTCATTTACCTCATTTTCTGGTTAAAATTTTAATTGGTAAAATGAAGAAGAGTGGGGAGAGTAAACACTCTTTTCATATTCATGATTATAAAGGAAATGCTTTCAGGATTTCTGTATTCAGTGTAGTGTTGGTTATTCACTTGATATGATAGTGCTTACTATGTTGTGGTATGATTCTTCTATTCCTAGTTGACTCAGAGCTTTTATCATGAAGGGATGTTGAATTTTGTCATTTTTTTCTCAATCCATTGAGACGATCAAATCATTTTGACTTTGACTTAATATATGGATATACATATACATTCTTTTAATTTATTTTTATTTTAAAAGTGATGTACAGAGGGATCATAGTTACATAGTCATTTACTGAGTGCATTTCTTTTTGAATAGTGTCACTCCTTCCCTCATTTTCTCCCAAATTTTCCCATCCCAAACACCCTCCGCACCAACTTGTAAGTGCATTTTCAGCATAGTGTTAGTGAGTATCACTTGCTGAATTAGTTCTACCATTGTACCATTATTTATGTGCTTCTCCTGACGCTCCCCCAAAGAGATAAACTTACAAACAAGTCAAAAAATACAGAGAATAAATTTACTCATTACTTTACATTACTACCTTACGTATATAAATGTAACCCCTCTGTACATGACCTTGACAATTAAATTAAATTACAAAAATAAATCAAAAACAGTGACAAAAGAAGGAAAAACAAAAAATAAACCAAAATAAAAAATCACAAAAAGTAAAATTTAAAAAATTCTCTGGATTCCACTTCTTGGAGTTCATTTAGATGAACATTTTATATGATCATATGCAAATAGCTATTGAGCCTTTGTGATCCTCTCCTCAGACTCTCCTTCTTTGGTCCCACTATGTGAATGTGTAGAGTCCTGAATAAGTTATCATGTCTAAGTGTAATTTTTGTCATTTACTATGCTTTGTGATTACTTCTGGACTTATAGGATCAGTCTAATTACTACAAATGAGAGAAACCAGGCACTCCATATTTTTTTTGGGGGGGGCTTTCTTACTTTGCTTAATGTAACTTTTCCAAGTATTTCCATTTCCTTACAAATGGGGCAATATTATTATATTTGATGGAAACATAGAATTCCATTGTGTATATATACTTTATTTCTTAATTCATTTATTCATGGAGGATCATCTGGGTTGCTTCCATATCTTGTCTGTGGTAACCAATTCTACAATAAACATAGTTGTGCTGATAATTTTATTGTGCCCTGATTTGTAGTGGTTAATGGATAAATGTTCAGGAGTGAGATTGATGGGTCATAGGGAAGCTCTAAGTTTAGTGTTTTAAGGAATCTCCATATTGCTTTCGGAGTGGTTGAACAAGCTTACATTTTCATTAAAAGTTAGTGATGTTCCCTTTTGGCCACATCCCTGCCAGCATCTGTTATTGTTATTTCTCTTGATAATAGCCTTTCAAACTGGTGTGAAGTGGAAGCTCAATGTGGTCTTGATTTGTATTTCTTTTATGTCCAGAGATATTGAAAATCTCTTCATGTGTCCATTGGCCATTCTTACTTCTTCTGAGAAGCCATTCATTAAGTCTTTGGTGCATTTGCTCATGGAGGGGGTATAATTTTTTAAGCTCTAAGTATATTTTAGATATAAGGCCTCTGTACGATCAATGGTTAGGAAAGATCTTCTGATCTCCCATTGTGTGTACTTTTTATTTATATTGTTAACTATGTGGTTTGCCATGTTGAAACTCTTCAGTTGATCAATCTTATTTATCCAGTTTTTCTTTGATTTGTTGTGATTTTGGATTTTTACTGAGGAAGTTTCAACTCTTGCCAAGGAGCCCTAGGATTTCTCCTATTCCTTCCAGGGTTATACCATGGGGAAGGAACATGCAAAGCAACAAAAAAAAAATCACATGGTACCTTACAAATACATTAGAAACAATAGCAAGCAAGAAAAAAAAAACACTTGTTTTCCTATCTTGGGGTTCATTTCACTAAACTTCAACTTATCTGGTCTTATGTACATAGCTTTGACCTTTTTTACTTGTCCCAGACATATACTAGTTATTGCAAACAAGAGAAACCATGGGACCTATGTTTCTTTGGGCCTGGATAACTTCACTTAATATATTTTTTCCAAGTCTTTCCATTTCCTAACATTATATATATATATATATATATATATATATATATATATATATATATATATATATATATATATCACATTTTCTTGATCCATTCATCTCCTGAGGGGCATTGGGGTTGATTCCATATCTTAGCTATGGCTTTTCTGTATGCTCATGATGAGAAGAGCTTGGCTGAAATCAGGAAACCAACTCCTTTTGAAATAGCCCCACAGCAATCTAAAATAGCTAAGAATTAACGAAAGAAGTGAAGGACTTCTACATGAAAACTTTAAAAACCTGAAAAAAGAAATCAAAACAGAACTTAGAAAGTGAAAAAAACCTCTCAAGCTCCTGGATTAGAAGGATCAACATCATGAAATTGGCAATACTTCCCAAGGCTATCAATAAATTCAATGCCATATCTATCAATATTTCAACCTCATTCTTCAATTAAATAGAAGAGCCAATCCAAAAATTCATATGGAACAATAAAATACCCCGAATAGCAAAAACGCTCCTCAACAGAAAGAACAGCTGGAAAAATATCAATACCAAATTTCAAACTCTACTTCAAAGCCATAGTAATCAAAACAGCTTGGTAGTGGCACAAGACCAGACCTCAGGACCAATGGAATAGAATTGAAAACCTAGAAATGAAACCACAGACATATAGCCACCTAATCTT